>NW_006921918.1:3083887-3123515 GCF_000298275.1 Orycteropus afer afer
TATATATATAAACTCACTGCCATCGAGTTGGAGCTGACTCATAGTGAGCCTTCATTGGGATTCTAAGGCAGTAGGTGGCATAGTGCCTGAGGCATTTGTCTGCTAACCAGAAGGCTGGTGGTTCAAACCCACCAGACACTCTTCAGAAGGAGGGTTGGGCAATCTATTTCCTTAGTAATACCAGCTCAAAATCCAAGGAGGGGTCCCTGTAAGTCAATCTGACTTGACAGCAGTGAGTTAGGTTTTTTGTTATATATAGTACCTATCTAGAATATTTTTTTTTCAGCCTATCTAGAAATTTTCCCTTCCCTCCCCTCCCATTTCTGGTAACTAACAAAGTTTCCTTCCATGTATAAACCTTTCCTTGACTTTCCACAATAGCAGACTAATACAATATTTGTCCTTCTTTCATTGACTTATGCCACTCAGTATAATTTCCTCTAAGTTCTTCCACATTATGCTATGTTTTGCAGATTCTACATTATTCTTTAGGGTAACACAGTATTCCATTGTGTGTATGTACCACAGTTAGGTTATCCATTCCATGGTAGATGGGCACATAGTTGTTTCCATCTTTTTGCTATTGTCAGTAGTGCTGCAATGAACATGGGTGTGTGCGTATCTGTTCATGTCCTTGATCTCACTTCTTTAGGAAATAGACCCAGTAATGGGATTGTTGACTGTTGGTTTGAATAGTATTTCTATTTCCAACTTTTGTAAGGATTCACCATACTGATTTCCACAGTGGTTTTATCATTTCACAGTTTTACCATCAGTGTGTCCTAGCCAGCATTTGCTATTTTCTGTCTTGTAGAACTTTGCTATTAATCCTAGAGTGAGATGGTATCTCTCTTTTTTTTTTTTTTAACATCTCTCTAATGGGTAACAATCATGAACATTTCTTCATGTGTTTGTTGGCTGCCTGAATATCTTCTGTGGTGAAGTGTTGATTCCTGTCTTCTGTCCATTTTTGAAATTGGATTCTTTGTTTTTTGACTTTGAGATGTTTTCTATACATTTTAGAGATAAGTCCTTTCTCTGGTATGCCATTGCCAAATATTTTATACCATTCTGTAGGTTTTCATTTCACTCTTTTGGAGAAGTCTTTTGATGTACATAAGAAATTAATTTTTAGATCTGAATCATCTAGTTTATCTTCTACTGTTTGTGCATCTTGGGTTATGATTGGTAGTCTATTTATGCCATAAATCAGGACCCCTAAATTTTCTCCTATTTTTTCTTTGATGAACTTTACAGTTTCAAGCTTCACATTTAAATCTTTGATCCCTCTGGAGTTCATTTTTGTGTGGTGTAAGGTATGGACCTTGTTTCAGTTTTCTGCAAATGTATATCCAGTTTGGCCAGCATTGTTTGTCAAAGAGACTATCTCTTTCCCATTTAATGGATTTTGGCCCTTTGTCAAAATCAACAGACCATAGGTTGATGTTTCTAGGTTCTTAATTCTGTTCCACTGCTCTGTGTATCTTTCATTGTACCAATACCAAGTGGTTTGACAACTGTGGCTATATAGTAAAGTTTGAGATCTAGGAGTGTGAGACCTCCTACTTTGTTCTTCTTCAATACTGATTTACTTATTCAAGGTCTCTTTCCTTTCCATATAAAATTAGTGATTGGTTCTTCCATGTCTTTGAAGAATGTTGATGAGATCTGGATTGGGATCACATTGAATGTATAGATTGCTTTGGGGTAGTACTGACATTCTCTCAATGTTGAATCATCCTATCTAGGAGCATGATATGTTCTTCCATTTATGTAGATTTTTTATGGTTTCTTGAAGTAGAGTTTTATAGTTTTCTTTGTATAGGTCTTTCGTGTTTCTGGTAGATTTATTCCCAGTATCTTATCTTTTTTTGGTAGCTGTTGTAAATGGTATTGATTTACTTATTTCTTCTTCAGCAATCTCTTTGCTGATGTAGAAGAATCCAACCGATTTTTGTTATGTTGATCTTGTATCCTGCCACAATGCTAAATCTTTCAATAAGTTCCTGTAATTTTGTTGCCGAGACTCCTGTTTTTTTCTGTGTATAGGATCATATCATCTGCAAATAGTTGTACTTCTTTCTTAATTTGGATGCCTTGCATTTCCCTTTCTTACATTACTGTCCTGGCTGGGACTTGCAATACCATGTTGAATAGAAGTAATAGAGGGCATTCTTGTCTTATTCCTGTTTGCAAGGGGAATGGTTTCAGTCTCTCTCCATTGAGAATAAGGTGGGCTGTTAGTCTTACATATAAAGTGTTTATTATGTTGAGAAATTTCCCTTCGATTCCTATTTTGCTGAGACCTTTTATCAGGAATGGGTGTCAGATTGTATCAAATGCCTTTTCTGCATCAATTGATATGATTATGTGGTTCTTTTCCTTTATTTTACTTATGTGATGGATTACGTTGATTGGTTTTCTACTGTTGAAACTTCATTGCATATCCGCTATGAATCCCACTTGATGATGATGTATTATTATTTTTTTTATGCTGTTGGTGTCTATTGGCTATTATTTTATTGAAGATCTTTGCATCTATATTCATGAGAGATATTGGTGTTTAGTTTTCCTTTCTAGTGGTATCTTTGCCTGGTTTTGGTATCAGGGATATGCTTGCTTCACAAGATGTATTTGGGAGGATTCCATCCTTGCTTATGTTTTGGAATAGTTTGGGTAAGATTGGTGTCAGCTCTTCTCTTAATGATTGGTAGAATTCTAAAATGAAACCATCTTTGCCAGGACTTTTTGTTGTTGTTGTTTTTGGTAACTTTTTCTTTATGACCTGTTCAATTTCTTCTTTTGTTATGGGCCTGTTTAGATTTTCGAACTCAGTCTTTGTTAGTTTAGGTGAGTAGTGTGTTTCTAAAAGTCTGTCCTTTTCTTTTAGGTTTTCAAATTTGTTGGAGTACAGTACTTCATGGCATCCTTTTATTATTATTTTATTTCTGTTGGTTCTGTGAAATCATCCCTTTCATTTCTTATTTGTGCTATTTGTACCTTCTCCTTCTTTTCCTTTTTTAAGTTTACCAGTGGATTGTCCATTTTATTATTTTAAAAAGAACCATCTTTTAGTCTTGTTAATTTTTTTTCTATTTTCTTCTTCATTTATTTCTGCTTGAATCTTTATTATTTCTTTTCTTGTAGTGACTATAAGCTTTTTTTGCTGCTCTTCTAATTGTTGGTGATGTTGGTTACAGGTGTTGATTTTAGCTCTTTCTTTTTTTTTTTGATGTGTGCTGCTAATGTTATAAATTGTTCTCCAATCACTGCTTTTGCTGTGTCCCAAAGATTTTAATATGTTGTGTTTTCATTCTTACTTGCTTCAAGGAATTTTTTAATTTCATATTTTATTTCTTCTTTTACCTAGTCATTTTTAAGAAGGGTGTTATTCAGTTCTCATGTGTGTGCTCTTTTCTACTGATCTTCCTAGTGTTTATTTTTAATTTTATAGCATTGTGATCTGAGGAGATGCTTTGCAGTATTTCAATGTTTTTAAGTTTATTGAGGCTTACTTAGTGTCCTAACATATGCTGTATCCTGGAGAATGTTTCATGTGAACTGGAAAATAATGTAAATTTTGCTGTTGTTGGGTGGAGTATTTTGTAGATGTCTAAAAGGTCAAGTTGGTTGTTCATATTGTTTAGTTTTTCTGCATCTTTGATGAGTTTCTTTCCAGTTGTACTATCTCTTCTTGAAAGTAGTGTGTTGAAGTCTCCTACTATTACTATGGAGTCATCTATTTGTCTTTTCAATTCTGTTAAAGTCTGATTTATGTGTTTTGGTGCTTTTTCATTGGGTCCATATATATTTATTATGGTTATGTCCTCTTGTTCAATCGATTCTTTAACCAATATGTAATGTCCTTCCTTGTCTCTTATGGTGGTTTTGTCTTAAAGTCAATTTTATCAAAAATTAGTATTGTCGTTCCAGTCCTCTTATGGTCACCATTTGCTTGATATATCTTTTTCCAACCTTTGAGTTTTTAGACTATTTTTGTCTTTGTTTTTAAGGTGAGTCTCTTGTAGACAGTATATTGATGGGCCATGTTTTCTTATCCAGTCTGCAACTCTCCATCACTTGAGTTGTACATTTAATCCTTTGACATTCAGTGTAATTATTCACAAGTATGAATTTATTGATGCCATTTTATTATGTGTTTTTTTTTTCATGGTATTGATGATTTCTTCGTTCCATATAATTTTCTGTGTTGAGCACATTTTGCTTATTTTTGTTTATGAATTGTGCTATCATCTCCTTTTTTGCTATTGTTTTAGTATTTGCTAAATATTTGTGCTTGGCCTCTTATATTTTGATGTGAAGGTTTATTATTTTTCTTTGAGGCTACCCTGTGATTTATTATTTTCTTCCTAAATTTAAATAATCTGTTCTATCTCACAATTTTCTTGACTTCCTCACCCTTTATAAATTCTATAACTACAGTATATATTCCCTCTATTTGGTATGTAGTTGTCTTCATTTACCAATTAATGTATCTGCTCCACTGTTTATAGTCTTGTAACCCTATTATAGTTTGGATACTTCTATAACTGTGTTGGAATCTGAGTTATATCATCATGTGTGTTAATCATTGGTTATTGTTTGCTGTTGTTGGTTCTCTATTGGAAGGACTCCGGTTAACATACCTTGTAAGGTAGGTATGGTTTTAACAAATTTCCTTAATTTCTGCTTATCTGAAAATGTCCTAATTTCATCCTCATATTTGAGGGATAATTTTGCCAGGCATATAATTCTTGGTTGGAGATTTTTTCTTTCAGTGTTATCTATATGTATATCTATATCTATCTGTATCTAATTTATCTATACCTATCTATCTATGTATCTATCTATCCATCATCCCATTGTCTTCTCTCCTGAATGGTTTCCACTGACAAATACAAATTTAATCTCACTGGTTGCCTTTGTAACTTTTTTGTTTTTCCCATTCTTATTTCAGGATACTCTCTTTGCCTTTACTTTTGGTGAGCTTGATTATGATGTCTTTGAGATTTTATTTTTGGTTCTATACTGTTAGGGGTTTGTTGGATTTCTTGAATGGATATTTTCTTGTCTTTTTTCATATTAGGGAAATTCTCTTCCAACAAATCTTTGACAATTTTCTCTGCAGTTTATCTGTCTCTTCCTGTTCTGGAATTCCAATTACATGTAAGTTATTTCTTTTGATAGTATCCTACATGAATCTTAGGTTTTCTTTATTTTGTTTTAATCTTTTGTCTGATTGATCCCTTAATGAAGTAGTATTGAGGCATTTGTCTTCAATCTCATTAATTCTATCTTTCATTGACTAATTCTACTCCTTTGCCCAATCAATGTATTACCTATTTCAGAAATCTTTGTATTAGTCTTCTGTATTTCTATTTGCTGTTTTTTGCATTTCTCTTTTTTTATTTTGTCAGTTTGTTCTTGTGTTGTTTTCTTAAATTGTTCTAGACTTCTTTTCTGTGTTTCCATTAACTTGCCAGTGTTTTCCTTGATCTGTCTCTCAATCCATTGATGGTAATTGAATATAATTTTTTGAATTCCTTATCAGGGAGTTTCAATGCAGCTTTTTCCTCAAGGATGTTTTCTGGTTTTGTATCCTTGTCTCTTGCTTTTAATACTTTATCTTGATTCTTTGTCTGTTGTCTTTTAGATGTTTGGGTTGTGTTATATTTATGTTTAATTTGTGGAAGAAAATGAGAGTATATTCATAGATCTCTGTTAGCTGTTTGTAAGGAGCATGTGAGCATGTATTTAGCTGGTATTGACCACCATCCACTGTTGGTCAGTTGGTGCAAAAGCAAATATTGGCCCTCTTTCAGTGTTGGGGCTGCGGATGGTGCAAGTATGTTTGGGTTGTGTTGGAACAGTTGCTGTCTTCCACTCAGTTAGGCCAAAATAACGATAATAATGATAACAAAACACCCAAAAAATTAAAGCAAGAGAACAAAAAACTCACACCACATAAGCAATCATGGATAAGTGCAAAAAAAGAAAAAAAAAAAAAAAAGCAGTAACTGAGCACAAAACTTTAAAATATGTTAAAAAAGGATAAAAGAAAGATAATGAGAAGAAGAGAAAAAAAAGATACGATATCTGGGAAAGGAGGGATGAGAGAAAAGAGTAAGAGTTAAAGAATAGTAAAGAAAAAAATGTGAAAAATTCAAAAGGAAAAATAAGGGATGGAAAGAATCAAAATAAAAGAAAAAGAGGGAAACTAGAAAAGAGAAAAGAAAGAAAGAAAAACACACAATAGGGACATGAAAGAGAAAAGAAAAAGAAAAAGGAAAAAAGGAAATAAAAATAATTATTTATAAACAAACAAACAACTGTTGGGGGTGGGCACAATACCCAGGCTCTGTCAGGGCACAGATCAGGATGTGATGGAACTCCTGCTGGTGAAGAAGGCTGGTGGAGGTGGGGGTTTGACACACCTCTGTTCACCAAGAATGTATAGCATATAATAGTAACAAGGGGAATATCTCACCTTTCCAGTCATTAGCCTCCTGTGCAGCTGCCTTTCCTGCCCTGGCCAAGTGGAGCCCACTCTTATATATCACAGTCTAGTGGGAACACCACTTACATATATTCAAAATGGTGTTGCCTGGTGTTTACAAATATCTTAAAATGGTTGCATCCTTGGGACAGCTGTAAAGTCCACAGGTCTGTTGGTTTTCTTCTTCCTTATTTTCCTTTCTGGTTGTCAGGCAGCAATGCAATCTTTGCCCATACAGCCTCTAGTCAGCAGAGTTGATTCTTAGGTTTCTACCAGGATATATTAAAAATGGCTGTGTTCTCAGGACAGCTGACAGTCCACAGCTCTCTTTCTCACTGTTTTCATTCAGGTTCTTCTACTATTTGGTATTTTATCCACTTCTTTATCCTTGCCTTCCAAATTCAGGATTCTAGGATAGTCTTCGGTATCAGTTTCAATTGCTTTCTCATTACTTTGTTGCAGAGAGTCTATGTACATAGTCTGTCTATTCTGCCATCTTACCAGAACCTTCTTAGTGAGATTTAAAATAGAAATGACTTACGTTATTTTTTGAACTATCAAAGCAGGAGAATACTGACAGACACTATATTTCACTTTGTAAATTTTAGGCAGGAAATATGTGAAAAATGAATAGATTTAAAATGAAGAAAAAATATCTATTTTCATAGGGTTTATGGAAAGATAAGAAAGGTTATACCATCAGGGTGCTCAGCAGATTTTTTGGTTGTTTAGGATTCAGAGTATTTTACAGATTTCTCATATCTGTAAAGGAAAATCTGAATTACTTTTAACCTTAGGAAAAATTTTCAAGGCCTTTCATTATCATATCATTTTTATTATGCTAGGAAAAATCATTCAATATGGATGGAATAGTTTCACATAGCTTTCATTGATATTTAACTTAGTACATCAGTCATTCTTTTTGTGAAAATAATTATCTACTTAGAAGCCTAGAGGATAACTTTTAGTTGGGAGATAGTGTATTTGTTGATAAAGTATTTTGGTAGATTGGCCTATGTTTCCTATGGTAGGAAGAATATACTATGTAGAATAAAAGAAAATAAAGAGAGACCCTAACACTAGAGTCCAGGGGGCATGAAGCCTACTGAAACAACTCTACAGGGAAGTTTTATGAAAATTGCTTAGGTCTGTGCTACATGATCCTTTCCGAGATACCACTAGCTGTTTTCCCTCCCCACTAAATATCTAAGAGAATTACAAACTTAAATTGTGCTAAAAATTTAATTTGAATTATAGTGGAAGTTCAGTCAGTGGTGAGTTTGCATCAACCTCTGTACTTGTCTGAAAGGAGGTTAATTTGAGAAAACTTGCATCTCTGTGACCTCTGACTGAACATGTCAGCAGAGAGAGTATGAAAGTGTTTTAATCAATCAACTACTACAACAAGATGTTGGATACTTCTCAACTTTGTTTGTAAAGAGTTTTTCTCAATTTTTTAAAATTTAAATAAATTATAAGGAATTTAAAATATGACACTTATACAAGAATTAAAAACAAATTTTATGTTAGAATGTCTTTTTTCTTGTTAGGAGAGTCTGAACATTTTCTAAGCTGATATGGTTAGAAACATTTTTGAAATAACCACGAGTAAATGATCTGCAAGTTTATGTTCAGCTGCATGTCAGAGAAGCCTTTGCAAAAGAAGCAAAAGAAGTTCACTTTTACTTCGTATTAAGGAGACTAAAGAGTTTTGGTCCTGTGGTGGTTAAGACATTTGGCTGCTAACCAGAAGGCTGGTGGTATGAACCTACCAGCTGCTTTACAGCAGAAATACAAGGAAGTCTGCTTCTATAAAGACTTAGAGCCTTGGAAACCCAAGTGGGGGTCACTGAGTCCAAACTGAGTTGATGGCAGTGAGCTTGGTTTTTGGAAGGAGACTAGGACAAATGACCCAGGGATTGAGTGGTGGCTCTATAGGCACAATGCTGCCAGATTTCCACTTTCTTGCCATCTGCTACCCTTTGCATATACATGTATCTACTCCCTGTTATTTCAATGTCTATGTTCTTTTATGTATTTATGTTTGCCTTCTTTATTTTTTTCACTCGTATTTAATAATATTTATTCAATATTTAGGATCTCTGGTGGCACGGCATTTAAAACATTTGCTAAATAAAATATCAAATGCATCAGTTGTTCCAAGTTGAGGCAGTCTGCTTCCGTAAAGACTTACAACCATGAAAGCCCTTTGTGCAGTTCTACTCTGTTCTTAAGAGTCTGTATGAGTTGGAATTGCCTTAATGGCAGCAAGTTTGGTTTTTGGTTTGGTATTCAACATTTTCTGCTGTTTCTATTATGCCTTTCATATCTCTAAATTTCTTTTTCTTTTCTATTTATTTCTTGAGTTTTGAGTGCTCTTGTAATCATCTCATTTGTTTCTCTAATGATTTCTTCTTTGACACATTGCATTTCTTTTTTGATCTCTCTAAAATATTCTGACTGGAATTTTTTAAGGACTAGACATGTTTTCCCTATTTTCTTTGAAACTTAATACTTGTGATTTCTTTCCTTTTCTCCAAGGTAGTATCACTATGGAAGTAGATTGCCTGATCTTCCTTCCAAGGAGTGCCTGGTGGGTTTGAACTGCCAGCCTTCTGGTTAGCAGTCAAATGCCTTAGGCACTACTCCACCAGAGCTCTTAAGTTTTTGAGTTATTTTCTTTGAAATGTTTTGTTTGTGCTTTCTTTTTCTTTTCTTTAGTCTCTTTTGCTAAATTTTTCTCCCTGTGTCTGCAAGTAGAACCTGTGTGTCCTACTTTTCTATTCCTAATATATTTGGCATGGAGTAACCACTTGTTGAATATTAAGATGGGTCATCAATGGCTAAAACTTCTACTCAATTTTGTTATTATAAATATTTCTTCAAAAATTATTTGCACTTGATAATTGTTGACACTTATGAGTTAGCTGCATATCACAAAGTCTTGTAATTACAGTACATCTGTGATGAAATGTTGAGATTACTTTCTTTGTCACCCTACTTTACCTCTGAGAATTTCGGGAGGCCAGCAGAAAAAATCTAAATCAACGTGACCAAAATAGCACAACTCTATCTGTTAACAGTGGAAACAGAAACTAAGGAACAATTTTTAACACTGTGTTAAATCAAGACTGAGGAAAAATTTCTAATACTGTGTTAAATCAAGACTAAGAAAAAAATTTCTAATACTGTGTTAAATCAAGATCAAGAAAAAAAATAACTTTTTGCTCTTGAAAATGCTTTTGAGGAAGATAAGACAGTCAACTAATTAAAACAGTTTATTTTTGAAATCTAACAGCTTGACCATCTAGCTGCTTCAATAATCATCTTGTTCATTGGAAAACAAACAAAACAGTTACCACGAGTCAATTCTGATTCACGGGGACCCCACGTGTATCAGTGTAAAGTTGTGTTTTATGACGTTTCCAATGGTTGAGTTTTTAGAAGAAGATCACCAAGTTTTTCTTCTGAGGCACCTTTGATTGGACTAGAACCTCCAAACTTTCAGTTAGGAGCAGAGCAAGTCAACTCTTTATGTATATATATATCACTCAAGGGCTCTCAGCTTGATCACTGACACTCCTTAAAGATCTTTATCTTTAATGGAGCTCTGGTAACATAGCGCTTAAGGCCTCGGAAACCCAAGGAGGGGTTGCTATGAGTCTAGTCTGACTCAAGGGCACATAACAACAACAAAAACAACACAAAGATCTTTGGACTGTTTTGTCCACAGGACCAAAGTTATTATTACATCATAAACTCTCCACCCATAAGATCATCCTCACCATGATCTAAAATCCTACAAATATCCTTCCTTCTTTATTAGACTCTGTCTTCTCCTGGGTTGTAGAAGTTTAATAAATTCTGATTTGCTTCCTTAACAATTATTCCCAATACCGTTTGAATATGTTTAACATTAGAGTGATTAAAACCTCACATACTAAAAGGTTCTTCTTGGACAAATATCATAAAGACTCTAATATGTTTTATTAATATCTCTTTGAAATAGTTTATTTTGAAGTTTGACAGTTTAAGTCCTGCTATATCTTCACCTGCTGTATACCACAAAGACTGTTTTCCTACAGACTCCCACAAGTCGCTACATCCCCTTTGTGATAAAAGGCAAGGCTCAGAGTTGTCTTAGGCTATACCTGTGTATTTGAATAAAGTCTATGATTTTGATGTGTTGTGGAATTAGGGTGTGGTGGTCACCTTTCTTGGGCTGTAGGTCACTACACTAACTTTTCTGCAATGCACATCTTTTTAGAAAACTACAAAGTGTTATTTATAGTCTGAGGCTGTGGTCTCATTTTCCACAGTAAGGTCAATGATACTTCAGCATGACTTATCCTTCAGTTTCACCTCTCCTGAAATTTAATGGAGTAGAACTGAGCATCCCTATGACAGTCTCACCTTTATAGTCTACTCACATTCTTAGACCTCTTCATTCTGACTAAAGTTTCTTGGGTATCTCTTGGGGAATTGTGGAACTTTGTATTAGAGAGAACTGTTTTCTGATTAAGCTCTGAGGAGTTATATGTAGGTTTTCAAGTGTCTTTTCCATTTTGCATTCAATTTTATTGTACAGTAACACAGAATTTTGCTGTTCTGTTGAGTTCTGTTGCTTGGGAATTGAAGCTGTTTCCTTATTTCATTGAAGACAAAGTTGTTTTTATTTTCCAGGAGTTCCAGGGAGATAACTGAATTAAAAATATGGCTAATCACTATTTTTAATTAGATGACTCACTATAATAACTTTTATTATTTTATTATAAATGAATTAAACAGTGATATGATAGAGAAGAAAAAAGTCCAAAATTTCTTGTCACTTATTTGAGGAATCTAATATATGTAACAGTTCACAAATACATATATGTAAATATAAAACCAGTAAACCAGTTGTCTTTGAGCCTATTCTGACTCATGATCATCCCATGCATGTCTGAATAGAAGTGTATTCTTCAGTGTTCTCAGTGGCTTGTTTTTTTGGAAGGGGTTCACCAGGTCCTTCTCCCAAGATGTTTTTGTGTAGAGAACTGACAATCTTTAGGTTAGTGGCTGAGCACCTTAACCATTTGTGCCTCTTGTGGACTCTCATAAATAGATAGATTGAGAGAGAGAGAAACAGAGACACACACAGAGAGAGAGAGAGAGAGAGAGAGGTACTTCCCCTAGGCTGTTGTCTGAAATGAAATGTGTTCTTAAATTCTTAAAAGGGATGTTAGAAAAACATCTTGTCTTTCTCCATCATTTTATAGATTAGGAAATTTTAGTTAGAATTTTGTTGTAATCACATATATTTCTGCAGTGTCATTTCCAACAACTTTGAGGGCAGGGATTTTGATTTTCAGCCAGTTTGCTTATTTTGGAGGTGGCGGTTCCTGGAAACTAGCTGAAACAACTAATTTCTATGGAAGCAATGTGAGGGTAACTCTCCCTTCACTGATGAAGACTACAGTTGTCCAAGACAAGATTTTTTTTTCCTTATCCTTATTAGCTATTACACAGCACAAAGATTTTTCCTTAATAAAAATTGGAACTATGTGGAGTTTTTCTACACCAAGGATTATAAGTTTTTTCTTGCAATCAAAAAACAGACCACCTAAAAGCTAAGCATTTCTTGTGACCTCCAAATTCACCATTCCCTGAAAGATCTAGTTATTTAATATCATTAATGTATGTGAATATAGGTTTTAGAAGAAGGATTAGGAGTTAATCTATGACCATGATATTCTTGAAAAGAAATACTTACATTAACTTTAAAAGTCAGTTCTTTAAGATATATTAACAACCAGTTTTCCAGAGATAACCAATTCTGATTTCTCAAGAGTGGCAAAAAACAAAGCAGAGTTAATTACAAATCTGGGTTTTTTAGCCTAGAATAAAACAAAGTCTTTTGTTCTGAGGACTCAAATTAGTTAAAAATAGATGTGAACTGTTTCTCGGATGATTCCTTTCCTTTCTTCTATTTTTCAGTTGTAAAGCACGGAGCACAAGATCTTAGTTGACATCTTATAATGCAAAAAAGTCACCACCATTTTTTGTATTTGTATTTTTTTTTTTAATGTTGAAAGTCTAGCTTTAAATTGGGTTTAGTATAAGCAACTAAACTGATTGTATCTTGGTTTATTCATTATGGAATAGCTTGTGATGTGAAATATTTCAAATGGAATCAGATTACATCTACCAATATTGGGTTTGGGAAGAGAAATAAACCAAGACAAATGGAGAGAACAAAATTTTTCTCTGTGTGATTGATTTAATTACCTAGAAGTGCTATGACACTGGAATATATCGGAAAAGAAGGTGACATCTATCCTTTGTCAGAATTAAGATATGGGAGAATCTTCTTCTTATCTCCCTATTTCACTGAATTGAACTTTGCATCCACATATATAAACGCCCTGTTATTTTTTGCAAGATGAATAGTAGCTGTAAGTGACTTTGAGCTTCACTATAGGAAATAGAAGGAGCCTAAGGCACTTGACTGCTAACCAGAAAGCTGGAGGTTTAAACCCCCAGTCACTCCTCGGAAGGAATGTTGGGCAATCCTACTTCTGTAGCGATACTGCCTCGGAAACCCAAGAAGGGGTCGCTATGAGTTGGGGTCGACTCGATGGCACGTAACAACAACAAAATAAGAAGTAAAACCTTAAATGGCAAGAAGATTCTCTAGATATGTTTGTCAGCATATTTAATAGAAAATTACACAATTGCTCATTAAGTTGTTGTGCTAGAATATTTTTAGCTGTCAGTGACTCTGAAGTAACAGTGGCCTATATGGTTTATATAAGATAGCATTTTATTTATTTCATGTAGTAAAATAAGTCAAGAGATATGTGGTCGAAGGCTAGTGTGGTGGTTCATAATATCATAAAATTAGCCTCTTTAAATCTTTTCTCTACATGATCAGATTATGACTTCATCTGAAATAAATGACCTCGTTCTAGCCTAAGTCATTTGACTGCTAACCAGGTTGGTGGTTCAAACCCCCCAGTCACTCCATGGAAGGAAGACTGAGCAATCTACTTTCGTAAAGATTTACCACCTCAGAAACCCAATGGGGGTTTGCTATGAGACAGAATCGACTTGATGGCAATGCATTTGTTTGTTTGTTTCTAGCCATCACGATAAGATTCCAGGCCAGTAATAAACAAGAGAGAGAAAAAGAAGGAAAGAAGCAAAATCCCAGAAGAGGCACATACTACTTGTAGTCAGTTGGTCAGTACTCATACACATGTCCCTTGTAGATGTTAGAGGGCCATTGGTGTTTCATGTCAGAGATTTGGGTTCAATGCTTGGTCAAAATATCTCAAAGACGGCCACCACCCATCTGTCAGCAGAGGCTCCCATGGTGGTGTGATGCTGAACATGTTTCAATGGAGCTTTCAAACTAAAATGGACTAGAAAGACTTTATGATCTGCTTTGAAAAATCAGCCAGGGAAAACTCTATGGATAGTAATGATATAATCACAAGTCATGGGGAAGGTGCAGGACCAGTCAGTGTTTAAACTGGGGCTGTCAAATGGGCAGCTCATAATAACAGCAAGAAGGCTAAGGAATGTAATTATCTCTTTGAGTGGCTATAGACCCAGCTAAAAATGAGGAGTTATTTTACTAGGGAATTAGACGAGAATGGATTTTGAGAGACAGCTAGAGCTCAGCTGCATAATTAATTTTTGGTCTCTGTCCTTAAGTGTTCTTTAATATACTAACTAGAATGAAAGCTTCATAGGAGCCTGAACTTTTCTATTTTATTGATGTCATATAACTTTGTTGTTTGGTTGATGTTATCCCCAACATGTATTTCAAATCATGTTGTTGTTGTTGTTATTGGCCTTTGAGTCCGGCCAACTCATAGCAACCCCTCCTTGGGTTTCTGAGGCAGTATCACTACGGAAGTAGATTGCCCCATCTTCCTTCTGAGGCTTTGAACCACCAGCTTCTGGTTAGCAGTCAAGTGCCTTAGGCACTATTTTATTGAATGAATACCTGCCCTAATGCAATGAAATAAGCCCAGAAACTATAAGGATTGGATTTGAATGTAGAATCTTAGACTTGTCCCCTGCCTGAATATCTGCAGATCATTTAACATTTCAAGCAAGACATTTTTTTCCTAAAATTTCAGGGAGAGGCTTTGTGACATGATCTCAACAACACTTGCTAATTAACTCCTCATGCCCTAGACTGTGTGGTTGAAAACAAATGTGCTCAGAATCCTATAATTAAAAAAAATTATGGGGAGAATATTTTTAGTAATCATTTTAGTGAAATGTGTCATATTTATAGGGAAGTATTCATATTATAAGTGCAGAACTCAACAAATTTTCATAAAATAAATAAACTTCTTAGACCAACAGCCATATTACATTATGAAATATTTTCAGTACCCCAAAAAAGTTCTCCTATGGTCTCTCCCAGTCACTGTACCCCAAAGATACCTATGATCAAAAATTTTATCACTACATGTATGCTATTTTTTATTTAGTATAAATGAAAGCATACATAATACAACCTTCTATATCTGGCTTTTTTCATTTGACATGATATTTTTATTATATATATGTGTGTGTGTGTGTGTGTGTGTGTGTATACACATATATATGTATATATATAACATATATATATATATGTCAGTATTCCATTATATCTACTATTACATTATATCTAGTTTGCCAATATATTTATTGAACCATTCTAAATGTGGAAATGTTGATTATTTTATGTTTGGGGCTGTTATGAAGAGTGCAGTAAGAAAACAAACAAACAAAAGCACTATCACATACATCTTTGCTTGAATAAACACATTGTATGGTATCTAGATCATGAGATAGGTAAATCTTTAGTAGACATGACCAAATAGTTTCCCAAAGAAGTTATATCAATATTTACTCCAGTTAGTGTAGTATAAGGGTTTGTCAAAATATGTTTGTCAAAAGTTAATATTACTGATTTAAAAAATGTCATCCATTCTTCTGGGTGTGCAGAAACATTTCATTGTGTTCTATTTTATATTTTCTGCTGAGTAATAGTGCTGAGCACTTTTCATATATTTATTAGACTTTCAGTTTTCCTCTGTTGTGAAATATTTATTCAGGTATTTAATTATTTATTTTGGAGGGTTTGTCTGCATTTTCCTTATTGACAATTAGGCATTCTTTATAAATCCTAAGTACTACTCATCTGTTGGAGTCTCTGCATGGCTCAAGTGGTCAAGCGCTCAACTACTTGCTGAATGTTTGGTGATTAAAATCTGCCCAGAGGTGCCTTGAAATGCAAGGCCGGCAATCTGCTTTTGAAAATTCACAGATCTGAAATCCCTATGGAGCAATTCTATTCTGTACATATCGGGTCCCCAGGAGTTGGAATAGACTTGACAGCAACTAACAATAATTATTTGTTAGATATATCCATTATAAATAAATTTTTACTATTAATGAGATACTTGAATAAATAAAATTCAAGTTGAATGTAGTCTAATTCTTTATACTTAGTGCTTTTTGTATTCTTTTCAAAAAACTGTTGCCTATACAAGATCCATGAAGATAATCTCTTTTCCAAAGAGCTTTACTATTTTGTCTTTCTTGTTTATATGTGTACTTCGTTTGGGATACATATTTTTAAAGGTAGAAGGCAGGAGTTAGAAATCATTTTACCACATATTTTAGCAAACTGACCTAGCACTCATTTCTTCAGAAGACTGTCCTTTTCTCATTACACTTTTTGTCATAAATCTTGTGATGCATCTATGATGTAGACTTCGTTTTGTTTATTGTTTTATTCCCATTGGTCTTTTTTTTTTTTTTTTGAGGCCAAGGGCCAATGTCTTTATTACCATTTCTTCAGTATTGCTTTGGCTAATCATGGTTCTTTACATGTTTATATAAATTTAGGAAGCAGCCTGTCAATTTATAGTGACTCTAAAAGAGCTCTGGTGCTATAGGCATTTGGCTGCTAACCAAATGGTCAGTGGTTCAAAATCACAAGCTGCTCCATGGGAGGGAGGTGAGGCAATCTACTTCCACAAAGGTTTGTTGTTGTTGTTGTTATATGCCATCGAGTCGGCCTTGACTCATAGCAACCCCATCCTTGGGTTGCCAAGGCATCACTATGGTGGATTGCCCAACCTACCTTTCAAGGAGTGACTGGTGGGTTTGAACAGCCAGCCTTCTGGTTAGCAGTCAAGTGCCTTAGGCACTATGCTACCAGAGCTCCCCCGCAAGGGTTTACAGCCTTGGGAACACAATGGAGATTGTTATGAGTCAGAATTGATTCAATGGCACTGGGTTTGGTTTTGGTTTTATAGGACAAAATACATCTGCCCCATAGGTTTCCAAGACTATATTCTTTAAAGAAGCAGTTGCCAATATCTTCCTCTCATGAAGCAGCAGGTGAATTTGATCAGTTGACTTTTTCGTTAGCTGCTAAACCAGTACACCGCTGACATGCTGTTCTGGTTACCAAGTGCCATTCTGACAGGAATACACCACAAATGGGATAACTTTAACAAACAGTTTATTCTTATAATTTGGAGGCTTTAAGTCCAAGTTCAAAGTGCCAGGCTCTAGGGGCTGGGTGAAATCCCCTAAGCCTTGGGGTTCAGTTCTGCCTGCTGGTCCTGGCCCACTGGAGCTAGAGGCTTTTCTTCACTCAGGCAGCTGTTAGCTGCTAAGGCTGAGGAGCCCAAGATTGACAAGTAAAAAGGCACAGTTCTGGTGTTATCAAACCACACATCTGGCCATTCATTCAAGTCCATGGGTAGTCCCAAGATCGGCAGAGCATGACAGTCTGACAACAGGGCTACATGCAGGGTCCAAGTGTGCCATAAGCTACAGACCATTCCCAAAGCTGCTGCTTGTATACGAGAAGCAGATCACATCCCTAAGGTATCTACTCAGCTGCTCACAGTATATTCCACCATGAAGTTGATTACCAGTCTCATCATGGGGAGGGAATACTACATCCAGCTGAGAAGCCACTCAACCAGGACCAGCCAAGTAGACACACAAGCTTAACTATCACAGGTGCCTTACAATTTATATACACACAGATAAGTGCTCTAAACAAACAAACAAACAAACAAAAAACTCATTGCCATCAAATTGAACAAAAAATAATATAGGATTTCTTTCTTTCTTTTTTCTTTTTTTTTTTTTTTTTTTTGAGATTGCATTGAAATGAGAGCTCAGTTTTGGGGATAACTGAAATTTTAAAAATACTGTGCTTTCCAGTCTTTTTTTTTTTTTTTTCCCTGCATTGACTTTTCTCTACTTTAATTTCTCAAAATAACATTTTACAATTTTTGTTTGGTATTCTTGCATATTTTCACTTTAAAATTATTCCTAGATATTTGAGTTATTTTATCAAGAATTTTAATCTCTCAAGTTTTGACACAGTATAAAATGATTTTTTCTGCCTCAGATATTTTACATTTTATTATTTATTTTTAGATATATATTTTACAAAACATTACTGAATTGAACAAAGGAATGTACATTATCAGTTATTTTTAATATAATAGATATTATCATTTAAAAGTCTTTTCTCATATGTATTTTACTTATAAACTTGCCATCCTACTTTGTATTTTTATAAAGTAGCATTTTTTCAGGTTTCTACACTGCTAAAGAGGAAGGGAGGCCACATCATCTGACCTCCTTTATCTGCACAAGAGGAAGACAGAATCACCATCAGTAGCTTAAGCCTATTCCTCCAAGGCCAGACATGCTGTCTCCCTCCAGCCCTTTCACCACCCTGACACCAACTGTTCCTCCCGCAGCACTCACCACCTTTCTGCTGGGTTTGCTGCATTCACTGCAGTGGCCACACAGAACTCACAGATTATGGATTTTATTAGGGAAGCACCAGGTTACAATTCAAGTTCAGGAAAAACACTCAGTATCTCTCAGCCCACCATCTCTCCACCAATAGTCTCTCATAGTCTCTCTCCCAGCAGTGTGTGTCCGTTGGTGTCTCTCTCAGCAATGCATGCATCTTGTGTCTCTTTCCCAGAAGTGCATGTCTCTCGAGACTGTGTTTCTCTCAGCAGCGCATTTCTCTCTGCAGCACGTCATTTGTAGCCAGCAGTCAGAGAGACCTCTCCCTCTAGGAGGCCTCCTTTTGAGCCTAGATGAGTGGCCAAACTAGCCAATCAGAATTCTAAGCACTTGACAGAGAGTGGACTTCCCAGAACATTGCTTTGTGCCACACCCAACAGAAATACCGCTGGAGGATAACATTTACAATCAGGAGCTCCTCATTTGCTCACAGCAAATTCCACCACAGAGTTTACAAAGACTTGTGGCTGGAAAAGCCATACCAGGTAATTTACTACACCACATACATATTCTTTGTTATCAACATTTTAAGGATTGCAAAAATTTTTCTCTCGTGGATACTACATAAGTTACATAATCATTCTCCTATTAGTAGATGTGAAGGTGTTAATATTTTTTTTTCTGAAAGAAATAGAATATTTTTTGTATACAAAGCATGCATGTTTCACATGATTTTCTTAAGACATATTTCCTTAACTGAAATCATATGATCAAAACTCTATACTTTAATGTATTTGATGTTTTACTATGTGCCATTTAAAATGTTTTTTACTAATTTCCAGCATCAGTAGCATAATTCAAATAATAGTCATTTCCATATTCTCACCATGTGTATGTAATGTCATTTAAAAAGTTTATCACTTAATAAACAAAGACTTAACACCTCATTAATGCTGTTATACTTTGCTTGTATTTATAATGAATTTTTTAACCTATTTGTTTATAGTAATATTTATCTTCATATCCATTCAACAAAGCAAGAATCAGAGGAAAATCTTGATATTTGTAATACTTGGCAAACCTCACCAATGTTGCTTTTGGAAAAATAACCTTTGGCTATTTGGAAAAAAAAAAAAAAAAGTTCTTTATATCTGTGGCATTGTGTTGGGCTGCCTGCTAACGTGCAGTGAAAGATATATCTATTTTAAGTCTTTTGTATTTGGGAACTAGGCAGCTGGATTGTTGATACTATATAGGTTAAGAACCAATAAAAGAAGTTCCATCAGGGTTTCCTTGGATTCTCAAACTTCCTTCTAGGGTCATGTCCCTTCATTTTCTGTACAAGGAGGAGTCTGGGAGTAGAGGGGAGCTCTGAGAAACTGAATTGCTTCTTCACTGTTGTAAATCTTCCTTGATTCTAATTCCAATGTAACAGTCTCCCTCTTTTGTCAATTTCCATTGTCTTTGAGGGCCTGATGTAGCACAACAACTTCAAGACTTCCTCATTTCTTGAATCACATTGTAACTTAAGAATATTGTTAGCACCCTGTAATAGATAGTGTTTGAAATGACATCTCAAGGGAAACCTACTGCTAATGATTGATATGTTTTTTTCCTCTGGCATGAAGTCTTTACATTATATTTTATATTCTTCTTCATAAAGAACATCAGTCTACTTCTTCCTTATGTGAGCAATCTGCAAGCAGGTACTCTTATGTATTCCCACCCCACATTACATGATCCCCTTCCATGTGCTAATTCTATATATACTTTTTTCCACATGTATATCTGCCCCTGTCTAGACCTGGCTGGAGAAACACATAAAAATGTTCTGTTGTCTTGAAACATAAAACCTCCCTCTAACAATGATAAGATTGGAAATGCCTATAACTCACTGTTGTCAAGTTGGATCCGACTCATAGTAACCCCTCTTTGGGTTTCCAAGGCACTATCACTAAGGAAGTCAATGCCCAACCTTCCTTCCAAGGAGTGACTGGGGGTTTAAAAGTCCAGCTTTCTGGTTAGAAGTCAAGTGCCTTCAGCACTATACTACCAGGGCTCCCTATCTAATCTCAAAGTCATAGTGTTCTATTAGATATCTCAGTGTTAGTCATCTTCTGAAAGTTAAATGCCCACATCTCAGCATAAATAGAACTAGCAGTCATGGTTGTTGCTCTAGGGAAATGTGCCAGCATAAATCCCCAAGCCATAACACTAATAGCACCACTCCATTCCTGATGGGTCCCTGAGTGGCACACCTGAAGTTTGGTGGTTCAAATTCATCTAGTAGCACTAGGGAAGAAAGTCCTTGTGATTAATTTCCATAAAGATTACAGACAAGAAAACCCTGGAAAGAAATTCTACCCCATACCACATGGCTTCATCATGAGTTGAAATTGACTGCATGGCAACCTGTTTGGTTTTGATTTTATTCCTAATGAGACAGCCCCAGAGCATCAGCTTCTCAGGATCCCAGAGCTATGTTTCTACGATACTGTATTTCTGAAAATCTGTCCAATTTATATTGGGAATGTTATGCCTCACTTGTTCATGAAAAAAATGAAGGGGGAAAACTTCTGGCTCCATAATCTTACACCAACAGGGTGGAAGGAGACTTAAGAACAAAAAGAAAAGAAAATCCCTCCTGGAAATACACACATATCTTTTTTCCTAACTTTTCTAGCTGCTGCACATTTTCTGCTAGCCTTCTGAAGAAAAGCAAAGTGTTCTTAGCTTCAGAACAAAGTAATTCTACCTGGGGCATGGATCACATGGAGAAAAAAGCCTGAATGGAAACATCATCATCAGATCAGATGAACTTTGAATTTGAAAAAACTGAACAATTATCTAACTTAAATCATAAGATATAGATAGATAGATAGACAGATAGATAGATAGATAGATAGATAGAGATAGATATAGATATATAGATATATATAGATATATTTCAAAATGGAAATAATTTGTATTTTTCTTGATTAGCAAACTAAAATATGCCCTTTGTAAAATATTTTAAAATAATAAAAGCATAAAGGAGAAAGTAATAATCTCCCATTTTCTGGAGATAAGTGTGTCTGAAGATAAACTCTGTTAATATTTTAGAGTACATCTTACCAAGTTTGTAATATATATAAATGGTGGCATAGTGCCTAAGGCATTTGACTGCTAACCAGATGGCTGGTGATTCAAATCCACCAGCCATTCCCTGGAAGGAATTTTGGGCAATCTATTTCCATAGTGATACCACCTCGGAAACCCAAGGAGAGGTTGTTGTGACTCAGATCCCACTGGATGACAGTGAGTTTGGTTTGGTTTGGTTTTATATATTTACAAAAATAGGTATATGTTATATATTCTAGGCATATTCTTTTGTAATCTGTATTTTTCACATGTCAATATGTTGTGAATATTTTTCCATATTGATAATTTTCAACTTACAAGTTGTTTTTTTACTAAGTTTGTATAGAATTCACTGGCTAGGTATATTATACTTTATTTAGCTAGCCCTTTACAAATAAAAACTCAGGCAGGAAAATCTATTTCCTAACTTACCACCAAAGGCAGATAGAAGTAGCTCATGGTTATTTTACATGTCATTGATAATTGAAATGGCCTGCTTCACTTTCAGGTTCCTTTAGCTCAAGTGAAGGATGCCCAGGCACCAGAATGCAGGACAGAGAAACAAAAGCTGCACAAGTTGAGTTCTTCCTACTCTGTCATAGAGTTTTATGAAATAGGTATCACCAGCAGAGGTTACCACAGTCATTGCCACTATTTGCTGCCATCATGGAAAGTATATAGATACAGATATGGAGTGCCTAGCTGCCATAAATAGTTAAGTTCTAGACTACTGGGCCAAACAGGCTTTCATAGAGTTTGAAAGTTTGTGAATTTCTTTAAGCAGATCCTCAAAAATCTGTCTTTCAAGGTGCCTCTGCACAGGTTTGAAACATCAACATTAGGCTAGCAGTAGAGCTGGTCATCCAGGGACCCCTATATATATATACTTCATATACAAAGCTGTTTGTCATTCAGTGCCATCCAGTCAGCTCCAACTCATAGCAACATTATGTATAATGGAACAAAACACTGCACTAGCCTCACAATCCTTGCTATATCTGAGCCTATCTTTGCAGCCACTGTGTCGATCCATCAACTTGAGGGCCTTCCTTTTGTTTGCTGACCCTCACCTTTACCAAACATGATATCATTCTCCAGGGAATGGTCCCTTCTGACAACATGAACAAAGTAGGTGAAACGAAGTCTGCCCATTCTCACTTCCAAGGAGCATTCTGGATGCATTTCTTTCTTTCTTTCTATTCTTTTTTGATTGTCCAAAGTGTCTCCTTTATTTCTTGGCAGGCCTTGATGGAAAGAGGAGGCTGCTTATTAGGGCATCAGGGTGTCAGGGGCAGCTCTGCTGGCTTTTGGTCTCCCACAGCCACCTCTGGCAACACCTCGCCCACTCGTCCTCTCCCCCTGCTCCCTATGTCTCCTTTGCTGTTGACCTCTCACTCGGGGGCATTCTGAGCATTGGTAGGGACCTGCCCATCCAACATGTCCAGTGCCGCTTTCAGCCTGGGAGAAATACGACAGGGAGGAGAGGGCAACAGCAAGAGTCAGGGTGCTGGGGAAGGAAGCCCTGGGCCTGCACTCCCTCTGCCCAGAGAACACATGAGACAGACATGATCTCGAAGATCCAGCACTAGAGACCAGCTACACTCCTTCTAGGACAGATTTGTTCTTCCAGCAGTCCATGCTCCTGTTAGTGTTCTTTGCCAACATCACAACTGAAAAGCATCAACTCTTCTTTGGTCTTCCTTACTCATTATCCATATTTCACATGCATATGAGGCAATTGAAAATACCATGCCTTGGGCAGGTACGACGTCTTAGTCTTCAAAAACACATCTTTGCTCTTCAACATTTTAAAGAGATCTTTTGCAGCAGATTTTCCCAGTGTAATATGTCATCTTATTTTTTGACTGTTTCTGTTGGTCTTGATGATGAAAACAAATAATATGAAATCTTTGATAACTTCAATCTTCTCTCCATTTATCATGATGCTGCTTATTGGTACAGTAATGAGGATTTCAATTTTCTTTATGTTGAGGTATAATCCATACTACAAACTGCGCAGGTACTTCATCATTAAGTGCCTCAAGTTATTTTCACTTCCACCAAGCAAGGTGTTGTCTGCATATCACAAGTTGTTAGAGAGTCTTCCTCCAGTCCTGATGCTGAGTTATTTGCATAGTCCACCTTCTAGGATTATTTGCTCAGTTTACAAATTGATTAAGTATGATGAAATAGTAAAAACCTGATGTACTCCCTTCCTGAATTTAAACCATACAGTATCCTCTTGTTCTATTTGAAAGATGGGCTGCTCATTCATGTACAGGTTCCTCATGTGAACAATTAAGTATTCTGGAATTTCCATTCTTCTCCATGTTAGCCATAATTTGTTATGATCCATAGAGTCAAATGCTTTTGCATAGTCAATAAAACACAAGTAAACATATTTCTGGTATTCTCTGCTTTCAGCCAAGATGCATCGGATATCAGCAATGATATCTCTCACTACACATCCTCTTCTGAATCTATCTTGCATTTCTGGTAGTTCCATGTCAATAGAGTATTGCAACTGCTTTTGAATTATCTTCAGCAGGATTTTAGTTGCCTGTGGTACTAATGATACTTTTCGATAATTTTCACATTCTGTGGGATCACCTTTCTTTGGGATGGGAACAAATATAGATATTTTCCAGTCAGTTGGCCAGGTAACTTCTTCAAAGTTTGTTGGCATAGATGAATATATGCCTCCAACACAGCATCCGTTTGTTGAAACTTATCAATTATTAATTAGTCTTTCAGTTACTGAAGGCTTGTTTCTCACCAATTCCTTCAGTGCAGCTTTGATTTTTCCTTCAATACCACTGGTTCTTGACTACATGCCACCTTCTGAAATAGATGATCACCAACTTATTCTTTTGGGTACAGTAGCTCTGTGTATTCCTTTCATCATCTTTTGATGTTTCCTGAAGCATTTAATATTTTGCCCATAGAATCTTTCAATATTGCAACTCAAGCTTTGAATATTTTCTTTAGTTATTTCAGCTTGAGAAATGCCAAGCATGTCCTTCCCTTTTGGTTTGCAAACTAAAGGTCTTTGCACATTTCATTATAACAATTGACTTTATCTTCTCCAGCTGCTCTTTCGCATCTTCTGTTCAGCTCTTTTATCTTGTCATTTTTTCCACTTGCTTTAGCTACTCTCTATTCAAGAGCAAGTTTCAGAGTCTCTTCTGCCACCAATTTTGTTTTTTTCTTCCTTTCCTGTCTTTTCAATGACCTTTTGCTTTCTTCACGTATGATGTTCTTGATGTCATCCCATAATTCCTCTGTTTTTCAGTCAGTGTTCCATGAGTCAAATCTGTTTCTCAGATGGTCTCTAAATTCAGGTGGTATGTTCAAGGTCATATTTTTTTCTCATGGACTTGTTTTATTTATCTTCAGCTTCAACTTGAGCTTGCATATGAGCAGTTGATGGTCTGTCCCACAGTCAGCACATCATCTTGTTTTGGCTGAAGATATTGAGCTTCTCCATAGCCTTTTTCCACAGACGTAGTTGATCTGATTCCTTTTCATTCCATCTGACAAAGTCCAAGTTTATAACCACCATTTATGTTGCTGAAAAATTATTTGCAACACACTGGTCTTGTAAAATTCTATCATGTGATCTCAGGGGTCATCTATCACCAAGGCCATATATTCCAGCTACCATTGATTCTTCTTTGTTTCTAACTTTGGCATTCCAATCCCTAATAAAAGTCAATAGATCTTGATTGCATGTTTGTTCTATTTCAGACTGCAGAGATTGGTAAAAATCTTCAATTTCTTCTTATTTGGCTTTGGTGGTTGGTGTATGAATTTGAATAATGTTGTTGTTGTTGTTATGTGCCATTGAGTGGGCCCCATCTCATAGCAACCCCTTTTTGGGTTTCCGAGGCAGTATCACTACGGAAGTAGGATTGCCCAACCTTCCTTCCGAGGAGTGGCTGGTGGGTTTGAACCACCAGCCTTCTGGTTAGCAGTCAAGTGCCTTAGGTACTATGCTACCAGAGCTCTCAAATTTGAATAATAGTAGTTATTAACTTCTTGTATAGGTATGAATATTATCCTATCATTGACAGCATTGTTCTTCAGGATAGATCTTGAAACACTTTTTGTGATGATGAATCCTCTTCAATTTGTCATTTCCAGCACAGTAGATCATATGGTTGTTTGATTTCAAAGTGCAAAAAACAGTCTATTTCAGTTCACTGATGCCTAGGATATCTATTTTCATGTGTTCTATTTATTTTTTGACAACTTCCAATTTTCCTAGATTCATACTTCATACATCTCATGTTCCAATTATTAATGAATGTTTGCAGCTGTTCCCATTTTGAGTCATGTCACATCAGCAAATAGAGGTCCCAAAAACTTTACTCCATGTATGCCATTAAGATCAACTCTGCTTTGAGGAGGCAACCCTTCCCTTGTCGTATTTTGAATGCTTTCTGACCTGAGGTGCTCACCTTCTGGCACTATATAGGACAGTGTTTCAGGGCTATTCATAATGTTTTCCAGTAATATATCAGACAGTGCTTTACTTCTATTCATAAGGTTTTCACTGGCTGATTCTTTGAGAAGTGGATGGACCCTTCCTTCTTCTGCATCAGTCTTATTCTCGAAGCTCCACTGAAACCTGTCAACCATGGGTGACCCTGATGGCTTTTGTAATACCAGTGGCAAAGCCTCCATCCTCACAGCAACAGGCAAAAGCACCACAGTACGATAAACAGAGAGACCAGTGGTGGAGATACAGAGTTCACTTGCATATATGTATAATTCAGTGGATTCATTTAGATTTTCTTCCATCCACTTCACATATGATTGTTCATCCTACAATAAGTGTTTTGAAGTACTATTCCTATCATGTGTCAGAACTCAGCATTCTCAACTGCACTGAACTGCAAAAGGGGGAGACTTGAATAGCAATTGTATTTTTAAACATATTGAGTACAATTTCTTTCCCTGATACTTGATAAAATGCTTTATATGTATGCCAATGCTTCCCTTTCCAGCACTTCTAATTTCTCTTTACCTATTGATTCTACATTTTTTTCACTTCAAATAAACAGAAGGACTTTCTCAGATTTATTTCTTGCAAGCTATCTGTATGGCTCCAGAAAGCAAAGAATTAGGACTCAGTGAGGCTGACAGATGTGAAGGAGGAGGTAACATTCTCATATTGTGATGGGTTATAATCCACATTTTACTAGTTTTCATATTACAATATAGAATCAAATTAGCATAATAGGATTACAAAAAGTACGAGTGTCATAATGGAGAAGGAAATACTCTTAAAGATTAAAATCCCTTGTTGTTGTTGTTGTTAGGTGCCATCGAGTCATTTCTGACTCATAGTGACCCCATATACAGCAGAAAGAAACACTGCCTGATCCCGCACCAGCTCCACAATCCCTGCTATACTTGAACCCGTCATCGCAGCCATCGTGTCAATCCATCTTGTTGAAGGCCTCCCCCTCTTTCGCCGACCCTCCACCTTACCAAGTATGACATCATTCTCCAAGGAATGGTCCCTTCTGACAATATGACCAAAATAGGTGAGACTAAAAAATCCCTACATGAATGAAATGGAGTTACCCTAATATTTAATCAGAAACCATTTTGGATAAGGATTGGTAAAGTGTGAGTATGTAAAAGTCAGTCAATTTGTAAATGTATGTGAACTTATCAAAGATGATTTTAAAAGCATAAAAAGAGGATAACATAACCAATAATGCAAAATGACAATTTACAATTTAATAGAACCCGACCATCTTTGAAATTGCTGTGAAAGTTTTGAAAATGTTTCACAGCATTTAAATACAATATTTGCCACATTTTCCCAAATTAATCAAATAAAACTGTAAGCCTGCATCTACCAGTCAAGATAACAGGAGATACAGTTGCAGATATTTAGGAAAGAGATGAGGGACAAGTGACAAGTTTCTTTCATTGGGGATGCAATATTTACAGAAAGTAGGTAATGTTTGGAAAAGAAGATCTGGTGGCACATTGGGTAAGCACTAAGCTGCTAATCAAAAAGTGGGTGGTTCAAACCCATCAGCAGCCCTGTGGAAGAAAGTGTGGTATTCTGCTTCTGTAGAGGTTATACTTTTAGAAACTGTGGGTAGTTCTACTCTGTCCTATTTGATTGCTATGAGTCAGAATCAACTGGACAGCAATGGATTTTGTTTTTGAATTTAATATTTTAGAAGAACTATTTGATTTTAACTTATATTCATCACTATTTCATTTTATATTTGTTCTTTTTAGTCAAGTCCATATAGTTCATTTTGAAGTTGATTTGAAGGAGAGAGACCATTGTACCCTAGGGCATGGGGAGATTTATTCAAGAATTCTGGCCACAGAACTTTCAGTAAAATATGTTGGACTTCCCCTTTCCTCTCCACACAAATAAAATAAGGAAAGTCATATGTAAGTGTGCAAGTAACAATGACACTTCCATCAGTCTTGCAAAAACTTTATCTTACAAACTCAGCATAAATCTTTATAGAATTAGATTGTCTCATCTTCCTTATACAGAGTGGCTGGTGGGTTGAAGTGCCAACCTTCGGGTTAGCAGTCAAATGCCTTAGGCACGGCACTACCAGAGCTCCTTATGTGCATGTATTCAAGTAGCAGTGACATTTCCATCAGTCTCACAAAAACTTCAGCTTACAAAGTCAACATTGTGTTCCCTCTCTCAGGGAAACTACATTTCTCTGCAGAGTTTGGTTATTTGTACCTAAGGCATGTGACTGCTAACTAGAAGGCTGGCAGTTCAAACCTACTAGCCACTCCTTGGAGGGAAGGTTTGGCAATCTACTTCCATAGTGATACCACCTCGAAAACCCAAGGAGGGGTCTCTATGAGTTGGATCCGACTCAACAGCAGTGAGGTTTTTTTTTTTTTTTTTGAGTAGCAGCAGCATTTTTTGCTTGCTTGAATTGCTATCTTTTTCAAAAGTACCAGAGGCAGGTAGAATGTTTATTTCACGTGTGTGTCACAATGTCTGCTTTCAGTCTTACAAAACAAAAGCTGCTAATACTGTCCTGAAGCAAGATAAAAGATTTTTAGGATTCAAACCATAAGGTGACAAACCTTATGCTTGGGAGAGAGGCAGAGAAAAATACTTCCCACTCAGAAGAGACTATACAGCCCTGAGTGAATAACATCACTAAATGACTTATTAGTGAATTCTCCTGCCAATGAAGGACAAGACTGAGATGCATTTGAGGACAGAAATGTTGAGAGCACTGTACTGAGATAAGACTATCTGAAAAGATGGGAGATTAGATTATGCTAAGAAAAATCAAGTGTGTCCCAGTTTCATTTTGAAACCCTAGCAAACCAGGGATTTACAATTCTTAACTATTCTGTAGCAGCTAAAGTATGCAGAAGTGAATTTTGTTAGTGAGACAGAGGAAATCAGTGTAATGAAAAGAATTTCAAGGTATACTGTGAGATCTTTAAAACTTTCCTCAGTTTAGGCATTTCTATCTTTTATTACAAACTGGGAGATGCATAAAGTAGCTCACAATGAAGAAGATACTCCCTTAAATACTACTCTGCAATGGATTTAATAGAGCTTATTGTCACGTGAACATCACTCAACTTCAAGGAAGTTCCTGAATTTGTATCAGAATTTCCAGAAAAAAAACAGAGGTGGAATAATAGATTCACAACATATTTATTATAAATACTTCCTATTGAGTAATTATAGAAAAGTGAGACCTATCCAAAATTAATCAACAAGGATGCACAGAAAAAGTTAATATATATTAAATTGACCAACCGTAAACATTCAATATAAATTATTTTATAAATACCAATTGGTAGAATATTACTGATAAAGTTTTATTAAGAGGGCTAAATTTTATAATCTCCACTACTTGTCTGTCAGTTTGTCATACTGTGGTAGCTTGGCTGTTGCTGTGAGGCTGGAGACTATGCTACCATTATTTCAAATACCAACAGTGTCACCCATGATTGACAGGTTTCAGTGGCACCTCCAGACTGAGATAGACTCAGAAGAAGGAAGGGGCCATCCACTTCTCAAAGAAATGGCCAGTGAAAATCTTATGAATAGCAGTAAAACACTATCTGATCAATTACTGGAAAACATAATGAATATCTTTGACATTGTCTGATATAGTGTCAGAAGATGAGTCCATCAGGTTGGCACTCAATACGACTGGGGAAGAGCTTCCTCCTCAGAATAGAGTCAACCTTAATGATATGGATGAAGTAAAGCTTTTGAGACTTCCATTTGCTGATGTAACATGACTCAAAATGGGAAAAAAAAAAAAACCAACTGCAAACATCAATTAACAATCAGAACACACAGTGTACAAAGCATGAGTCTAGAAAAATTGAAAGCTGTCAAAAAAGAAAAGGAACATAGAAGGATCAATATCTGAGACATTAGTGAGTTGAAATGGACTGGTATTGACCATATAGAATCAGACAACCATATGATCTACTGTTTCAGGGATGATAAATTGAAGAGGAATGGCTTGGCATTAACTATCACAAAAGATGTTTCAAGATCTATCCAGAAGTACAATGCTGTCAAGAATACGATAATATCCATACACCTACAAGGAAGACCAATAAATACTACTATTATTCAAATTTATGCACCAACCATCAAAGCCAAAGAAGAGGAAATTGAAGATTTTTACCAACGTCTGCAGTCTAAGATTGACCAAACATGCAATCAAAATGTGCTGATTATTACTAGTGATTGTAATGCAAAAGTGCAAAACAAAGAAGAATCACAACTAGTTGCAAAATATGGCCTTGATGATAGAAATGATGCTGGAGATAGCATGATATAGTTTTGCAAGACAAATTACTTACTCATTGCACATACCTTCTTTAAACAACATAACAGTGAAGTTCATAACATGTGGAGTTCACCAGATGGAATACACAGGAATCATATCGACTACATCTGTGAAAAGAGGCAATGAAGAAGCTCAGTATCTTTAGCCAAACAAGGCCAGGAGTGAACTGTGGAACAGAATTATTCAAGTTCAAGTGGAAGCTGAAGACATTAAAACAAGTCCATGATAGCCAAAATATGACCTTGATAATATCCTATCCTGGATTTAGAGACCATCTAAAGAATAGATTTGACACAATGAATACCAGTGACCAAACACCAGAGTAATTGTAGGATGACATCAAGAATAACATATGTGAACAAATCAAAAGATCATTAAAAAGACAGGAAAGGAGGAAAAGACTGAAATGGATGACTGAAGAGACTCTCAAACTTGCTCTTGAATGTAAAGTAGCTAAAGCAAGTGCAACAAATAACAAGATAAAAGAGCTGAACAGAAGATGTGAAAGAGAAACTGGAGAAGACAAAGTCATTATAATGAAATGTGCAAAGATCTGGAGTTAGAAAACTAGAAAGGAAGAACACACTCAGAATTTCCCAAGCTGAAAGAACTGAAGAAAAAAATTCAAGCCTTGAGTTGCAATATTGAAAAATTTTATGGGCAAAATATTGAATAATGCAGGAAATATCAAAAGAAAATGGAAAGAATACACAGAGTCACTGTACCAAAAAGAATAGGTAAATGTTCATGTATTTCAGGAGGTGGCATGTGATCAAGAACCAATGGTATTGAAGGAAGAAGTCAAAGCTGCACTGAAAGTGTTGGCGAAAAACAAAGCTCCAGGAATTGATGGAATACCCATTGATATGTTTCAACAAATGAATACGGTACTGGAGGCAAGTACTTGTCTATGCCAAGAAATTTTGAAGACACCTACTTGGCCAACTGACTGGAAGAAATCTATATTTGTACCTATTCCAAAGAAAGGTGATCCCACAGAATGTGGAAATTATCAAACAATATCATTAATACCACTTGCAAGTAAAATCTTGCTGAAGATAATGCAAACAGTTGCAGCACTATATTGATAGGGAACTTCCAGAAATGCAAGCTGGATTCAGAAGAGGATGTAGAACGAGAGATGATATCATGGCTGATGTCAGATGGATCTTGGCTGAAAACAGAGAACATCAGGAAGATGTTTACTTGTGTTTTATTGACTAGCAAAAGCATTTGACTGTGTGGATCATAACAAATTATGGATAACATTGAGAAGAATGAGAATTCCTGAGCAGTTAATTGTGCTCATGAGGAACCTGCATGGTTTAAAACCAAGAAAGGAATGGATCAGGGTAATATCCTTTCACTTTACTTCCTAATCTGTATGTTATGCAAATAATCCAAGGAGCTAGAGTATATGAAGAAGAATGCAGCATCAGGATTGGACAAAGACTCATTAACAAACTCATTAACAACCTGCAATATGCAAATGACACAACTTTGCTTGGTGTAAGTGAAAATGCCTGAAGACACTTAATGATGAAGTGTTTGCACAGTTTGCAGTATGGATTACACCTCAACATAAAGAAAATTAAAATCCTCATAACTGGACCAATAAGCAGTATCACAGTAAATGGAGAAAAGATTGAAGTTGTAAAATATTTCATATCACTTGGTTCCACCATCAACACCAATGGAAGAAGCAGCAAGAAATCAATGTATTGCACCTGGCAAATCTGCTGCTAAAGACCTCTTTAAAGTGCTGAAGAGCTGAGATGTTTTTTTGAAGATTAAGGTGCTCCTAACCCAAGCCATGGTGTTTTCAATAGCTTCATGTGCATGGGAGGACTGAATAATGAACAAGAATGACCACAGGAGAGTTGATACTTTTGACTTGTGGTGCTGACAAAGAATACTGAAAATCCCATATACTGTCAGAAGAACTACCAAAACTTTCCTGGAAGAAGTGCAGCCAGAATGTTTCTTGGAAGAGAGAATAACCAGACTTTGTCTCACCTACTTTGGTCAGGTTGTCAGAATTGACCATTCCTTGGAGAAGGATATCATGCTTGGTAAAGTGTGTGGGGGGGGGAGTCAGTGAATAAAAGGAAAGGCCCCCAACGAGATGGATTGACACAGTGGCTGCAGCAACAGGCTCACACATACAAGCATTATGAGGCTGGCACATGACCAGGCAGTGTGTCATTCTGTTGCACATAGGGTTGCTATGAGTAGGAGCTGACTAGACAGCACTTAACAACAAAATAACAACATCCTATAACCCACAGTACTGTTGTTATTGCCAATTGCCTTTGAGTCAGTTCTGACTCATGGTGTCTATACGCACAATAGAATGAAATACTACCCAGTCCTGTACCATCCTCACTATCATTGTTATATTTGAGCAAATTGTTGAAGTCACTGTATCAGTACATCTAGTAGAGTGTTTTCCTTAATGTCTGTATTACTGTTCTGGTTACCTTGTGCTGCTCTGACAAGAATATACCACAAATGGGATGGCCTTAACAAACAGTTTATTCTTACAATTTAGAGGCTTTAATTCCAAGTTCAAAGTGCCAGACTTGAGGGGATGGGTGAAAACCCCTTAACCTTGGGGTCCAGCTCTGCCTCCAGTGACAGCTGCTGTCTGCTGAGGCTGAGAAGTCCCAAGGTTCACAAGTAAAAAGGCACAGTCCCAATATTACCAAACCACATGGCAGGTCATTAACTTAAGTCCATTGTAAGTGCCAAGGTCAGCAGAGCACAGCAAGCTGCTGAGCAATGACATGGCTACATGCAGGGTCCAAGTGTGCCATAGGCTAGAGACCATTCCTAATGCTGCTGCATATGTACAAGAAGCAGACAACATCCCCAAAGCAGTTACTCAGCTGCTTGTGGTAGATCCCACCATGGAGTCTATTGTCAGTCTCCTCATGGGGAATAACTACCACCAGCTGCCCAGCTATTCAACCAGGCCCAGCCGAGTTGCCACACAAACATAACCCCCACAATTACCAAGCATGAAATTCTTCTCCAGGGACTGGTGCCTCCTGAAAATATGTTGAAATACATGACCCAAAGTCTCACCATCCTCCCTTCTAAGGAACATTCTGGCTGTACTTCTAAGACAATTTTGTCCATTCTTTTGGAAGTCTATGACACATTCAATATTCTTTCCCAACACAATAATTCAAAGGCCTCAATTCTTTGGTCTTCCTTATTCATTGTTCAGCTTTCACATGCATATGAGGCAATTGAAAACAATATGAGTCAGAGGCATCGTAACTCGCAAAGTGATATTTTTGCTTTTAAGGATTTAAAGGTCTTTTACAAGAGATTTATCCAATGAAATATGTTGTTTGATTTATTGACTGCTGTTTCAATGGGTATTTATCATAGATCCAAGAAAAAAGACATCCTTGACAACTTCCATATTTACTCCATTCATCATTATGTTGCTTATTGATACAGTTCTGAGGATTTTTGTTTTCTTTGTGATGACTATCCATCCTGAAGGCTCTAATCTTCAATCTTCATTAGTAAGTGCATCAAGTCTTCTTCAATTTCAGCAAGCAAGATGGTGTCATCTGTGTATCACAGGTTCTTAATGAGTCTTCCTCCAATCCTGGTGCTGTCTTCTTCTTCATATAGTCCAGCTTCCCAGATTATTTGTTAAATATACAGATTGAATAAGTATTGTGGAAGGACACAACATTGATACACACCTTTCCTGATTTTTAACCAGGCAGTATGCCCTTGTTGTCAGAACAACTGCCTCTTTGCTTTAAATAGTTGTGTCACATTAAGACAAGTGTTCTTGAATTATCATGTTTTGCAAGTTTACCCATAATTTTTTATGATCCACACAGTTGAATGCCTTTGCACAATCAATAAAACACAGCTAAAAATCTTTGTGGTATTCTTTGCTTTCAGCCAAGATCTATCTAGTGTCCACAATAATATTCCTTGTTCCATGTCCTCTTATGATTCTAGCTTATAATTTCCAGCAATTTCTTGTCTATGTACTGCTACAACTGTTTTTGAATTATCTTCAGCAAAATTTTACTTGTGTGTGAGATTAATATGATTGTCCCAGATGTTCAAATCATTGCTCCTGTGGCATGAAAAATAAGACTTTGTCTATTTCTGTAAATGTAAGGTTAAATTTATAATTATGTATGTATATATTATATATAAGGAGCTCTGGTGGTGTAGTAGTTAATACACTTGGCTGCTAACCAAAAGGTTGGTGGTTGAAACCCATAAGCTACTCCACAGAAGAAAGATAGTGCTATCTAGTTTTGTAAAGATTTACAACCTTGGAAACTCAGTGGGGGCTGTTATGAGTCAGAATTGACTCAATGGCAGTGAGTTTGGTTTAGATGTGGTGATATTAATGGTACTTTTAGATAACTTATAGATTATGCTGGATCGTCATTCTTTGGAATAAATGCAAGTGAAAATCTCTTCTGTTTGGTTGGCCAGGTAAATATCTTCCAAATTTCATAGCATAGAAGACTGAGCACTTCCCGTACTTTATCTGTTTGTTGAAACATCTCAATTGTTATCCCATCCATTCCTATAGCATTTTTAAACTTTTTTTAATATATTTTTTAAAATTTTTTGCCAATACTTTCACTGTAGCTTGGACTTCTTCCTTAATACCAGTGATTCTTGATCATATGCTATCTCCAGAAATGCTTGAATATCAATCAATATTTTGGTTACAGTGACTGTGTCCTCCTTCCATTGTATTTTGATGCTTTTTGCATTGTTCAAAATTTTGTCCATATAATACAATATTACAACTCGAAGCTTGAATTTTTTTCTCCAATATTAGAAGCTTGATAAATATTTAGTGTGATCTTCCCTTTTTTGCCCTAACTTCAGGTCTTTGAATATTTCATTATAATGCTTCATTTCTTCCATTAACCTTAGCTACTCTATGTTTAAGAGCAAATTTCAGAGTCTTTTCTGACATCCATTTTGGTCTTTTATTTCTCTCTTGTCTTTTTAATGACCTTTTCCTTTCTTCATGTATGATATTCTTGATGTTTTCTCAACATGTTTGATCTCAGTCATTGACAGTAAATACAACACCATTCCTCTTCAGTTTGTTATGCCCAGTGTAGTAGACCATATGATCATCTGATTCAAGAAGTTCATTTCAGCTAAATAATTCCTAGGATGTCTATCTTTCTGAGTTCTAATTCATTTTTGATGACTTCCAATTTTTCAAGATCAATACTTGGTAAATCCTAATGTTCCAATTATTAATGGTTATTTGCAGCTTTTCTCATTTTGAGTTGTGCCACATCAGCAAATGAAAGTCCAGAAGCTTAACTCCATTTCTGTCATTAAAGTCAATTCTACTTTTTAAAGGTAACTCTTCCCCTGTCACATTTTGCATGATTTCCATCCTGAGAGGTTTATCTTCTGGCATGATATCAGATAAAGTTCTGCTGCTTTTTGAAGATTTTCATTGGCCAATATTTTTCAGAGGTAGATCAACAAGCCCCCCTTCCTTGTCTTTGTCTCAGAGCTCTGCTCAAACCTGCCCACAATGGGTGCACCTGCAGTATTTGTGATACCAGTGACATAGCTTCTAGCATCACAGCAACATGCAAGCCACCCAGGTGCAGCAAAATGAGAGAAAAACAGGCAAAACCTCTATGTTTTGGAAATTTGCATTCTGTTTGGAGGAAGTGTTGGGCAATGATTTCTTGAGATTAAATGGTTTATCAGTGGTCCCTGAGAAGCTGACTTATTGCAAAGGAAGAATGGAGTCTCTCTCAACTAGTTGTTGTTGTTGTTGTTATGTGCTGTTGAGTCAGAACCGACTCATAGTGACCTCTCCTTGGGTTTCCGAGGGAGTATCACCACAGAAGTAGATTGCCCAACCTTCCTTCCGAGGAGTGGCTAGTGGGATTGAACCGTCAGCCTTCTGGTTAGCAGTCAAGTGCCTAAGGCACTACACTACCAGGGGTCCTACTCTCAGCTAAGGAGCTTATTGTCCTAGTCAGAAAAGATTGTGAGACTGTCAGTAAATGTTATTGCAGAAGGGCATAATTTATAACTCATGCATATACATACACTTTAATTATGCTAAAAAATCAAAACCAAACTCACTGCCGTCAAGTAGGATCCGACTCATACTAACCCCTCCTTGGGTTTCTGAGGCAGTATTGGAATTAGGTTGCCTGATCTTCCTCTGAGGAGTGGCCGGTGGGTTTGAACCACCAGCCTTAATGTTAGCAGTCAAATGTCTTAGGGAATACACCATTCAAATTGGTACTTGACCAGCTGTTAATGCATATAAACCTTTACATGCTTCTTAATAATATATCTTTCTGAAATCTGTGTATTTAAATAAAATGAGGAGGCCATTTTGACAACATCTAAGAAAGGACTAAGTGGAAAGATGAAAGTCTTCAATCAAATTTATTTCTGTAAAATTTATTATAGGACAACATTCTTACTGCCACGGAGTCAGATCAGACTCATAGTGACCCCTCCTTGGGTTTCCAAGGCAGTATCACTACGGAAGTAGATTGTCCCGGTCTTCCTTCCAAGGAGTGGCTGGTGTGTTTGAACTGCCAGACTTCTGGTTAGCAGTCAAATGCCTCAGGCACTATGCCACCAGAGCTACTACAGTCATACTAGATACACAATACATATGAAATTAATTAAAGAAATAGTTTCTTGCTGGTAGAGGTGATCGTTTGCTACTTTTTCAGTTTCTCCCCCGTCCCGCTTACATTGGTAATGTCCTTTTCTGCCTCCTTCTCAAGACCAAGTGCTCTCTCTTCTCTCTTGTAATAATAGGTTACTTATATAATTTTATTATTTGCCAATAACACTTATAAATTTTATGAAGCTGTGTGTGTGTATCTGCAGGTTTGTGTGTGAAAGATTTACTTGACAACTATTGGAAGCTTATTCTTGAGACCAACTGCAAGCAGAGAAACCAGCTCAGATGTCAGATGTATCCTTCAACCGTGGCCTTAGAAATAGGGTCGACCTGCTCAGGAAAGATATTTTCTTACATCTTTAGGGCCACAGAACTTTTATTACCTAAACTTTACCTTTTATCTCAATCTCCAATTTTCTTTTCCTTGTTTCAACATACAAGATTCTCTCTCCAGTCTTAATTTCTTAGCTGATTGTTTACTAAAAATCTCAGAGGTCTGCCTGTGTACCATACAATACCATTTCCCTAAATTAGTCTTTTGTCTTTTATAGGACTTGAGTGTTAATGAATGTGTGAACAATTAGTAAATTTAAAATAGTTCAAGACTTTAGAATACTGTGAAATCTAATATTATCTATGGAAATAGAATAAAGTGGGGAAAAGGAGAGAAGAAATATTTATTATTTAATATTTATCATTAATGAAAATTATTTTAAGTTAATTACAATGTTAAACTCAGGAGGAAGTTTGGGCAATCTACATCTATAGAGATACAGCCTCGGAAACCCAAGGAGGGGTCGCTATGGCTCATTCCAGGTCTTTTCAATTTACGCTCTTTAATGAACTGCTTGTACTTGTACAGTGATTGTACTGGCACAGAGGAAGGGGGATATTGTAGGGGCACAGTGCGAAGATCCCCATCTTTGGGATTAGAAATCACTGAGATTTCTAAAGATTCACTTAAAAGTCACATTAAATTTGCATCCAATTTTGCCCTACATCCAGCAGTATTTGTTAGAATGTTATTTCTTTAAACTTCTTCACCATTTGATAAAATTTTCATTCTAAGGAAATCTTACCAAGTGACTGATTTATCTATATACTGTCTGACACATCCTTGCTAATTTAGGGAGGATTTATGTTCCAATTAGAGAAATATGGGGTTATTCCTATTAAGAATTTCATTTTTTTTGCCGTGTTCTTAAACAGTACTTTCAAAGCACAGATATGAACACTCAAACAGTGAAATACTAGGCATCTTGACAGAGAGATGCTCCCAATCACTGGCTTTTAAGACTATCCCTAATCAAGGTACCAAATGTGAGGATCAACACGGTAGCACTGAGGAAGACGAAGACATGCTGAGATTCATGGGAGGTACAGACAACAAAGATGAACCCTTTTGCACATACAGTACTATGTTGTCAGTGAAGACAAATGTTCGTATACAGGTGGATAGATGGGTGGACAGACTGAACTATTAGGTATGTCAGTGCAGGGGACAGTGAGCCCAAGACCATGTATTGGGTTGCAGACAATGTTTCAATGTGTTTCAGATGGTATATTGGCATTTCTGTAAGAATTCCCAGGTACACAGTAGAGCTGACAAGGGACAAGGTTGTAGTCAATTCTTGGCCACAAATAGTTACCCAAAGGGAGTGAGTAGTTGGACCTGTGGGCTCAGGACCATAGTCCCAGGGGACAATAAGCTCGATTGGCATAACATACTACACAAAAACATTGTTCCACAGTCTACTTTGGTGAGTAGCACCTGGGATCTTAAAGGTTTGCAAGCAGCCATCTAGATGCAACAATGCGTCTCTCCTGGTCCAGAGCAAGGAAGAATGAAGAAAACCAAAGACAAATGGAAACAATTTGTTCAAGTGACTGGTGTATCATGTGATCCTCAGCCTATACAACTATGAGACCAAAAGAACTAGATGGTGCCTGGCTACCACTGTCAACCATTCAGAGGCGGACCTATATAGGAGATCCTAGATAGAGTGGGAGAACAATGTGGAATAAAACTCAAAATCATTTTAAAAAAATGATAGAGCCTGATGGACCCACTGAGACTACGGCCTCTAGTTGCCCTTCAGGTCTGGAATTAAGCCCACTCCTGTGGCTTCCAGACAAAAAAAAAAAAAAAAAAAAAAACCAAGCATATTAGCTGAACATTTACATTAGGTAGATACATTCCTTGGAGAGATCCATCATGGGAGAATGGAAGGGCAGTGTATGTATAGGGAAACAACATGGGGGGCAGGAGTACATGGGAGAGAAGGACACAGGGAAGAGATAACTATGGTGAGGAACTAAGAGAGGAGCTGTTGCATTATTGGAAATTACAGTCAGTGTCATGAGACAAAGTATATGTGAGCTGCTGTATGGAAAGTGAATTTGCTCTGTAAACTGTCACCCAAATCACAATAATAAATAAATAATTAAGATAGCCCTAATTCTTTTTTTTTTTTTTCTCTCTCTCTTTTCTCTTGATAACTGACTGTTTTGTACTTTGAATTTATCACCAAAAAGCAAAAAGTTGAAAAATACTCAAGTATTTGTGGTTCTACAAGTTTAGATAGAAATCACACTGCTACAGAAAACTTGTTAGAAAAAAGACATTTCCCAAAGTAGCTGTGAGACCTGAAGGAGTCAAATTAATCATTCAGTTATATGAATCTTTTTTTTTTTTTTTTT
>NW_006921918.1:3131194-3143507 GCF_000298275.1 Orycteropus afer afer
TTCCCCAGCCACCGTGCACAGTCCATGCAGTCCCTGGCTAGCAGGGTGGTTTTTAGGTTAATTTTTAGGTCCTACCACCACTCAGGAATGTCCAAGCTGTCTGTGCCGTCAGGGTCGCTCAGGTCGCTGCCAGACCGCAGCTCTGTATGTCTCCTTTTTTGGTATTTTCACGCAAATTCTTTTGCTAGTTGGGGTTTAGTCCACTTCTGTATCCTTCCCTTCAAGGCTCAGAGGTCCAGGATTATCTTCTTTGTCTGTGTTAATTGGTTTTCCTTTTCTTTGTTGAAGAGGGCCTGTGCAGTCCTTCTGCCTAGTCCACCATCTTGCAGGAACTCCCATGAATCTAATTTTTATATAAAGATAGAAATCTATTAGATAAAATTATAGAAAAGTTCTGAATACACATTTAAGTGATTATTAAATGATACAACAAAAATAAATTTTCTGAATTAAAAAAAAAATATGTATACCTTAATTTCTTTTAGCTAAACTGTTTAAATAAAATATTTTTACAATTTAAGGACACTCTTGGTTATATTTCCACGCTTGAAGAGAATAACTTTAAAAAGCTTAAGGAAAATGGTAGGTAATACAGGCAAATTTTAGTTGACTAAATTGGTGTTTCAATGAAATAGAGATTCTGATTGATACAAAAACATTCAGTCTGAATCCTAGAAGGCTGGTATTTCAAAGATGCATAACGTAAGTTGAGAATAGTAAAGGATTGGGGAATCTTGGCTAAAGTCACTGACCATTTTCCCTCCTTGTGCATAGAAGCTTAATATTACTTTAAGTTTATTATATCTATTCTCAAGTACACTTTTGAAGCCAGGGATATGTAACACTAGATTTAATGTCAACAGATGAAAAACAGCTTTTTCCAAACATATTAATTGCAAAGGATGGAAAATCAATCCTAAAATAGAGTACTTTATAGTTCCACTTGCTGTGGTAGTTTCAACATGACTATTGTTATACAAACACTTATTATTGTTGGTGATCAACTCTTTCTATGTCACTAGAATTCTGCACATTGTTTCTCACCCACTAAAATCTTGTTGATTTATATGGCCTTGGAAATTTGGAACAATATTTTCTCCCTTGATCTATGGAATTAGTTAGCTGTACATTCACTTAAACAAGAAGGGGGGAAAGATCCCTCAACTAGACCTATATATTTAATGATCTGTTTAGTTAGCTCATGAAAGAATAAGATGGAACAATGAAAGAGTTCATCATGTAACCCCCAGGATATAAACCACAGGGCTAGCAATATCTGGAAAGTTTTGTGCAGAGATAATATCTGGCTAACTCCCAAGCCTTGAGTTGATTTTATTAATATACAATCAAGGTTGCTCTATGTGTCAAAGCCTCATCCTGAGGCATTAAAAGGACATATTCCTGTTATTTATAGAAGACACAGTGGGAGCAGAGTAAGTCTATTTGCCTTATAACATTTGAGGTGCCCAGGAACATTAATGAAAATATACTGGTCTATTTCTGGTGTAAAAATTTATTTAAAAAAAAAATGGAGATTTGGGGAGGTTGGAGGAAAAATTTATTTGCACACTTCAATTTTTTTTTTTTTTTTTTTTAAACAGAGGATGAGCAGAGGTGAGGATATAAAAAGCAATATATTACCAAATATATGATTTTGAGGACAATATACTTTGTCAACTAGGCTCTCCTTTTCTAAAAATAATATTTTGGAAACATAACTTTAAAGCTTCCCAAGTAAGTCACACCTGAGCAAATTTGAGAAAAAGTAATTTAATATATCTATCTTTCATTCTTAAATTAACAAATATAATATTGAACACCTGAGGTTTTTGCAATTTCAAGTTTTATATTGACAAATTACACCTACTGCTACACAGAATATGTCAAAAATGGATGGGTCAGTGATATAGTGATGTAACTATGCCATGCAGCGGCTTAGTTAGAGGACAATATCTTGTCATTCTTGTAAATTATGAATTAGTGCATTTTATTTTTGATGCATAAATATAAACATAATTATGAAGTGCTTTATATTTTATAAAGCATAATACCTATTATTTAGTGGATAACAATTTTTGATGGAAAATAAAAAACTTGCAAGAGACAGAAACTGGGCTCTCTTGAAGAAGAAAATATATTTTTCCCAGTGGATCTCGATGGCAAGATTATAGACCAACTGCAATATATTTCTGATCTTTGCTAAAATGAGAAATGAAAGTGAGAACCCCTGAGAATCCAAAGTACAGGAACTCAGAGTCCATTGGGCAATCAATTAGTTCTAGAAAATTATTCTTTTGTATAGCAGTTATATTCTCCAAATTTTCTGTGTGATCTTAATTACTTTTTTAAATCTTAATGTTTTTAATAAAAAGATGAACAGTTTATTTCTATTCTTTGAAAATTCCATAAATCATTGAAAATATTCTTTGCCAGATAATCTAGCTAAAATTTTAGTACAGAAATTTTATATTCAGAGTACACAGATGTGATGAAATTTATTGCTCCAGGAGGTGTTTTATCCAGAGTCAGAGGCCACTGGGAAGCACTGACCTCACATCTGCTTGGGATTCAGCTCAATTCCTTTTGTAAGACTAAATATTTCACTGAAGTGGTCTTTCACCTTGAAGATATCAAGCTTAACTTACTAGTAGTCCTCCAAAAGTTATATTCTTATTATAAGCTATTTAATATTTAATAATCACACAAACCACTTATTTTTCCAACACACTATATGCAGAATAAATAAATAACATAGACAAGCCCACTGCTGTTTGGTAGATTCTGTCTCATAATGAACCTATAGGACAGACTAGAACCGAGGCATAGGATTTTCAACAATAAATCTGTAGGGAAGCAGCTACTACTTTCTCTCACAGAGTAGCTGGTGGGTTTTAACCATGGACTTATAGGTTAGCAGCTGAGTACCTCACCACTGCAAGAATAGGATAAATATTTTGTTGAACGTCTAATAATATTTTGAAACTAAGAGATTAGAGGGTGTGATTCATTAGTTTCTATTAACATTTTTGAAGTGCCTGACATGTTCTATGAACTGTAGTACATGGTAATACTACAAAAATGAATAAAATATGGTCCTGTATTTAAGAAATATATTGTATTTGAAACAGATTTTTAAACATAATATTAGCAGACTATGTAGGGAGTTAAAGTATAGAGGACTGCTACATACATATATATATAGATAGATAGATAGATAGATAGATATAGATATAGATATAGATATAGATACACACACATCTATATACACTGTTCTGTGTTGAGTGCTTTCAAGTTGCTCAGACTGATAGCAATTCCATGTGTGCAGACTAGAACTGCCCCATAGGGATTTCTTTGCTGTAATCTTTATGGGAGCTAATCTCCAGGACTTTCTTCCATGGAGCCACTGGATGGGTTTGAACTGCCAACCATTTGCTTAGCAGTTGAACATTTAATCAATGCATCACCAGGGCTCCTTCATATATACAGACATATATGCATATATGGTTATATGCACATATTGTTGTTGTTGTTATATCAAGTCAGACCCAACTCATAGCAACCCCTCCTTGAGTTTCTGAGACTGTATCACTATGGAAGTAGATTGCCCAACCTTCCTTCTGAGGAGTGGCTAGTGGGTTTGAACCGCCAGCCTTCTGGTTACAGTCATAAACACATACATGCACAATTACATATAAGTTCATGTATATATACATGTATATAATATGCACATATTCGTTAAGAATAACAAATATCAAATAAAAGATTTGAGAAGTATTTTAGATTATCAGGTTAAAATTTTGTAATGAGTTCACATTATTACTCCTTGAGTTGCCTTGGGAAAACTCATCACAATCTTGATGTAAATTCTTATTTCATTTTTAAAGGCAGGGAGTCAAGCTACCATATCTTAACTGAGAGTGACTTATTTGTTCTTGGAATTTTGTCTTTACTAATTTCAGATGGATGGTCACACAGACCTCTACTCCAGACCTCTGAGTATTTCTCCTACCCCTTGGGTAGGTTGCTAATGTCTTTTAGAACACTAATGGTAAAGAGGGTGTGCATCTTGTATTTGACTAGAACATCTTGGAATCCCCAGAGGTGACTATCCACACAATCATATTATGATTCTACTGAGACTTCCATAGACAATAACTATAGATTTCAGGGTCCTTCTGATCCAATCATTTCTAACATACAGTTATTTTAATTGAAGTTTCAGAATGATTATCCTGAAGGGAAATTGGATATTCTCTTTGTCATTCTAATTTTGAAAATGTCTGCACTATTGAGCTGAGGTTATTTTTCTAGATCACTAATATCTGTGAGTCACAATTAGCCTCAGGTGAAGGTTTACTAATGTCAAGCTCTACATGATAGACATTGCTATAACTTAGATCCTTTAAAATCTATTTAACTGTTTCATAACCTAAATACGAGGTTGGTAGAAAACAAGATTAAAGCATTTTTCCCTCTAGCTAAACCTCAGAGGACAAAGCACTCCCTTTAGTCATTTTGACTTTATTAAGAGCTCACCAAGTATGCTTGTAATGATAGAAATAGCACTTCTCATGGCATTTATGTCGTTGAACAATATGAGGTGAATATAAATTTTGAAACTAAATCTTTTAGCAACACTGTCTTAGTAAGAACACGTTGCAATTTTTTCAGTTATGTTGAGTGTGACAGTTATCAATCTGGAAGAACAATGTAGGTTCTTACAAGGGACTAGAAGAGATTTATTGGATGAGCTCACTTTAAAGGAGTCAGGTTTATGAGTTTTCTTGAGAGATGGAGTGCTTGCCTTATTTACTCAGAGGGACAAAAACAATCAAATGTTCCATGTTACTAGACCAAGATCACCAATGAGAAAACAGCAGCTGTAGTAAAGAGGCACTTTCCTGCATCAAATAAAATGTTCATATGTGATGAAAAAACTATGTCTTAGGAAATGAAATTAGAAGCCCCAAGGGACTTAGAAATGAATACACTAGAAATTGAATATCATACAACATAGACCTTTAATTAGCCTTTATTCACAGAAAGACATCTGCAGTAGCAGTTTTGTTAAAGCTTACATTAAATTAAAATTATATTCTAAATGTGAAACATAATAACAAATGTACATATCTCAAAATGGCATACGTTACTGACCAAGGACTAATTTATAATCCTTTTTATTCTTATGGAAAACCAAATATAGGCATTCCTGAGTGGTATAAAATAGCAACACATATAAACAATGGTGTTTCATACACATATTTTCATAGACTTTTACAAGAGTGTCTAGTCCACAGAAAGGATATATATTACTGGCATCACTGTGTGTGTGAGTTAGTGGAACGAATGCTGTATAGGTACTTTAAAATATGAATTCTAGTTCTATTATCTACCATTTACTGGCTATCTAAAGCCTTATGTTCAATTATTTAGCCTTTAAGAAAATTGGTTTCCTTGTAAAATAGCTGCTTTACCTGAAAATAAATTGGTCAGTGTCTCTAGAAAAATAAAAGTGTTATGCATATTCAAATACTTCCCATGCTGACAAAATTATTTCATATTTGCTGAAATATATTTATAAATGAAAATTTGTTTATCTCTACTATTTTCTTTCCCTGATTCTTTTGCAGAACACTGATAATGACACTATAAAGTTCTAATATATTGGTGTCAATTTGCTTTTTAAAGTAAGGGGAAAGCACTCCAATTCTATTATAGTTTGAAAAATGAAATAGCCAAAGTGATAATTTATTATTAATAACTATTCTTCTTTCAAGTTCATTAAACTGCATGAAATAAATGTATTCTTTACTGACAGCCCTATGGAACAGTAGTTAAGCACTTGGCTGCTAATGAAAAGGTTAATTGTTCGAAACCACCAGTCACTCCACGGGAAAAAATCTGTGGCAATCTACTTCTGTAAAGAATTACAGCCTTGGAAACCACACGGGGTAGTTCAACTCTGTCCTACAGGGCCATTATGAGTTAGAGTTGACTTAAAAGTGTTCTGGTCTCATTTTTATATTTATTCATCTTCTTAAAAAAATCTATTCATCACCTTCTGTAGTCATATATCTTGTTGTGTATATTGATACAGATAAAGAAATACATAAAGAAACAAAAAAAAAAGATTTAATTCAAACTCACGCTGACTCCATATGTGACAGAGTTGAATAGTGCGTGATAGGGTTTTCAACGACTTATTTCTGAAGTAGATCTTCCAGTCTTTCTTCTGAAATACATCTGGGGGTTCATGAATCTCTAATATTTCTGTTATCAGCTAAGTGTGAGAGCCCAGGGGTTCCTATAGAAATATATTGCTATAGCAATATAATTTGTTTTAAGTTATGACAGATTTATCTTCATTCCATATAAACAATCAGTTCCTAAATTCTTTCAGTCTTCCAAATTTCTCTTTTTTCCAACCACTAATACACACTTCCTCCAACTCCATTGCAGTTCTATGATTTCCAGTCTCAGCTTTCTCTTACATGAGCTGCTGCAATACATTTCTAAATTGTATTCTAGTCTCTGGCCTGACTCTCCTTTTATTCATCCTGAGAATTATGCAAGAGTGACCACTTAAAATCTATATCTTCCCATAAAATGCCTTTGTTTAAAATGTCTACTGAGAACTTTAAGAAAATAGTTTAATGGTCCTAATTCAAGCCGTTTAAAAAGGTGAGTACTTTTCCAGCCTCAAAGACAAAAAAGAAAAATACAAGAATTCTTTTTTTTTTTTTTTTCTGCTTCCCCAAGTGAAGTAGAATAAGTGGGTGGTTTGTTATTTTTACAGATTTTTTTTTTTTTTCCAAGAAGCAAAACAAAGAAACATCCTTATTATATCCACCGATTTTAGTGTTGTCATCTTTCTGTCTCTTTTGAAGAAAAATATAAATCATAATCCCTTTAAAGATACCCAGCTTCATTTCTCCTTCCTTATGTCTATTTTTCCCTTCCAGAAGGTCTTCCTTAACTTTTTCTTTTCTTCCTTCTTCCTCTCTTTTTTGAAAGAAAACACTTCTTTCCTAAAGTAATTATTTCTAAGTCTATTAGGGACTTGAACAATGAGTTAAAAAATAAGAAATTTTTAGGAATAAAGAGTTCTCATTTGTATCCCATAAATATTGGCCTGCACATCTGATGTGGTAGAACATAATTCATGACTAAAGCTTGAATAAGAGGACTTGGGAACAAATATTAAAATTATGAAACTTACTTAAATATTGTTGTTAGGTGCCTCAAGTCAGTTATGACTTGTGGTGTACAACTATGTACAACATGTTCAACTATGTACAACAGAACGAAACGCTGACTCCTATGCCATCCTCATGATCATCGCTGGCCCCCACTTTACCAAGCATGATGTTCTTCTCCAGAGAGTGGTTCTCCTGATAACATGTCCAAAGTATGTGTGACAAAGTTTCGCCATACTTGCTTCTAAGCAGCATTCTCTTCTGTACTACCTCCAGGACAAATTTGCTCATTCTTCTGGCATTTCATGGTATATTCAATATTCTTCACCAACACCATCATTCAAAGGCATCAATTCTTGTTTAGTCTTCCTTATTTATTCTCCAGCTTTTGCATGCATATGAGGCACATTTTAGACTCAAAGTGCATCTTTGCTTTTTAACACTTCAAAGAGGCCTTGGAACCAGCATTGGTCAGTGCAGTATGTCATTTGATTTCTTGACTGCTGCTTCGATGGAGATTGATTGTGGATCCAAGTAAAATGAACTTTTTGCAACTTCAGCCTTCAATCTTTTCTCCATTTATCCCAATGTTGCTCAATTTTTCAGTTATGAGGATCTTGATTTTTTTTTTTTTTTATATGAAATCCATGCTGAAGGCTGTAGTCTATGACCTTCATCCATAAGAGCCTTGGCAATTCTAACATTACATTCTGTATTGAAACCAAAACCAAATCACTGCCATTGAGTCCACCCCTATTGTTTCCAAGACAGTAAACATTATAGAAGTAGGAAGTAGGTTTCCCCGTCTTCCTTTGGCAAAGAGGCTGGGGGATTTGAATTACCAACTTTCTGGTTAGTAGACAAAATGCCTTAGCCACTGAGCCATGAGAGTTCCATATGTATATATATGTGTGTATATATATATACACACATATACATATACACAGATATGCATATACACATGTACAGAAAATGTGTGTTTAAGGTGAAAAAACATAGAACAGGTAAAGCATACTGAGTAGGTAAGATATGAAAGGATGAAAGGGTATTAACTGGGCTATGGCTATGTTTTGCTAAGGAATGTGTTAAAACCACAGCATGTCAGCTAGAGCTCCATGGGTCCAGACTGAAAGGAGCTTTACCTCCCCAAGTGTGTCTCTAGGTGGCTTAGATTCTACAACCAGTAAATGTTTCTTCGTGTTTTGCTAAGTGGGAGTGGAATTTGAAAAGTCTACTCATTTCAATCTGATCTTCTTTTGTTGACTCATCTTTCTTCTAATTCAAGAAGAATATGTCATATAAATGTCTTTCCAGAACTTTAAAATGAATTAAAGACACTCGTGTTCACCTGAAACAGAGAGGCAAAAAGATTGACATCGGGAACTTAGATGGATACAATCAAATTATCCAGATGATTACCTTCATTTAAAAATTGTTGTTGTTGTTAGGTGCTGTCCAGTCTCTTCCGACTCATAGCAACCCCATGCACAGCAGAACGAAACACCACCTGATCCCGTGCCAGCTCCATGATCCCTGCTATACCTGAGTCCATTGTATTGAGCCCACCCTGCTACCGTGTCAATCCATCTCGTTGAGGGACTTCCCCTCTTTCACCAACCCTCCACCTTACCAAGCATGACATCCTTCTCCAGGAAATGGTCCCCTCTAACAACATGGCCAAAGTAGGTGAGACGAAGTCTGACCATCCTCGCTTCCAAGGGGCATCTCGGCTGCACTTTCTCCAGGGCAGATTTATTAGTTCTTTGGCAGACCTTCAGCATTCTTTGCCAGCACCACAACTCAAAAGCATCAACTCTTCTTTGGTCTTCCTTACTCATTGTCCAGCTCTCACATGCATACCAGGTGATTGGAAATGTCATGGCCTGTGTCACATGCACCTCAGTCTTCAAGGAGACATCCTTGCTTCTCAGCACTTGAAAGAGTTCCTTAGCAGCTGACCTGCCCAGTGCTACACATCCTCTAATGGCCTGACTGCTGCTTTTATTGGCATTGAATGTAGAACCAAGCAATGTGAATTCTTTGACAACCTCAATCTTCTCTCCATTTATCATGATGCTGCTTATTAATCCAGTTGTGAGGAATTTTGTCTTCTTTATATTGAGATACAATCCATACTGCAGTCTGTGTTCCTCAATCTTTATCAGTAAGTACCTCAAGACATCCTCACTTTCAGCAAGCAAAGTTCTATCATCAGCATATCTCAGGTTGTTAATGACTCTTCCTCTAATCCTGATGCCACATTTTTCTTCATATAGTCCAGCTTCTCAGATTATTTGCTCAGCACATAGATTGAATAAGTGTGGGGAAAGGATACAACCCTGACACACTACCTTCGTGATTTTAAGCCATGTAGCGTCCCTTGTTCCGTTCAAATGACAGCCTCCTTGTCAAGGTACAGGTTCCTCATGAGTACAATCAAGTGTTTGGGAATTCCCATTCTTCTCAATGTTATCCATAATTTGTCAGGATCCACACAATCATTTGACTTTGCATAGTCAATAAAGCACAAGTAAACATCTTTCTAATATTCTTTGCCTTGAGCCAAGATCCATCTGATAGCAGCTATGATATCCCTTGTTCCACGTCCTCTTCTGAATCCGGCTTGAACCTCTGGAAGTTCTCTGTCAATATACTGCTGCAACCATTTTTGAATTATTTTCAGTAAGATCTTAAACTTGCATGTGATATTAATGATATTGTTTGATAATTTCCACATGCTGTGAGATCACCTGTGTTTGGAATGGGTATAAATATGGATGTTTTCCAGTCAGTTGGCCAGGTAGCTGTCTTCCAAATCTCTTGGCATAACCAAGTGAGTGCCTCCAGTGAGGCATCCATTTGTTGAAATATCTCAGTGGGTATTCTGTTAATTCCCGGAGCCTTGTTCTTCACCAATTCCTTCATTGCAGCTTCGACTTCCTCCTTCAGTACCATTGGTTCTAGATCATATGCCAGGAGGTGCCATTTCAGGAGGTGTCCTGAAATGGATGAAAATCAACCAGTTTTTTTTTTTTTTTGGTACAGTGACTCTTTGTATTCCAGCCATCTTCTTTTGATATTCCCTGCATCATTCAATGTTTTACCCTTAGAATCTGTCAATATTGAAACTCGAGGTTTAAATTTTTTTCCTCAGTTCTTCAGCTTGAGAAATGCCAAGTGTATTCTTCCCTTTTGGTTTTCTAACTCCAGGTCTTTGCACATTTTATTATACTAATTGGCTTTGTCTTCTTGAGCTGCTCTTTGAAATCTTCGGTTCAATTCTTTAACTTGTCATTTCCTCCATTTGCTTTAGCTAATCTCCACTCAACAGCAAGTTTCAGAGTCTCTTCTGTCATCCCTTTTGGTCTTCTCTTCTTTTGTCATCTTTTAGTGACCTCTTGCTTTCTTCATGAATGATGCTCTTGATGTCATCCCACAAATCATCTAGTTTCCCATCATTGGTGTTCAATGCATCAAATCTATTATTTACATGGTCTCTAAATTTAGAAGTGATATATTCTAGATCATATTTTAGCTCTCATGGACTTGTTTTAATTGTCTTTAACTTCAAGTTGACTTCACCATATGGAACACACAGGAATCAGATTGACTACATCTGTGGCAAGAGGTGGTAGAAAAGCTCAATATCTTCAGCCAAAACCAGGCCAGGAGCTGATTGTGGAACAGATAAACTGCTCATATGCAGGTTCAACTTGAACTTAAAGACAATTAAAACAAGTCCCCAAGAGCCAAAAATTTAATATTATGGTGGTAGGCATATATTTAGTGAGTACAGTTATTCATTAAGCATATATTTAATAACTACTGTGTGCCCAGTATGATGCCAGAGATGAATGATACACAGGCAAGAGAGACAGTCTAACAACCTTGATTCACCTCCACATATCCAGGTTTAATGTACATATGCATATAATTGTTATATATAATTATTATTATATTATTATAATAAATATGATAAAAATTAGGTAGTATAAATAATCTGATAATGTACGTCAGTTGACTTCAATGAGCTCTGCTAACTTGGCTAGTTACACAAGTGCCAGTGTCCTCCTCAACTCCACTTGTACTTCTCCTCCAAAGATGAGCATTTTGTCTGATAAACTTACGTTAATGGTTGTACACTTGGCCCCAGAAGTATAAAATAACAATAGCAAAATTATATAGCAACAACAAAGTAAAACGGGATTATAATCTTAAAAAGTATCTATTTGCATAAGTATGATCACTCATCTGTAAAATGACAATAAAGCAAACTACCTCAAATAATCATTTTGACAATTAAAAGAGATAACATATTTAAGGAGCTCTGGTGGCATAGTGCCTAAAGCATTTGACTGCTAATGCTTAGAAAAGTTCTGATTCATAATGGATGCTCTTTTCAATTTCTGTTTTATTCTGTTTCAGATTGTTTAGGAATATATTTGTCCTGTGAAGGTCAGAAATGTTTCATAAAATAAATTATATTTAAGCTAAGTATCTTTGTTTCTTCTTCTTGAAACATATTTTTAATTCTGTTGCATTTTAGTGTTATTAAATTATTTTTGATTATTAGAAAATAAAATATGTAACAGGTAAAAATTCATTATAATGAAAATTAATAATAATAACATGAAGAGTTAATAGTGATTGAGGGTAAATTAAATGCTCACTTGTATGTCCTAAACTTTGAAACTGCACCAACTTTTGATGTTGGTTCTGTTAGTGAATTTTCAAAACAATCCTATGAAGTATATTTTATTAGTATTACAATTTGAGAGATAAGAAAGCTGAAGGACTGGAAAGAGTTGGGCCAAGGACAGAAATAAAAAAAATGAAGCAAAATCCTAGTACCAAGGAATAAGCACTATTAACAGATAAGAAAATTCTATACTTAGATTGAAAGATATATGTATGTATATGAAATAGTATGGAAATGAGGTATTCCAATAATGAAGCTCTGTCTTCCATGTGGTGTTTACAGAAATACTTTTAAATTTAAATAATTACAAGTACACAGCCACATTGTTAGCAGTTGTATATTTTTCTACTATACCTAACCCTCATTTATTATGCCAGGTCTTAATAACAGAAATTAACTTTTCCACATTTTCACTTTT
>NW_006921918.1:3144008-3145881 GCF_000298275.1 Orycteropus afer afer
TGTATTATTTAGCTCTTCTGCATCCTTATTGAGTTTCTTTCCAGTCGTTCTATCTTTCAAAGAAAGTGGTGTATTAAAATCTTCCACTATGACTGTGGAGTCATCTATTTGGCTTTTCAACTCTTTTAAAGTCTGATTTATGTATTTTGGGGCCCTTTCATTGGGTCCGTAGATATTTATTATGGTTATATCTTCATGATCAATTGACCCTTTGATCATTATATAATGTCCTTCCTTGTCCCTTATGGTGATTTTTGTCTTAAAGTCAATTTGATCATAAATTAATATTGCCACTCCTGCTCTCTTACGGTTGCCATTTGTTTGATATATCTTTTTCCAACCTTTGATTTTTAGTCTATTTATCTCTTTATCTCTAAAGTGTGTCTCTTGTAGGCAGCATATTGATGGGTTTTGTTTCCTTATCCAATCTGCAACTCTCCATCTCTTGAGTGGTACATTTAATCCATCAACATTCAGTATAATTATTGACAAGTATGAATTGGTTTCTGTCATTTTGGTATGTGCTTTTTCATGGTGTCCCTGGTTTCCATATTATTTTCTGTGCTAAGCTCATTGTGTTTATGAATCATGTTATCATTTCCTTTGTTGCTGTTTTAGTATTTGCTGGGTATTTGTGCTTGTCCTCTTTTTTATTGCAATATGAAGGTTTATCATTTTTCTTTGAGGTTACCCTATGATTTATACTTTTCTCCCTGAGTTTAGAACAGTCAATTCTGTCTTGCAACTCTCTTAACTTCCTTACCATTTAGAAGTTCTGTAACTGCACAGCCTCTTCCCTCTTTTTGTTTGTAGTTGTCCTCAATTGCCAATTGATGTCTCTGGTTCCCGGTTTACAATCTTGAAATCTCACTTTATTTTGGCCAAGTCCATAGCTGTGGTTTCTGGGATATGTCATCTTGTGTATTAATGGTCTGTTGATATTTGCTATTTTTGGTTTCTGATAAAAGTACTCGCTTTAGCATCTCTTGTAAGGTTGGCCTGGTTTTAACAAATTCCCTTAGTTTCTGCTTATCTGGAAATCTCCTAATTTCACCATCATATTTGAGGCACAGTTTTGCCAGGTATATAATTCTTGGTTGAAAATTTTTCTCTTTCAGGGTTTTATATATACCATCCCATTGTGCTCTTGCTTTCATGGTCTCTGCTGAGAAATCAGACCTTATTCTTACTGGATGACCTTTGTATGTGCAAAAATGGCAAGGAGGCCACATCTTCCAACCTCCTCTAACCCTACAAGAGGAAGACAGGATTAACAGCAGTAACCCAAGGCCTATTCCTACAATGCCAGACATGCTGCCTCCCTCCAGCCCTTTCACCAACCGTTCCGCCCAAAGCACCCACCACCTCTCCTCTGGGTTCAATGATTCACTGCAGTGGCCACACAGAACTCACGGATTACGGGGTTTATCAGGGAAGCACCACGCTACAACTCAAGTTCAGGAAGAATGCTCAGTCTCTCTCCCAGCCCATTGTCCCTCAGCCAACAGTCTCTCACAGTCTCTTTCCCAGCAGTGCTGGTCCCTTGGTGTCTCACTCAGTGATGTGTGTCTTTTTCCCAGTTGCATGTCTCTTTCAGCAGCACGTCTTCCTCAACCAGCAGTCAGAGAGACTTCTGCCTCTAGGAGGCCTCCTTTTGAGCCCGGCAGAGTGACCAAACTAGCCAATCATAGCATCAGAACTCTAAGCACCTGAGAGAGAGTGGCACCTCCCAGAACACTGTTTTGTGCCACGCCCAACAGAAATACTCCAGGTGGACAGCTTCAGCAATCAGGAGCTCCTCAGTTGCTCATAGAAAATCTCACCTTGGAGTTTACAAAGACTTATGGGTAGAAAAGCCACACTAAGTAATTTA
>NW_006921918.1:3146556-3163718 GCF_000298275.1 Orycteropus afer afer
AAATATAATTCTTTTGAATTTCTTATCAGTGAGTTCCAATGCTCGTTCTTCCTCAGGGATGTGTTCTGGGTCTGTAACATCTTCCCTTATTTCTACCACTTTATCTTGCTTCATTGTGTGGACTGTGATGGTCTGTTGTCTCTGAGGCATCATGGTATTGTATTAAGATCTCTGTTACTTGTTTGTGAAGAGCAGCCAAGGGTGATTCAGGCTCTTCTTGGTGGGTTTTTATCATTGGCCCGCTGGTGGAGTAGGTAGTGGCTCTTGGTCAGTAAGTGAAGTTGCAGGAAGTGTGGGTGTACTTGTATCTTATGGGGACTGTTGTTGTCTCCCACTCAGTTAGGCAAAAAAGTACAATTGAATAAACACTGAAAAAAGTAAAAGCACATGGATAAAAAAATACACCTTGAAACAGTAAACTAAAAAAAGAAAAAGTTGAGAAAAGGAAAAGAAAACATGTAAATATGCAATATCTGGGAATAGGTTACTAAGAGAAGAAAAGTAGAGAAGGAGAATAATGAAGAAAGAAAACAAACTAGCAAACAGGAAAGAGAAAAAAAAAAGTAATGGGGTTAATCACGAGAGAAAGAAAAAAAAAAAAGGTGTGAACTAAGACCTTTTCAGTCATGTAGTGCCAGTCTGGAGAGTTCTTGGGGTTACTGGAAATCACAACCTCTTCTTAAGCCCTTGGAATCTGGTAGAGCTTCTTCACTTTAGGTTTTCTCTAGGTGCTGGTTACGTGTTGATTTGTTTTGTCTTGGTTTTATTGCTTAATATTTTGAAAAGGTGAAGCTGGTGTGTTTTGTCTTATTATTGATTCAGGTGTGTTGAGTCGTTCTGCTGTTTTCTTTGTGATGGTGGAATCACTGTGTGTAGTGTGGATATGTGCTTCTGTTTTTCGTACATAGAGTTTAGAGTTCGAAGTGTGAGGTTTTATGGTAATTGGCTGAATATGGTCTCTTCTATTGAATGAGTGAAGTTATTGGTGGAGAAAGTGAGAGCAGAAGAAGGAAAGCTTGGTGTTGCTAGGGTTGGTTTCTAGGGCTTTGAGCTGGATATTATTGATGACGTATTTATTTGCAAGACCACGGCTCAACCTCAGGAAAAATTCCTCTTGTTAGAGGGTCACAAATTTCCACCAATTTTAGGCACACTCAAAGACCCTGCCTCCGTGGCCCCACAGTGCCAAAGTGTGGCTCCAGGGCAAAATTTACCAGTTCACGCTCAGCTGCGGTTTTTTCTTCTCCGTGCACCGTCTGCCCATGGTGCTGATGCAATCCAGCCAGACTGCAAATGGCTGGCTCTGGAGTTTGACTGTGATACCGCCCACCTGCAGCACCAAAGATGCACTCAATTTCAGGTGTGTTGGACTTGGGGGAGTACCTGAGCATGCTCTTATTTATGACATATTTATTTTCAGGACCATGGCTCAATCTCAGGAAAGATTCCTATTATTAGAAGGTTATAAATTTCCACCAATTTCATGCCCACTCAAAGCTCCTGCCTCTGCGGCCCCCCAGTGCCAAAGCATGGCTCCAGGGCAAAATTCATGGGATCACACTCAGCTGCAGATTTTTTGCTCTCCATGTCCTGTCTGCCTGCGGTGGTGATGCAATCCTTCCTGACCGGTAATGGTTGGCTCTAGAGTTTTTCTGCGATACAGCCCACCTGCAGTGCCAAAGATGCATGCAATTTTAGCTGTGGTGGAGTCAGGGGATTATCTTCCAATGACCTGCAGTTCCAATAACCATGGCAAAGAAAAGCACGGTGTCTCCCAGTCTGACCCAAGCCCACTCTGTAATCTGCTGGGAGGGGAGGGAGGTAGCCTTTCTGAGTGAGATCTCCACCTGAGTCTCAGCAATGGTACTAGTGTCCAGACGCACCCTCACCACCCAAATTACTGACAAAATCAGCCTCTGGAGACAGGTCTCTGCCGCTGCCCACTGGAATATTGTATTGATTGCTGGTAAGCTGCTATAAGTGATCTCATTCTTGGCTCAGGGATCTCAGGCAGCCGCCTCCACCCAGCAGACAGTGACTGCCCCAGAAAGGTTTCCAATCGTCTCTCTCAGGTGCCTGCTTGTCTTCCGGCAGTAGCTCTTTTCTAAAAAATCTCCCTGTGCCTTTCCTCCAATTCTGCTCTTCTGTGTTTGGTGCACTCTGATTCAGTGAGCTGTTCAGAGGGCCAAAGATCTCAATTCAAACTGTTGTACCTAGTTCTTAAAGTTCTTAGATGCCAGAGGGAAAAATAAATGTGCTGCTCACTGACAAGACTCCATTTTGAATCATTTTATCCATCTCATTGAGGGCTTTCCCCTTCTTCATTGATCCTCCACTTTACTAAGCATGATATCCTTCTCCAGGGAATGGTTCCTTCATATAAACCTATAAACAGTATCAACACCCAAGGAAGCAGCAGTCAAGACATCAGATAAAGTATTGTACTTGGCAAATCTGCTGCAAAAGACTTCTTTAAAGTGCTGATGAGCAAAGATATTTTCTTGAAAACTAAGGTGTGCCTAACCCAAGCCCTACTATTTTCAGTTGTCTTATATGTATGAGATCTGTACAATGAACAAGGAAGACCGAAGAAGAGTTGATGCTTTCAAGTTGTGTTGTTGGCAAAGAATAATGAAAGTACCATGGACTGTCAAAAGAACAAACAAATCTGTCCTAGAAGAAGTGAAGCAGGAATGCTTCTTGGAAGTGATAATGGCCAGACTTCACCTCACTTACTTTGGTCATGTCATCAGAAGGGACCATTCCCTGGAAAAGGATATCATGCTTGGTAAAGTGGAGGGTCAACGAAAAAGGAGAAGGCCCTCAAAGAGATAGATTGACCCAGTGGCACCAACAATGGGATCAGGTATAGCAAGAGTTCTGAGTCTGGCACAGGACCGGGCAGCGTTTTAATCTGTTGTACATAGGGTCGCTATGAGTTGGAGCCAACTTGACGGCACCTAACAGCAGCAACAACAAATAAATACTAGCATGACTGTCTAGATTTAATACTTTTTCTGCAACATTTGTGAAGTGAGATTTACTGTATGAAGGTTTTCACTTTTTTGATACATTTAACAATAGTATATGTTAACCAGTAAACAACATCGTGGTAAATGGTGAAAAGATTGAAGTCGGCAGAGATTTCATTTTACTTATATACACCATAAAAACCCATGGAAGCAGCAGTCAGGAAATCAAATGTCTTATTGCATTGGGCAAAACTGTTGCAAAAGACTTCTTTAAAGTGTTAAGAAGCAAAGATGTCACTTTGAAGACCAAGGTGTGCCCAACCCAAGCCATGGTATTTTCGATTGTTTCAAATGCATGTGACAGCTGGACAATGAATAAGGAAGACCAAAGAGGAGTTGATGCCTTTGAATTGTGGTGTTGATGAAAAATAATGAAAATTATATTGACTGCCAGAAGAAGGACCCAATTTGCCGAGGAAGAAGTGCAGCCAGAATGCTCTTTGGAAGCAAAAATGACCAAACTTTGTCTCACCTACATTGGTCATGTTGCAAGAAGGAGCCATTCCTTGGAGAAGGATACCATGCTTGGTAAAGCAGAGGGTCAGGTCAAAAGGGAAAGACTCTCAATGAGTTGAACTGACACAGTGGCTGCAACAATTGGCTCAAGCATAGCAGGGATTATAAGGATGGTGCAGGATCCGGCAGTGTTTTGTTCTATTGTACATCAGGTCGCTGTAATTCAGAATCAGAGCTGACTGGATGGCGCCTAACAACAATGTGTTGAATTTATCTAATTTAGGTATTAGTTCTTTAATATATTCCACAAGATTTTTATTTTTTAAAATACAATTCTTATATATTTCTTACAAATTTTGTCAAGAGATACTTTTATACCATGCAGGGCTGGCTTGGAAAGTGATAGAACATACTAAGCTGAAGAAAAAAAATACATAGAACCATGTGTAAAAACATAGGAACAAAAACATCATGGAAATATTTCAGGACCTGTAAATTAATAACCATGACTGCTGGACTTGCCAATTATAGGGAGATTTCATTTTTCCTGTAACTAAGCTTTAAGAGAATTGCATTGGACAAATCTGATGGATAAATCCCTTTTTAAGTGTTAAAAAGCAAAGAAGTCGTATTGATAACTAAGGTTTTTCAGACCCAAGCAGTGGTCTTTTGATCTCTTCGTAAGTGTGAGAAAGCTGGACAAGGAAAAAGGAAGATCTTAGGAGAAATGACCAATTTGAATTATGGTGTTAGTGAAGAATATCAAATATACCATGAACTGTCAGAACAACAAATAAATTAATCTTGGAGGAAGTACAGCCAGAAGGCTCCTAAAAATTAAAGATGAGGAAGCTTCCTTTTTCTTACTTTGGACACATCATTAGAAAAGACCAATCATGTTTGATATATTAAAGAAAGGGGCAACAGAAACTAAGGAAACCCTCCATGAGAAGGATTGATAAGGTTAGTGCAACAATGGGTTCAAAGATATGAACAATTATAAGATGGGCACAGGATTGAGCAAAATTTGGTTTGTTGTCTGATAAGGTCAGCATGAGATGGAGATAACTTGAAGGCAACTAACAACAACACTATGCTTTTAGGGAATCAATTTTGTTGTTTTCATATTGCCCATCAAAGGTATGCAAACTGGTTGTAATTAAGATAATTATAGACATTGTTCTATGATTGACAGTTTTCCATAGCTCTACCCTCCTACCCACACTGCCCAAATCAAGGAAGCACTGGTATCCCCTGCTTCTGTGCAAAAGTAGCTATTTCAAATAGCATAGCCTCTAGGCAGTAGGCTGGAAGAGCTCACACAAGTTCCACCTCCCAAACACAATAAATGCCCCAAACCACCACCTCACCCCCATTCTTTGATCACCTACTCACAAGATCTCTGTTCAGGGCCTTCGGTTTTTGAGAATTCCTGGATACTGAGTTAAATACAGGTTATTCACAGTCATTATGAATGTGTTTTGTCATCTGTTTCAACACCCATATCAAATCCTGGGTGAGTGATCATACCTCCTTCCAAATAAACTGATCCAAACAGCTAAACAGCTACTTGTAATATGGATGGACCACTTAGTGATTCTCTTTCCTCTAGGGCACAGCCTCCTTTTTTACGTAGGTGTAGTCATGTGACAAGAAGCTTTGGAGGCCCAGTAGGTAAGTACATGGATGCAAACTGAAAGGTCTGTGGTAAGAACTCATCACACACAGCAGGAGAGAGATGTGATTTTCTGCTTCTGTAAAGACTGGTACATTGGAAACCCATGAGGCAATTCTGCTCTGTCTTATAGGGTCACTATGAGTTGGGAAGAACGATGGGTTTTTAATTCTAGTCAGTGAACTATGGATGGAAGAGATGGATTTCAATTCCAGACCTGGCGCCAATTTTCAAGCACAATCACATACATTTCCTTCCCACATTTACTGATTGGATACTCATAGTACAGGGTTTAATGATTCCATGAGATCAGAGCTTCTGTTAACTTGGTTCCCCAACATATGTTATGTGATACAATCCACTTCTTGTCTCTGACATCAAGTGTTGAACTTTTAAAAAGTTAAACTTCTGAAATTTAGGAGCTAGCTAGTTTTGTGTTAACTAACATAATGCTCTTGCTATACGGTTAAATAAAACATGATAATATTTTGGGTGATTTTTTTCCTCTACAGATTGCTGGGAATATTCCAACATTAAATATAAAAAAAAATCCTCAGCTCAGTAAAATGAACTTGTAAATGAACAGTGTCAAATTAAAGAAATTAAAATATCTTAACTTTATTAAATCCTTTTTTTATATAATATGATTGGTATAGTCAGATATTTTTAATTTAAATTTTTAAGTAATTGCATGGCTATGTTACATAATTCTAGATATTTAAACCTGTTCTCAGTGTTCCATGCATCAAAGAAGACAGTGATATAGAGAAGACAAATGATAGTCATGATTTTTTTTTCCTTTAGCCATCAAACTGACGGATAGTTGTACAAAGAGTGACAGATGACAAGGAAGATTATAAATGATATCTGCCTTTCAGGAAGCAGACATATTAATAACACTTTTCCATTTGGATTAGTTTACTAGTACTGCTTAAAATTTAATATTCACAAAATATGCTTTATCAAAACACATGTATATATAACAATAAGAAAAAAATAATCAAGAGAGAATATCCTGTTTTAAAACTAGTCAGTGTTTTAAAACAGGATATTCTCTCTTGATTATTTTTTTCTTATTGTTATATATACATGTGTTTTGATACTGCCTCGGAAACACAAGGAGGGGTCGCTATGAGTCGGGCCGACTCGACGGCAAGTAACAACAACAACAATGTTGTATTAATTTTAAACGTAACAACTAAGAGAAATAAACCAATGCTAGATAAAAGAATGCTTTACCAGGATTTTTTTTTAAATGTATTTCTAATGACTTTACTGGTAACTAAGGTCAAGTGAGGTAGAGATAATCTCTAATTTTTATTTACCACTAAGTAACTCTGGGATTGTTTCATGAAATGGGAGTGAATACATACCTGTTTGTAGTAAAAAAAAAAAAAAAAAAGCTTATTTCCATATCACCAATTGTAATAGATTTTTTTTTGTAAGGAATTTGAAGGAAAAAATGTTCAAGTCAAGGGAGTAAATGATAGTAGTGAGGTTTGGACTAGCATGAGGGTCAAAAGTTTTGGGTATGACATGCCAAACATGTGCTGTTCTTTTTACAAACTGAACTTTTAATCTCTGCAGTGCTCTCTTCCCAAGGAGACTTTTCCATTCCAAAATTCTATTATACTACAAATAGAAAGTCCTTGTTAACAAAATCAAATGGATAAACCTGAAAAAGACATTACTTTAGAGTTAGCTTTTATCTGTCATTGTCTTTACTATTTCCCAAGACTTCTGTAATGAAGGATATTTAAAAATAACTATTCCAAAGGAGATAACCTCATGAAGCTGAAATCTTAAGAAACTATTTGAAAGGATACTAGATGCCAGGATTTTTAAGATAAGCATTTGTGAATTTTGAAACTGCAAGTAACATTGTTTGTGACTATGCATAAGATCTGAGCATTATTTTAGCTCATCTTTTGTGCTAAGGGACTTCAACATATAATGATAGCTCTTGGTAATCAGTTCTGAGATAAATGTAATTCTGGGTACTCTTATTTTCAAATCTTGCCAAAGTCACAAAAGTGGATGAAATACTCTATGGCAAGGTATTTGCAAATTATCAAAGTATTTGTCAAAAATCCCCTATGAAAAAATAAAACCACACCATGAGAATTTAAAAATCTAAAGGCTTGCTTAAATTTAAAATGTAAGAATATTTCTAAACCAAGAAAAAATATGGTAAACAAAGCTATTCTGACCCATTCCCAGTACAAACCTATTTCTAATCCAATAGACTGCTTATTTTTTCAAGGTTAGCATCCATATGCATGAAAATGCAAAGGACCTTGATATTTCAAAGATTTTGACCTTTTTGAAAATGTCTCATGAATTTATTCCCATATCTTGCCATTTAAGTTCACTTTCTCGTATCTTAAGTCCACATACTTACTGACCATTTAAATTACTTACCAACACCTCTCCACACAATGTATTTACATTTGGTTTTTGTGCATAATTCTGTTTGTAACTTTCTCATCCTAGAATATATTATTAGGTATTCCCTGAGCATGCTTTCCTCTCTGGATTATACTGAAAACAGTTGCTAATGGTTAGAACTCTAAACTGTGGAGGGACCTTCCCTACCCTCCAATATTATCTTGAGGTTGGAGGAGGTTTCCTTTTTCTTCTTTTTTGTTTGTTTAATCAATGACTTCAAAGTCACAAAAACCTGTTTAAGTTTGACCTTGTCACTTATTTGAAACCAGGTAGCTTCATGGCTTTGGAAATTTCATGAAAGCTTCCCTTGCATGTCAAATATGAATGACAAGACCTAGGTTTCAAGGTAATAAATGAAATCATCACAGTGTGAGAGTTACTGCAGAGTTCTGTTACAAATTGTAGCTACTATTATTAAATAATTTAATTTTATCCAACAATGTTCTCATTAAAATTATTCCTCACCCCATAACCCAACTATAATATTAGAATTAACAGTGAAAACAAAATATAAGATGATCAAGTGACTTTGCTTCCTTAGGGAGGGAGTGGCAAGAGTAGGAAACTGGAAAATCTGCTCTGAAGATCCATGACCCCTAACATGAAAGGCTCTTGCAATTAATTGGTGACACTGTCAGATGACAAATTTCTGTAGTTATAAAGAATTCCTATAAAATGTGATTTTATTGGTCTGGTCACTGACTGCGACAAACTGAACTTCATGGTTATGTGATAATGTTAACTATTTCATCCTTTTCCAAATAATGTTAATGTTATCATAACTGTAAGTGGATAAGCTGAACTTCATTTTGAAGATGTGTCCTTAACTGAAGAACCATAAGGATGCTTTCATATTATTAAAAAGCATTACCTGGGCTCTTGTCAGTCAAAGGAAAGAAGGATAGGCAGAGGGAAGGAAGCCAGGAAGGAGACTAAGTGAGTTAGGAACAATTTCTCTCTTCTCCTGGGCATTTTCACTTATATTACATCACTCTCTCAAAAACCAAAAAAACATACCTACTATCTTCAAGTAGATTTCAACATAGTGATTTTATAAGACAGAGTAGAAAAGCTCCATAGGGTTTCCAAGGCTTTAAATATTTAAGAAACAGACTGCCACATAGTTCTGAAGTGGGTCAAACTGCTGACCGGTCTTTTAAAAGCCAAGTGTTTTAAGCACTGCACCGCCAGGTCTTTTTATCATCCTGTCAGAATCCTGTTTCCTGTGGTAGTAATAGATCCTCTCATCACAATAAACTTGAAAAGCTTCATAATAAACATCCATTTAGTGAAATCATATGGGTCTCTTTCCTAATAAACTAGTTTGTGCTAGTGTCAACATTCTCTCACTACAAAGCCAATGCCATTTCCACCATTCTATGTGACAGGAGAAACTTTCTTCATTATAAGCTTGTTTATGTCTCAAGAAGTTAAATGTTAGCTATGAGGGACAGTAGTTCTTTTAATGATAATTGTATAGATAGAATTTTCTTCATAATGTAAGATACTTGTCTCTGTGGAGATAATATTTCTCCATATCATTGTCATGTATAAGGCTTTTTTGATTCTATGATTTCAGTAACTAGTTAAAAAAGTTAAACCTTTAAATATGATTTTTTAATTATAATAAAACTTTTTCCCTTAAATTATAAGAATATTTCATTTTAATGTTGTAATGTAGACATTATTTATTTAATTAATTTAATTAAACTATTTAATTATTAATCACTACACCAGCCACTCCTCGGAAGGAAGGTTGGGCAATCCTACTTCCGTAGTGATACTGTCTCGGAAACCCAAGGAGGGGTTGCTATGAGTCGGGGCCGCCTCGACGGCAAGTAACAACAACAACAATAACACACTTTAAAAAAATGACCTCCAACTTTTTGTTTATGTATTTTGTTTTATTTTTATTCTGATGCAAATATGCACAAAATACAGTCTTAGGTAATTTTTATAGTGTGAGTAACAATACCATACCAAAATGTTAAAACTTCCATTAACTTGTTTGCTAAACTAAATAGTGCTCTCTCATGACAGACATTTAAAAATCAGGAATATAAATATAAAATTGGTCAAAACATACCCTTTCCCTCTCTATGGAAATAGCAGGGAAACATCTCTTTTCTTATGGAAGACGAGACAGCTCATGCTTTATTCTAACTTACTTTACTTTCAAATTTCATTTTAATCATTATTAATATAGTCCTGCATTCTATTTTTCTCATATTGTGTCTCTATTCTCAGATACAATATTCTTTGATTCCTCAATCATTAGGGCTGCTATTAAATTTAAGACTTTTCAGAATAAACACAGTGTATTTACATGCATTTTGAATATGTGTGCCTGAATACCAACTAATGGACATGGACAAGAATTATAATTAGACTGATAATTTGGGAAATAACAACAAATTAATATTGGGTGCAGAAATTATGACAGTGAAGGAAAGGGTAAGAGGCCTTGATATTGTGATGCTTACAATGTAGCCTGGGCGTTTATTCTGAAAGAATACATAAAATTATGTATTATTTTATAAATTTTGATACGTGGTACAAAGAAGGAAAAGTAACTACATATCAGAACTTACCCGGTTTATTCCTCTTGTCCTAATTCACGGTATGATTATTAAGTGCATTTCTTTTACTTTAAATATATCTTGATGTGAATAATAAATTATTATTTTATTGCCATCACATTGATTGTGACTCACAAAGAGCCTATGACACAGAGTAGAACTGTCTGTTATGGTTTCCAAGTCTGTAATCTTTACAGAACCAGACTGCTACATTTTTTTTCCACAGAACATTTGGAGGATTCAAACCTTTGACCTTTCGGATAACAGACGTGAGCTTCACCACTGTGCCACCTGAGTTTCTAAAATATAATTGTCACCATGTTGAAGGGCCAGAGAATCTTTTTTGCTGAGATTTTGCAGAAATATAACAAATTAGCAGCTATGATTAGGGTAGACATTAACCATGATGATTACTTTTCTATGTTTCTGTCCCCTCTTCTTACTTCTATATAGATAGGTCATTTTCTTTCTTTACACATCCCTTTGTATATATGACTTAAACCCATGGCCTAATTCAGCTGATCACTATGGTTTATGGGGCAAGACACCCTGAGAAGAGAGATATCATATTTGAAGCAATAAGATAAAGAGGAAACAGAGACATTTATAGCAGTTTGAGAAGTCTGAGCATACCCATGCCCACATTCTCCCTCCTTCTATAGCTAATCTTTCTGGACAAGTACCAAGAGTCTGCAAAATAATTCTGACCAGTGCCAGTTTTACATCACTGACCAGATAAACAGAAAGTTTACAATGAAGAGATGATTCATCCCTATAACAAGAAGAACACATGATCAGTATTCCTCAAAACCCTCTCCTCTAGCCCAATTCCCTTTAAAAACCCTAATCTTCTCTCAGTTCAGGTAGACAGACATTTTAGAGAGAAACAATACTCTGTCTCCCTGGGTATGGATACTCAATCAATCTTTTGCTTTTTCTTCTTCAACTTGTTGTGGTTGGCTCTATTTGCTACAGATGCTATTCCCGCATCAACCCTAATTTACCTGGAAACATCCATTTTTTTCCTACTTGATCATGATGCATTTTTCTTGATCTAATGTTCTGTTCTATTTGCTAATATTTTGAATAGACTTTTTGTATTTAATATTTATAAAGTGATGCTTAGATTATTTTTTTGTTGTTGCTTTAGGATGTCAGTATTAATATTTTACTTGATTACTCTATAATTTTCAGTAACCTTGTGATTATTTGGCTTTTTAAGTTGGTAATATTTTTTTATAAAATCATTATTTGGGATGGGGTTGCTTTTAATAATATTATCTTACACCCTACCCTTGAAAATAGGTCTTCTTATATTTCCATTGCTGAGGTAACATTTGGTAAAAAATGTTATCTATTTCATTCAGATTTTCCAAAATATTTATATAATGATAAGAAATTCATATCCTAAGAGTTTTAAGTTCTTTTCTCTAGATGGTTATTGTGGTAGTTAAATTTGTATGTCAACTTGGCTGGGCCTGGTTGAGTGGCTGGTGGTAGTTATTCTCCAGGATGAGACTGGCAATCAGCTCTATGGTGGGATCTACCACAAGCAGCTGAGTAGTTGCCTTTGGGATGTGGTCTGCTTCCTGTATATAAGGAGAAGCCTTGGGGAACAGTCTCTAGCTTATGGCATGCTAGAACCCAGCATGTAGCTGTGTCATTGTTAAGCAGCCTGCCATGTTCTGCCGACCTTGGGACTTTCAATGGACTTGAGTTAATGGCCTGCCATGTGGTTTGGTAACATCGGGACTGTGCCCTTTTACTTGTCAACCCTAGGCTTGTCATTCTCAGCTGCCTCTAGCTCCAGTGGGCTGGGAGCAGGAGGCAGAGCTTAAGCTCTTTCACCCAGCCCCTAGAGACTGGCACTTTGAAAATGGACTTAAAGCCTCCAAACTATAAGAGAATAAACTCCTGTTTGTTAAAGCTATTCCATTTGTGGTATATTCTTGTCAGAGTGGCACTAGATAAATATAACAGTTATTTTATTATTCTCACTTCATATTTTTATAGTTATGATTTTCTTTTTCTTATGTAGCTTAGATAGTGATTTATATAGATCCAGCTTATTTATTATTTCTGAGTTTTGCTTTCTACTTATGAACAGTTCTTCTCTTCAGTATTATATTACATATTTACTTCTATTCCTGTTTATTATATTTTACTGTTTATTTTTCTTGATTTTTAATTCAGAATGTAAATCAGATTTCATAATTCTTTTCTCTTATTGATGTTTAATTTGCAGCCCCCAATTTTGCCACTTTAGACCAAAATTTTTTTTCTTGAGCACTGCTATGCTAAGATTTTTAGTTCCTTTTAAATATTTGAAAATTGAAAGTGTCATATATCTACCTATTCACTTACTTCTACATGAAACAGTAGATGTTTAGTTCAATGCTCAGAAGGTCTCTTTCCAGGTGACATTGAGGATATAACAAAAGACTTCACTATAATAAATTAGTTGCTCTTATTATGTTTTGGTGAACTGGTTCCAACTCATGTGACTTTATGGTTGTGGAAGGGTGCAGACCATACAATGTGACAGTGTTAGAGGAGGTGATGCCAAAGTGACTGTCTATAAAATTTGTGTGCAGTGTTTCAGCAGAAATTATTATTTTTTATAAAAATATCCCTGTAGTTAGGTATAACAACAAAAATATTTTACATAAGCTCAGTTTATCGTATCAATATAACTGGGAGGCTTAAATTCTATGCCAATTTACATTTTGAATCTTCTAATGCACTCTGGTCAGAGATGTCATTATTATCCAATTTCAAATCACGGGGTTTATCTGCACATACTATTATTTTTGTTGCTGCCAGTGTTTTTGCAGTCTCTGATTTTGACAAATTTTATAGGTGTCTAGCTACAATATTGTGGTAAATAGAATTTGTGAACTTATATAAATAATTTTATTGAGAATAAATTAGTAATTGAAGGAAATGAAGGAGAAAAATTTTAAAAAGCTTCTACTCAGTTACTAATAATATTGTAACTAATAATGTAATTAAATGTGGAAAGATTTTATAAATCTGTTGTTAATATTCATATAAGAAATATTATATTATATTTAAGCAAACTACAGCTATATTTATCACATATTATTCTATTCTGTATGATCTTTTATGGGAGAAGGTCCATAATGGACAAAGGCAACATTGTGAGTTACTGCTCTAGGTGACATCAATCCTAGTGACACCACTGCCCTATGTACCAAGAAAATCCATAATGCATTTCAGCACCTCTGCTAAATATGACACTAAAATGTAAACTTGCTTTGGAAAATTAAATCATGTTTAAGTATAAAAATTTCAGTGACATGATCTATTATCTTATGATTTTGATTTTAATTTTAGTTATGTTTATATTGTTGCCCTACAACCTTTCAAAATCTATGGAGTTCCTCAGACAATAACTTAACAACCAATTCTTACAATCCATTCTCCTTAGTGAACAATATCTACTACATCACCAAAAATTTGTTTAAATCATCTCATTAGATCTAGAGTAAATACACATACCATTATTTTCAATGCCATCACTCAGGTGCAATCTGCCACCATCTCTGGCCTGGGTAATTAACAATAGATCCTTAATCAGTATCTGTACATTCACATTTGTCCTACTCAAATTATTCTTTCACAGTAACCAGAACAATCTTTACAAATATAAATATGACAATGTTGCTCCCAAATAAAAACCTTTCAATGTCTCTACATTCTCTTGGAGATAAATATAACATCATTACCATGCACTATAAAGCCTTAGGATTAACAGATTTCCATTTCTCCAATTTCTTATTTCTGTTTTGCCTCCCTTACTTTGCCCTTTTAAATCAATCCCTCAAACATTCTAAGTTTGAAACCTTGAGTGATTCCTTTTTCCAAAAAAAATTCACCTCTTTAATGCTTCTGCCATTTCAATATCTGTGTCATTTTTCTAAAAAAAAAAAACATTATAACCATCCGATCTATAACAATTTATATTTACCACACATAATGCATTATAGTTATAACTAAATATTGAGTAATGTAATTAGTCCCAGTTGTGATAATTTTATATATTTTTCACCAATATGTGTCCAGCATGTAGTCTAGTGAGTAGCCCATCAAACCAAACCCTAAACCCATTCCTTGAAGTAGATTCTGTCTCAGAGAATAGGGTAGAGTAGAACTGCCCCAGAGGGTTTCTAAACCTATAATCTTTACAAAAAGCAGACTCTCTCATCTTTCTTCTGTGAAGTGGTGGGTGGGTTTAAGATGCTGACTGGCTAGTAGATGAGCACTTAAGTATGGCACCACTAGGTTTCCTTACTTTTTGACAGCCTGATTGAATATTACATTCCACTTAGTAAGATTATTTTACTTCACTATCTTATCTGGTCTTTATAGCAATCATTGTTGGCAGGTTATTATTATTCATACGTAACAGACAAGAAAATTAAATATTAAAAAGAGCCTTAAATCTCAAAGTTATATAAATCCAGAAGGCAAAGCACAGTTAAGTTTCCATTTCCCCTTAACTTCTACAGTGTTTGTTTATTTGTGTTCTAAATCAAAAAGGCTATGGCACTTCTTGGTTACAATGTCCATTAAAATTACTCTATTTTCAAGAATGATGCACTCTAAAATTTATCATGAATGACAGAGAAGTAAAATTAGCTTCTGAAAATTTCAAATTTTTAATTGTCCTTTAATCATATTGTTATCTACTTCCTAAATGGTTAGATAGGAATTAAAAAAAAAAAAAAAAAGCAAAGATTGAAGTGTATATAGTGGTGCAAAGAAAATAAAATTATGGAAAATAAATAACATCAAGTATCAAATTAATGCCTCCTAGAAGTAAGCTGAAGATTAAAATGAAATTCAAGAAAAACACAGCTCTTCCTGGCACAAGAATCTCAAAGAAATGATTCTAATGGGTCACCACAAAGAGGACAGTGTACCAATTAAAGAGCAGCATCCTCAACAACAGTTCTACAGGAAATATGATAATGAGTTTCATAGGGATGTATATTCGGCATCCTTCAATATAGGCTGATTGTATAAAAACAAAAATTAGTAAAGAAGTTCTATGTGGGGCTAAAGAGATGTAAACTGAGTAAACTCTGCAATGTAGTGCTACCAATGGAGTTTTAATTGGATGGTCTGATTGGACTAATGGTCAATTTAAATACAAAAAATTTACGGTGATGTTTTGAAATATGTAATCGGAAGCCATACATTTCTTCTTTTATGGGAGAACATAACAAGTAGAAAATTTGAATAACTGTTTCTTCTTTCAAATGAAAGATTTTTGTTCCTGGTAGTGTGAGTGACAAGAACAGCCATCAATTAATGGGCCACAATTGCCCTCAAGAGGATGATAGGGGGGATCTAAGATTATCCGGGGTACCAGTCATAGTCAAGTTCCATGTAGGGTTTTAGCATATTGAAAAAATTTCTTCTAGTTTGTTTCCTTAGATATAGCCAGCCCTGCTGAACTTATTTGTGATAAATCACAATCTTAAAGGCTAGTTGAAATATTAACATTGTCACTGAGCATTAACCTCATATTAAGGTGGCCATTTGGTTTTCAGGTAAGAGATGTTTATTGTACTGCAAGGTCAAAATTTAGGGTATTTAATCAGAAGCAATGTAGCCTCGATGTTTTTGCTTAACTCTCAAATTTGGCTAGGAGAACCTCACAATATATACTAGCAGTTAGATTCATAGACTCAATTTCAAGTCAGATACAATTCTATTAAATGACTAACTTGAGAAATCCTGACTAGAGTCGTGAATTTAATAGATAAATTTAGATGATATCATGCACTATCTGAACAAGCAATAAATTAAATGATTCAGCAGCCTCATTAGTGTTCATACCAAGGGCACAGAGGCTAATGATCTCATACAGATCTAAAAGGAGACAGAAAAGAAAGGAAGAGTTCCTTACAGTGCTGCTTACCCTGAAGCAATGCATGCTATCATTAAGTACTTATTTATTGATAAGAAATGCTAACAACTCTGGACTAATTTTGTTTATTCCCTTTAGATGTCAGATTGTTAATCACTCTTGTCTAATTTTATGTATTACCTTCTAGAGCCAGATTGCTAAAAACTTAAGGCACTTTGCTTTGAATTACATTGAAATATTTTACAACTATTACAATACAGAGTGAAAGCTGTTTTGTGATGAAGCTATATTTTATACATTTGGATATGGCTTAAATCGAATGCTATATAAGCCTTTAATAAAAATGTGAATGAAAATCTTTTAGGAACAAGGAAACTAAGCTGAAGTTAATTTTAGCTTCCCTTTATCATTTTAAATTATTGTTTCCTAGAATAAGAGCTATCAAAACAGAAAGGCTTTTCTTGTGTCTTGTGCAAGTGACAAATATCAGTGTTTTCATATGTTTTTGCAAACAATGACAAACAATAAATACAACTTCCTGTGATCCTAAAGCCAACAGAAAAGAAAAATTATTTCAGTGGCATATGGTAGAAGTAGATTTGTTTCTGTCACAGAAGAAATAATAAATGATTGACAATAGATCCAATTTCTGAACATATGCATGGAAAATTGTGATAACTCAGTAATTAAACTGTAGACAATAGCCTATTCCCCAGTGAAAGGCAGTATATATTATTGTCAACAGCTTGGTGAAATCCTTCAGTTTGAAATATTATCCAGAATATGATAAAATAGGCAAAGGTAAATTTATTTTTTCAAGCAGCTTAAATTGGGGAAAATACACAAATTAAGAGAATAATATTATTAAATAATTGCCAATAAAATTCCTTTTAGTGATTTAATTACTACTTCTTGCCTCCAAGAATGATAAATAAATGAAGAAAATAATATCAAAATAGTCCTTTTTTTTCTTTTTTTATTAGGATTTGGGTGAAGATTTACACAGTAAATTCACTTTTCATACAGCAGTTCACATATACTTTGTCTCATGTCATTGACCAAAATTTACAATG
>NW_006921918.1:3166871-3175514 GCF_000298275.1 Orycteropus afer afer
TATATTCATGAGGGATATTGGTCTGTAGTTTTCCTTTTTGGTGATGTAAAATAGTCCTCTTCTTCTCCATCTGAAGAATAATTCTATGACTGGAAAAATAATTTAATTAGCCAAGATTACTCAATGGAGGCTTGTCAGTGGAGCTAAATTTATTCTCTGAGTAGGAACAAAAAAAGCAAGTGACTTAAATTTCTCTGATCTCCATTTATCTTTTTGAGATACCATCACAAAGACATAGGTTATTGAGAGAACTAAGAATCTCACATTAAAACTTCTCTTTCATACTAGTTGCTTAATTAATTGCTAAATCTCTCTTCTCCCATTCTTACATATACAAATAATCCATTGAAGGAATTAAGCAGTAACATTTCTTAATAAAAATAAGAATTATGTTTTCAGTATAGCCACCCACCACTAGTTCTTAACTTTTGTTGTTGCTGATAGGAGCCATCAAGTGGGATCTGACTCCTAGCCACCCTACATACAACAGAATAAAGCACTGCCAGGTTTTGTGTCATTCTCACAATCTTTCCTGTACTTGAAGCCATCATTGCAGGCACTGTGTCACTCCATCTTGCTGAGGGTCTTCCACCTTTTCCCTGACCCTGTGCTTTACCAAGCATGATACACTTCTTCAGGGAACGGACCTTTCTGACACAACCAAAGTTGGTGACACAAAGTCTGGCATTCCTGCTTCCAAGGAATATTCCAGCTGTATTTGTTCCAGGATAAATTTGTTCATTCTTCTGGCTGTCAATGGTATTTTCAGTATACTTCAACATCAGTACAAGTCAAAGGCATGGATGGATTCTTCCTTGATCTTTCTTATTTAATTTCCAACTTTCACATGCATGAAGGGATTTAAAATACCATGGCTTGGGTTAGACTCAGGAGCTCTGGTGGCATACTGCCTGTGGTGGTTATGTTTGTGTGTCAGCTTGGCTGGGCCTGGTTGAATGGCTGGACAGCCGGTGGTAGTTATTCCCCATGATGAGACTGGCAATCAACTCCATGATGGGTTCTACCACAACCAGCTAAGTAGCTGCTTTGGGTATGTGGTCTGCTTCCCATATATAAGCAGCAGCTTTGGGAATGGTCTCTAGCCTATGGCACGCTTGGACCCTGTTTGTAGCCATGTCATTGTTCAGCAGCTTGCTATGCTTGGCCAACCTTAGGACTTCCAATGGGCTTAAATTAATGGCCTGCCATGTGGTTTGGTAACAACAGGACTACACCTTTTTACTTGTCAGCCTTGGGGGTTCTCAGCCTCAGCAGCCAGCAGCTGTCTAAGTGAAGAAACACCTCTAGCTATAGTGGGCTGGGAGCAAGAGGGACAGCTGGATCCCAAGGTTGAGGGGCTTTCACCCAGACCCTAGAGCCTGGCACTTTGAACTTGGACTTAAAGCCTCCAAATTTAAAGAATAAACTCCTGTTTGTTAACACCATCCCATTTTGTGATATATTTCTGTCAGAGTGGCACTAGGTAACCAGAACAGTGCCTAAGACTGCTAACCAGAAGACTGATGATTCAAACCTACAAGCCATTGCTTGGAAAGAATACTGGGCAATCTACTTCTGTAGAGATACCACCTCAGAAACCCAAAGAGGGGTTGCTGAGTCAGATTCGACACAATGAGTGTTGACCAAATGAGTTTGATTTGTTTTTTGGGTTAGACTCACTTTAGTCTTCAAAGTGACATCTTTGTTTCTTAACACTTTAGAGAGGAGTTTTTTGCACCAGATTTGCCCAGTGCAATATGACATCAGATTTCTTGACTGCTACTTTCATGGATGTTGATTGCTGATCGAAGTAAAATGAAATCCCTGCCAACTTCATTTTTTTTTTTTTCTCCATTTATCGTGATTTTGCTTATTGGTACAATTGGGAAGACTTTTTATTTTCTTTTTGTTGAAGTATAATCCATACCGAAGACACTAGTCTTTGATCTTCATTAGCAAGTGCCTCAAGGCATCTTCACTTTCAGCAAGCAAGGTTGTATCATCTGCATATTGCAGATTATTATGCGTCTTCCTCTAATCCTGAAGCTGCATCTTTCTTCATACAGTCCAGTTTCTGAGATTATTTTCTCAGCATACAGATTGAATAAGTATGGTGAAAGGATACAATCCTGACCCACACTCTTCCTGATTTTAAACTATGCACTGTTTCCTTGTCATGTTAAATGACAACCTCTTATTCTATATACAGATCCCTCATAAACACAATTAAGGGCTGTGGAAATCCCATTCTTCACAATGTTATCCGTAATTTGTTATAATCCACTGTTATAATCCACACAGTTGAATGGTTTTGTGTAGTCAATAAAACACAGGTAAACATCTTTCTGGTATTCTTTGCTTTCAGTTAAGATCTAGCAGACATCTGCAATGGTAGCCCTCATTCCATGTCCTTTTCTGAATCCAGCTTGCATTTCTGGAAATTCCCAGTCAATATACTATTACTACCATTTTTGAATTATCTTTAGTAAAATGTTACTTTTATGTGATATTAATAACAATGTTCAATAATTTCTGCATTCTTTGGATCACCATTCTTTGGAATGGGTAAAAATACGGATCTTTTTCAGTCAGTTGGCCAGTAGCTATCTTCCAAATTTCCTGTCATAGATGAGTGCCTCCAGTGCTGTATCTGTTTGATGAAACATCTCAGTGGATATTCTGTCATTTCCTGAAGTCTTGTTTTTCACCAATTCCTTCAGGGCAGCTTGGACTTCTTTCAGTTTTTGATCATATATTACCTCTTGAAATGTTTGAAGATCAACCAATTCTTTTTGGTACAATGAGTCTGTGTATTTTTTTTTTTTTTTTTTTTTGATGGTTCCTTCATCTTTCAATATCTTGTTTATAGATTCCTTCAATATTAAAATTAAAGGCATGAAATTATTTTTCAGTTCTTTCAGCTTGAGACATGCTGAGTGTGTGAGTGTGCTCGTCCCTTTGTTTTTTCTTGTTCTTGGTCTTTGTACATTTCATTATAGTATTTTACATTGTCTTCTTGAGCTGCCCTTTAAAATCTTTTCTTCAGCTCTTTTATTTATACTTTACTTCCATTCACTTTATCTATTCTCATTCAAGAGCAAGTTTCAGAGTCTTTTCTGATATCCATTTTGGTCTTTTCTTCCTTTCCTGTATTTTTAATGATATTTTGCTTTCTTCACATATGATTTCCTTCATGTCATCCAAAAACTTGTCTGGTCTTTGGTCACTGGTGATCAATGCATCAAATCTATTCTTGAGATGGTCTTAAATTCAGGTGGGATATAATCAAGGTCATATTTTGTCTCTCATGGACTTATTTTAATTTTCTTCAGTTTCATCTTGAACTTGTATATGAGCAATTAATGATCTGGTCTACAATCAGCTCCTAGCCTTGTTTTGACTGATGATATTGAGCTTCTCCATCACCTCTTTCCACAGATGTAATTGATTTACTTTCTGTGCATTCCATCTGGCAAATTCCATGTGTAGAGTCACTGTCCATGTTGTTGAAAAAAGGTATTTTCAATGAATAATTTGTCGGTCTTGCAAAATTCTATCATATGACCTCCAGAGTCATTTCTATCAGCAAGGTCATATTTTCCAACTACTGTTGCTCCTTCTTTGTTTCCATTTTTTCATTAAAATAACCATTCATTATCAATACATTTTGATTGCATGTTTGGTCAGTGTAAGACTTAGAAATTGGTAAAAATCTTCAATTTCTTCATCTTTTGCTTTGGTGTTTGGTGGGTATATTTGAATAATAGTGATATTTACTTGTCCTTCTTGTAGGCTTATGAATATTATCCTATCTCTGATAGCACTGTACTTCAGGATAGATCTTGAAATGTTCTTTTTGATGGTGAATGTGACACCATTCCTCTTTGATATGACATTCCCAACATAACAGACCGTATGATTTTCTGATTCAAAATGGCCATTATCAGTCCATTTTAGCTCATGAATTCCCTGGATAAAATCTAAAAAACCTAAATCAAATAGTTCTGATTTGTATATCACTCATGCAAATGTTATCTCTGGCCTGAAAGATTCAACCAAATGTAGTTCCTGCCTTTTTTGTAGTGTTTTTCAGGGAAGTGTTTTTCAGTCCATGGAGTCATTCTATTTGAGAATTTTAATGAACTTCTTGGGAGTTTGAAAAAAGTAGAATTAATTCATAAAAATCTAAACCACATTATGGGTGACTTAGAATTGGAGTTATTTTCAGTTAATTGAGATACTCAAAATTATTCTATTTATATTATAATCGTGCTTCTTGTTTGACACTAAATCTAACCTCATCATTAGAAATTGTATTTATCTATGGTCAATTCCGGTCCTAATTTACGTTCATATATGCATTTGTGTGTATATATACATACATAATTTATATATAAATACATGTGTACTTAATCACCTGATAACCTTTTGTAGTATAGAAACGACAGCGAATTTTGCATTAACCCTTTCACATGTTCAAATAGGTTACTTAAATATTTTTATTATTACTTGTCTGTTTATACTTGATTTTTTTTATGCATAGAATTTGTCATGCTTTTCTTTGTATATTCTTCTGTTTATATTGTAATTTGCAGTGTATAAATGAAAGGAACTTTGCATTAACAATTTCACATACACAAACAGCTTTGCCTTAAGTATTTTGCTTATTACTTGTTATGGATTGAATTTCATCTCTGAAAATAAGTGTTGTAAATCCTAATCTCTATGTCTATGGTTATAATCCCATTTGGGTATAGGTTGTTTTTCTTGTATTAATGAGATACAATTAGTAAAGTGTGTGTCCGTAATCAATCTCTTTTGAGATACAAAAGAGGTTGAAAAAATAAGGAAAAGAAACAGAAATTGGGGAACAGAGATGCCAAGGCATGAGAAGACTGCCCAGGAGCACAAGCTCAAAAGAGACAAGGACTTTCCTCTAGGGCCAGCAGAGACAGAAAGGCTTCTCCAAGAACCAGCTCTTATATTTGGAATTCTTGCCTCCTGTATTGGTTATCAAGGAGCTCTGGAAGTGCAGTGCCTAAGGCTAGTAGTTTTGGGATTCAAACCCACCAGTCACTCCGTGGAATGAAGATGGGCAATCTACTCCTGTAAAGATTTACAGCCTCAGAAACACAATGGGGGTAGGAATCAACTCCATGGCAGTTGGTTTGGTTTTAGTTTTTATTTTTATTTTATTTATTTATTTATTTATTTTTGGTTATCTTGTGCTGCTTAAGAGACATACCAGATATGAGTGGCTTTGAAAAACAGGAATTTTATTCTTTTACAATTTAGAATTTAAGATGTCCAAGTTCAAGTGGTAGTTCTAGGGGCTGGGTGAAAGACCCTCTACCTTAGGCTTCAGCTCTGCATCTTTCTTCCAGCCCACTTGAGCTGGAGGTGTCTCTTAACTCAAGCAGCTGCTGACTGCTGAGGCTGACAAACTCAAGGATGACAAATAAAATGACACAGTCCCCAAATTATCAAGCAACACAGCAGGCCACTAGTTAAAGTCCAGAAACAGTCCCAAATTTGGCAGACAACATGACAAGCTGCTGAATGAAGACTCAGCTACATGAAGGATCCAAATGGGCCAAAAGGCCCAGAGACATTTCTCCAAGCTTCTTCTTATATACTGAAAGCTGATCACCTCCCTAAGGCAGCTGTTCAGTTGCTCACAGCAGATTCTACCATGGAGTTGATTACCAGTCTCATCGTTGGGAATAACTACATCCAGTTACCCAGACACTCAAAACCAGACCTAGTCCAATTGACACATCACTTTAACTCTCACACTTCCTAATTGTGAAAAAAAAAAAAATTGTTTTCTTTGTTAAAGCCACCCACTAAAGATATTTCTTTTGTAGCAGCACCAGATAAGACAAATGACTCCTCTGTGTGAAAATAAACATATACATATAAATGTAACTGCCATGAGTTTCCAAAAACCAAGCACCCATTTTGGACTTTTTTTTAAGGCTCCTGGATTTTTTGCATTATGGATGGAACACTTATCCTGTCAACACAGTGAAGTCTACTAGTCTGAAATACATGCTGATAATATTTTATGTGAGGAAATCAATGAATATAAATATATCTTGTGACTTATAAATAACAGAAAAATAGAATATAAAATAGAATATGTGTGATATGGCCATAAGAAAAGAATCTTCTCTAATTTACATAATTTCAAGATGCTATGGTGCAGTTATTTTCAAAGAGTTAGAGCTCTGTCCACTTTTGGCTAGAATCCTTTTTGCAACTCAAGCCAGTTTGTCAGTTTCTATTGGAATATATCATGTCAAATAATTCTCCTTTGAAAAGGGGCTCATCAAATATTCATATTCTTGCCTGTTAAGAAAGTTTTACTTGCATAAATCACATATGCAAGTAAAACTTCTTATGCCAGGAGTCTGAACATTTTCATCTTTATTTGTTTCTTCAGAATGTATGGAAAGATATGAGATTTGCAAAAGCAATGCTTTTGCTTATAGAAAATATATTTCAATCCTGGTTTTCACAATGGCTTTAAATTCTTTCTGACATGAAAATCCCTAGAGTTAAAATCTTATTTAAAGTTCACATTTGAGTTTATGATGGTTCTGCTTCTGTGCTGACTTAGATTTAATCAGAATGAGAAATAAAAGGAACACATAACCTTTTACATCTAAAACAGATTACATGTTTGTAATTAATAAGCATCACCCCATGAGTAAATGACATTCTACATGACAATTTTATAGCCTCATTAATATCAATGGTAAATGTCAAAGTCCGGAAATGTCAAAGTATTTTCTTTACCTTACAAATACTCTACTAATAATAAATGGTACAACACCTGTAAATTGGTAATAAAGACATCCTAGAATTTGCGGGGGGGAATCACAGACACAGTGAAGAGGTTAAGTTATCATCGTAACTACACAGTCCTTTCCTAATTGCTGTATTTGAAAATTTGAAGCTTTAATTGAAACTATACTGTCAATTTAGGGTCAAATAGGATATTGTGATGTTTAAATATGTGTTCAAAAGTAAGAATTCACAATTCACCGAGCATGGATTCAATCTATTCCAATACTATGAATTTTGTAGTTAATGGTTTTGCTGAGTGAGGACTCAGTTGGGAAAGGGATGGAGTAAATGAGTCTATGTTTGGTAACCTATCTGTATATGTTATGTCACGTCATTTTAATAACTGAAAATTTATTACTCAAATGCATGTCTCTATCAACACTCCGGGAGCTCTGGTAGCATAGTGGCTAAGACACTTGCCTGCTAACCAGATGGCTGGCAGTTCAAACCCACCAGCCACTCCTCGGAAGGAAGGTTGGGCAATCCTACTTCTGTAGTAATAACTGCCTCGGAAACCCAAGGAGGGGTCGCTATGAGTCGGGTTTGACTCAACGGCACATAACAACAACAACAACAACAATGAACACTCCAATGTAGGCCATTTCTATCAACCTTTTTAATATTCTTGCCAGGAAGAAAAGTTAGTATTTTCAGTGCTCCCCTCTTCTCAATCTCAAAAATATTTCTGTTCTCTGCATGTAATAGAGTCATTTTGAAGGATTTGCATGACATACCAAACCATTGCAACAGGAAGAACTTTAAAGTGTTCTTTCCTTCTTTCCTCCCTCCCTTCTTTTCACCTCCCTATTTTCGTTTTTTTCACCTACCAACCTGTCTTTCTTTCCTTCCTTTTGCCTGATTACACTTTCATAAAGTTTCTGAATTACTACTATGTTTTGATAAAGTACCAGTTATGAGACACAAAAGTTATTCAGATACATTTGCTATTTTCAAGAAGAAACTCTTCCTTGTCATTTTTTTTGGAAGATTTATCATTCATGTAGAACTCTCTTCTAAAATTATGGACTCTAAATTCTTTGATCAATTGAAGTTTCATCACATTTTTCTACTTCATTCCTTTTTTTTTTTTTTCCATACTCACTCTCCAAATCCTAATTTACAATCTTATCTTTACCTTAATTCTCCAAAATTCCCCTCAGATGGCTTTCTCCTATCTAATATTTGCTAAATTCTGCCACATATAACAACACTTCTTCTGAAACTCTGTTAACATTGTTTATCTCATTCATGACATTTGAAATATTTTTCTCTATGTCACCTATCCATGTATGCCTGAATTAAACAAATAATTATTAAATGCTTAATATGCAATAGGCAAACACTTAATTTCATCGTTGGTCTTTATGCTTTCTGTGAGCTTGTATTCTGAAGACTTACCTAAATTGTCTTTTCTTGTGCAGCAATTCCAAGCAAATCATCTTATTAACTATACAATTAAAATATTTTTCAAATTGAAATGCCTCTAGCTTCTTTCAAACAATGCTAAAGGTGTTGATACTGTCACTCAATAAATTTGTTAATATGTTTAGAATGTTCCAAATTATCCTAAAACCTGATTTTATCACTTAGCTCAAGCAAAATAAATAACTTATATATATTGTTGTTGTTAAGTGCCATCGAGTCGTTTCCGACTCATAGTGACCCCATGCACAGCAGAATGAAACACTGCCCGATCCGCACCAGCCCCACAATCCCTGCTATACTCGAGCCCATCATCGCAGCCACTGTATCAATCCATCTCCCTGAAGGCCTCCCCCTCTTTCGTCGACC
>NW_006921918.1:3178280-3180329 GCF_000298275.1 Orycteropus afer afer
GCTCCCTGAGACCTGGTCCCTCTCGGGAGGGTAACAAGGGAAAGTGCTCAGTGCAGATCAGTGAGTAAGCACAAGCCAGCCTTGTTTATATATATATATATATATATATATATATAGAGAGAGAGAGAGAGAGAGAGAGAGAGAGAAGATGAGGCAGTCTGCTTCCTTAAAGATTTAGAGCTTTGAAAGCCCAGTGGGGGTGGCTGTAAGTTAGAACTGACTGGATGGCAATGAATTTGGTTTGATTTTATATATACATATATAGTCTTTTGCCATGTGAATTTATGCCCATAAAACAAATTGAATATTAAATCTAGTAGTAAATTCATCACAGCTATTTATATTTCAATAAGAGAGACAGCATCATAATGCTGGTACAAATATTTTCGCTTTCAATTTCTGTTGACAAATGTTTCAGATCAATGAACATTGTCTTTGACAGGGTGTCAAAGCTTTGTGTCACCTTTGCCCTTTGCATGTGCCTGTAGAAATCCCCATCTCTGACAAAATTCTGGTGGATCTTCATCTAGTCCTTTCTCCCTGAGGCCCTTATTTGTCCTTCCTGGCCCCTGAAAATCTTAAGCTTCCTCTCTGCATCATTTTTCCTTAAAGTAAATATAGTAAAATACTCACAAAAAAATGAATGAAGCATTTAAAAAATATAGTCCTAGGATAAAAAATAGCTATCATCAGGTGTGGGGAATGGAAAATAACATACTTTTAAGCTACTAGTTCAAGTGGACTCAATTCTTAAAAAGTAGGTGATAAATATAAAAAATTTTAAAGTTTTCCCCATGTAATTGTAATAAGAAATATTCTCTCTGCAAATGGAAAATAAACATAAAAATAAAAAAGCATTTCATTTTAAGGTAAAAAGAAGAATAAATATAACATTAGGTCCTATTCCAAGTGTTTTGCTCTGGTTCTGTTTTCCATAAATTTAATAAGAATAATTTTATTTTAAATTATTAATATTTAGATTCTATAGATTAATGTAGGCCCATTTTCTAATACTTTCAATTTGAATTTCATTTTCTTATACAGCAAATCATTACATTATTTTCCATGATCATGTAATAAAAGATTATATATTTGACATATATTTTGAAGCATCTACATCCAGCTTACACCCTGTCCACTCTTTATTTTGAGGATGGACTGCTACAAGCAAAATTAAGCTAGTTTTTTCAAGTTGTCTCTGGTGGGCATTGGACCAAAAGTCTTTCTGATTCCTTTGGCTGAGATCCCAGATACTGTTTTCATCTACTATGAAAACAATTAAGCTTTGAGAAAACTCTGAAGAGATTTTTAAAGGGAAAACAGAGGAAACCATATAAATCTTTTGCAAGTGAAGGTAGCCAACTCTAAATCCACTGCCATAGAGTCTGAGCCAACTAGTGGGGCTAAATGTTAGTTCTATAACTTTATTTAAAAAAAATTAACTCTAACTGAATAAGTTTTTGTTGAAAAATTTCCCATGTAGCTTATGAGAATTAGTTAGCCTGGATTCCAAATATTGGCTACTATGGCCATTACCAAATAACAAAGATTTATAAAGAATACTCACTACCCTTCAGCTGGATCCGACTCATGGCTACCCCTCCTTGGGTTTCTGAGGCAGTATCACTGTAAAAGTACATTGCCCAATCTTCCTTCTGAGGAGTGGCTGGTGGGCTTGAACTGTCAGCCTTTTGGTTAGCAGTCAAATGCTTTAGGCACTATGCCACCAGAGTAGTATATTTTATACTGACTGTGTGATAGTAGATTTTTAAAGCTTCTGAAAATGTAAAAGGTAATTAGATAGTAGAAACAACTAGCAATTTTTAAAGCAAAATAAAACTTAGTAGTAGGTCCCCATTTTTACTACTTTTAAGACATTTTGTCAGTGCGTTAAAACAACGCAGTGCCATGGAGTCAGATCTGACTCATAGTGACCCCTCCTTGGGTTTCTGAGGTGGTAGCACTATGGAAGTAGATTTCCCAACTTTTAGTCAGTAGGTTAGAAGGAGAATAAATGTGTTTTTTTTTTTTTTTTTTAATAAACTGAAG
>NW_006921918.1:3181673-3187707 GCF_000298275.1 Orycteropus afer afer
GGAAAACCTTATGAATAGCAGAGAAACACTGTCTGATACATTACTGTGCAAATTTATGAATAGTCCAGAAACATTGTCCAACACAGAGGAGGAGGATGAGTCACTTAGGTTAAAAGGCTCTCAGAAGAGGACTAGGAAAGAGCTGCATCATCAGAGTAAAACAAGCCTTACTCAGATGGATAAGGTAAAGCTTTCGAGACCTTCATTGACTGACATGGCATGACTCGAGGAGAAATAGCTGCAAACGTCCATTAAACATTGGACCATGGAATGTACGAAGTAGGAATCCAGGAAGATTGGAAATTGTCAAAAATGAAATGGAATGCATAAAGGTTGATATCCTAGGCATCAGTGAGCTGAAATGAAGTTTTTTGGGCCATTGTGAATCAGAAAACCTAATGATCTACTATGTTGGGAATGACAATTTGAAGAGGAATATACATAATATCCATATGCCTTCAAGAAAGACCAGTTAAAATGACTATTATTCAAATTTATGCACCAACCACCAAAGACAAAGATGAGGAAATTGAAGATTTTTATCAACTTCTGCAGTCTGAAATTGACCAAACATGCAATCAGGATGTGATAATTATCACTGGTGACTGGCATGCAAAAGTTGGAAACAAAAAAGAGTCACCAGTAGTTGGAAAATTTGGCCTTAGTGACAGAAATAATACTGGAAATTGTGTGGTAGAATTTTACAAGAACAACAACTTGTTCATTGCCAATACTTTTTATCAACAACACATACAACAGCTGTACATGTGGACTTAGCCAGATGGAACACAAAGGAATCAGATTGACTACATCTGTGGAAAGAGGCAATGGAAAAATCTCAATATCTTCAGCCCAAAACAGGCCAGGAGCTGATTGTGGAACAGACCATCAACTGCTCATATGCAAATTCAACTTGAAGTTAAAGACAATTAAAACAAGTCCAAGAGAGCCAAAATATGATCTTGAATATATCCCTCCTGAATTTAGAGACCATCTAAAGAAAAGATTTGATGCATTGAACACCAATGACTGAAAACCAGAAGAATTGTGAGATGACATAAAGAGCATCATCCATGAAGAAAGCAAGAGGTCAATAAAAAGATGAAAAAAGAAGACAAGACCACAATGGGTGACAGAAGAGACTCTGAAACTTGCTCTTGAGTGGAGGATAATAGCTAAAGGAAATGGAAGAAATGACAACATAAAAGAGCTGAACTGAAGATTTCATAGAGCAGCTTGAGCAGATAAAGCTAATTACTATAATAAAATGTGCAAAGGCTTGGAGTTAGAAAACCAAAAGAGAAGAACATGCTTGGCATTTCTCAAGCAGAAAGAACCGAGGAAAAAATTTAAGCCTTGAGTTGCAATATTGAAAGATTCTATGGCCAAAATATTGAATGATTCAGGAAACATGAAAAGAAAATGGAGAGAATACCAGAGTCACTGTACCAAAAAGAACTGGTGGATCTTCGTCTTTTTCAGGAGGTGGCATATGATCTAGAACTAATGGTATTGAAGGAGGAAGTTGAAGCTGCAATGAAGGATTTGGGGAAGAACAAGGCTCAAGGAATTGACAGAATACCCATTGAGATATTTCAAAAAACGGATGCACCACTGGAAGCACTCACTCGGTTATGCCAAGAAATTTGGAGACAGCTACCTGGTCAACTGACTGGAAGATGTCCATATTTGTACCCATTCCAAAGAAGGGTGATCCTACAGAATGTGGAAATTATTGAAAAATATCATTAATATCGCACACAGGTAAGGTCTTACTGAAGATAATTCAAAAACGGTTGCAGCAGTATATTGACAGAATTTCCAGAGGTGTAAGCTGGATTCATAAGAGGACATGGAACAAGGGATATCATAGCTGCTGTCAGATATATCTTGGTTCAAGGCAAAGAATACCAGAAAGATGTTTGCTTGTGTTTTATTGACTATGCAAAAGCATTTGATTGCGTGGATCATGACAAATTGTGGATAACATTGAGATGAATGGGAATTCCTGAACACTTGATTGTACTTGTGAAGAACCTGTATATTGACCAGGAAGCTGTTGTGCGAACAGAACGAGGGGACACTGCATGGTTTCAAAGCAAGAAGGGAGTGCATCAGGGTTGTATCTTTCCCCATACTTATTCAATCTATATGCTGAGCAAATAATACAAGAAGTTGGACTACATGAAGAAAAATGTGGCATCAGGATTGGAGGAAGAATCATTAACAACCTGAGATGCACTGATGACACAACTTTGTTTGTTGAAATTGAGGATGACTTGAGGCACTTACTGATGAAGATTGAAGAATACAGTCTGCAGTATGAATTACATCTTAATATAAAGAAAACAAAAATCTTCACAACTGGACCAATTAGCAGCATCACAATAAATGGATAAAGGATTGAGGCTGTCAAAGAATTCACATGGCTTGATTCTACAATTGACACCAATGGAAGCAACAGTAAGGACACTAGACAACATATAGCAATGGGCAAACCAGCTGTAAAATAACTCTTTCAAGTGCTGAGGATCAAGGATGTCTCCTTGAGGACTAAGGTGCACCTGATAGAAGCCATGATATTTTCAATCACCTCATACGCATGTGAGAGCTGGAGCTGGATAATGAATAAGAAAGACAGAAGAAGAGTTGATGCTTGTGAGTTGTGGTGCTGGTGAAAGTACCATGGACTGTTAAAAGAACAAACAGATCTGTCCTGGAGGAAGTGCAGCTGAAATGCTCTTTGGAAGTGAGAATGGCCAAACTTTGCCTCACCTACTTTGGTCATGTTGTCAGAAGGGACTGTTCCCTGGAGAAGGATGTCATGCTTGGTAAGGTGGAGGGTCGACGAAAGAGGGGAAGGCCTTCAAGGAGATGGATTGACATGGTGCCTGTGACAATAAGCTCAGTATAGCAAGGGACATGGAACTGGTGTGGGATTAGGCGGTGTTTCATTCTGCTGTGCATGGGGTCACTATGAGTCGGAAACAACTCTACGGGACCTAACAACCACAACACCCCAGATACTGTGGTTTTTTATTTTTCTCCTTTTTCTCATTATCTTTCTTTTTTCCTGTTTTAATATATTTTGAATTTTTTTCTCATTTTTTGCATTTCTTTATTTTTTTTTATTGTTCCCACCTATTTATGTGGATTAAGTTTTTTGTTCTCTTCCTTTTATTTCTTGAGGGTTTCATGGATTTTTTTTTTAACTAATTAGAAGGCAACTGTTCCAACACAATCCAACCATACCTATACTTCCTGAAGCCCCACCCACTGAATGAGGTCCACCAATTTCTTTTGCACCAACTAACCAGTGATAGGCAGCAGCCAGTATCAGATCAACTTGCCCTCAACTGTTCCTTATGGACAGCTAAGAGAGATCTAAGCACACACTCTCTTTCACACATTAAACAAAAATACAACATCACCACAATATCATGGAGACAACAGACCAGCACATTTGATACAAAGAAGCAAGATAAAGTATTAGAAACAAAGGACCAGGACACAAACCAAAAAGTAAATAAATAAAACATATCTGAGGAAGAAGCAGCATTGGAACTCCCTGATAAGGAAAACAAAATAGTTATATTTGAGTACCTTCAATGGATTGGAAAACAGATGTAAGAAAACACTGACAAGATCAGGAAAACATTAACAAAATTAAGGAAAAATCTGTAGAACAATTTAGGGAAACAATATAAGAACAAATTGAAAAAACAAACACAAAAATAAAATTATGTGGAGATAAGAAATAGAAATCCAGATGATTAATACTAAACTTTCAGAAATAGATAACACATTTAATGGGCAAAGAAGTACAATGGAATCAATGGGAAACAGAATTAATGAGATTGGACATAAAAAACTCAATACTAATTTGTTAAGATGAATCAGACAAAAGAAGAAGAATTTCAGAATAAGAAGAGACAAACAAAACCTCAGAGAAAATTGTCAAATATTGGATGGAAGAGACTTTCTCTAATATGATGAAAAATGAGACTATATCCATTCAAGAAATTCAACAAATCCCAAACAGGATAGATCTAAAAAAAAAATTAACAAGACATATCACAATCAAGCTCAGCAAAACCAAAGACAAATAATCCTGAAAGCATCATGGGAAGAATGAAAAGTTACCTACACAGGGAAACCAATGAGACTAAACTCTAATTTCTCAGTAGAAACCATTCAGGTGAGAAGGCAATAGGATGATATATAAAACCCTGAGAGGAAAGGAAAAAAAAAAAAAAAATGATCTCCAACCAAGAATTAAATTCCTAGCTAAATTGTCCCTCATATATGAAAATGAAATTATGAAATTTCCAGAAAAGCAGAAATTAAAGGAATTTGTTAAAACTAGATCAATTTTATAAGAGATGCTAAAGGGAGCTTTTGGGACAGAGAACCAATGATAGCAAACAACAACCAATAATTAACACACACGATGACATAACCCCATTATAGTAGTATGCAAAGTAAATAAGCTCCCAAGACTGTAAACAGGGAACAAGAGACATCAATTGGTAAATGAGGACAACTGCAAACTAAAAAGAGGGAATATATAGTGGGCTTACAGAAAGCACCATTTTTAAATGGTAAAGAAGTCAAGATAACTGTGAGATATGACAAACAATTTTAAATGAGAAGAAAATAATAAATCACAGGGTAACATCAAAGAAAAATAATAAACTTTTGCATCAAACTAAAAAAAAGAACAAGTACAAATATTCATAAAATATTAAAAACAATAGCAGTGAAGTAGATGATAACATGATTCATAAACAAAATGAGCTCAGCACAGAAAATTACATGGGACAAAGAAATCAGCAACACCATGAGAAAACATGTAACAAAATGACATCAATAAATTCATACTTGTCAATAATTAAACTGACTGTCAGTGAATCAAATGCACCACTTAAAAGATTGAGAGTTGCAGATGAATGAGAAAACATGACCCATCAATATGCTGTCTACAAGAGACTCACCTTAGACACAAAGACAAAAATAGACTAAAAATCAAAGGTTGGAAAAAGATATACCAAGCAAATGGCAACCAAAAAAGGGCAGGAGTGGCAATATTAATTTCTGATAAAATAGACTTTGAGACAAAAATGACCATAGGAAACAAAGAAGGATGTTATGGAATGATTAAAGGATCAATTGAACAAGAGGACATAACCATAAAAAATATCTACACACACACTGAAAGAGCCCCAAAGTACATAAAGCAGACTTTTACAGAATTGGAAAGACAAATAGATGACTCCTTAGTAGTAGTAGGAGAATTTAATATACCACTTTCAATAAGAGATAGAACAACTGGCAAGAAACTCAACAAAAATGCCAAGGAACTAAAAAATATGATCAACCAACTTGACCTTAAAGATATCTTCAGAACACTCCACCCAATAATGACAAAATATACATTTTTTTTTTTTCCAGTACACAAGGAACATTGCCAGGATAGACCATATGTTAGGCCACAAAGCAAGCCTCAATAAATTTAGAAACATTGAAATACTGCAAAGCATCTCATGCTATAAAATTAGAAATTAACATTAGGAAGACCAATAGAAAAGGAACAACGACATGGAAACTGAATAACACCCTCCTTAAAAACTAATGGGTATTTTTGTTGTTATCTGCCATCGAGTCAGGCCTGACTCATAGCGACCCCTCCTTGGGTTTCTGAAGTAGTATCACTATGGAAGTAGATTGCCCCATCTTCCTTCCAAGGAGTGGCTGGTGGCAGTATGCTACCAGAGCTCCTAGTGGGCATTAGAAAAAAATAAAATAAAATAATGAAATTAAATGTTTCATCGAATCAAATGAGAATCAAAACAAAACATACCAAAATCTATGGGACATAGCAAAAACAGTTATTAGGAGAGATCTGGCAAGATGGCGGACTAGGCAGAAAGACTACACAGACCCTCTTCAACAAAGAAAAGGGAAACCAATTAACACAGACACAGAAGATAATCCTAGACCCCTAAGCCCTGAAGGGAAGGATATAGAAGTGGAC
>NW_006921918.1:3188235-3188883 GCF_000298275.1 Orycteropus afer afer
TTTTATTATTATTATTATTTTTACATATAATTTTTTTTTTCTTTTCCCCCTTTTTTCCTGTGGTTAATGTTGTTCCTTGATTTTCTTTTTGAATTTTTACCATTTTTTTTCATTTACTTTCTCCTTCTCATTTTTTTTTTCCTTAGTGCCCTATCCCCAGATATTGCAGGTTTTCTTGTTTTTTCTTCTTTTTTTTTCACTTTTCTCTTTTTTTGGTTACTGTTCCTGTGTGATTACATGGTGTGTTTTTTGTCCATGGACTTTTAGTTTTTTGATGATTATTTAATTGTAATTTGTGTCTAATTGAGTGGGAGACAACAAGAGTCCCCATAAGACACAACTACATCCACACCTCCTACAACTTCACTTACTGAGCAAGAGCCACTACATCTTTCTCCACCAATGGTCCCACAATAAAAAACCACCAAGAAGACCCTGAATCACCCTTGGCTGCTCTTCACAAACAGTTAACAGAGATCAAAATACAACAATGCCACAATGCCTCAGAAACAACAGACCATCACAGTCCACACAAAGAAGCAAGATAAAATGGTAGAAAGAGAGAAGCAAGATACAGACCCAGAAAAAAATCCCTGAGAAAGAAGCAGCATTGAAACTCTCTGATAAGGAATTCAAAAGAATTATCTT
>NW_006921918.1:3190067-3192014 GCF_000298275.1 Orycteropus afer afer
GAAATAAGTCAATCACAAAAGGACAAATATTATATTAGTCCATTATTGTAAAAGTTAAGGAAAGGTTTATGTATAGAAGCAAATTTTCTTTGTTGGTTACCAGGGGTGGGAGGGGAGGGGAGGGAAGGCTGTTAGATAGATGTTGTGTTGTTGTTGTTATTTGCCATCGAGTCGGCCCTGGCTCATAGCGACCCCTCCTTGGGTTTCAGTTCATAACTGAAGAAAGCAATAATGTTTTATGCACATATACAATGATGAAATATAACAATCACAGTCCTCATTTCTGCAACTGTTCATGTGGTCCCAGCTGGTATTCAGAACTACCTGCTTCCATCATCCATTTCGTATTTCCCTTGCCTTCAGCAAGCACCTCAGCTGATCATAGTTCTTTGCTTGGTATGGTGACCCAACGTTCATTCCTGAAATGTCTGGGCTTTTAATAGTCATATCATAATTGGGTTGCTGTAGTTTTCTATTGACTTTAATCACAGGGTATGGTAGTACTAAGAAACATACTAAATAATCTCCTGTATTCCAGACATATTTTTCTTTACTTCCACTATGTAATATCAACCTAATTTCACCTTCGTAATCAGGGTCTGTCACACCGAACAGTACAATAACTTCCTTCTTTGTCTGTTGATACAGGGGCATGAGGAAGCCAAACTGGCCAGGTGGCATTCATAACTTCCAGCTGAATACAAACAGTATCATGTCTCCAGGTAAGAAGGTTCCTCTCTTTGGGAAAAAGACCTTGAGACCCTCAGAGCATATGATCACAGGGACAGGAAGTAAAAATTTTTTGAGTGGGTCACTAGGGCTAATAGTGAGTGGTAACAATTCTGTTTCCACTCCTTGGTTCGTGAACTTATGAATCCTGGCTATCAGAGAAACAGAAGAATATATTGGACACTGGTTTAGAGCATATACAGGCATCTGGAGGACATTGTCCCAACCCTTCAAGGTATTTCCACCTAGTTGCCACCAAATTGTGGTTTTAGTAGGTCATTCCATCCTTCTGTCAAGTCTGCTCCTTCAGGATGATGAGAAACATGGTAAGACCAGTGAATTCCATGAGCATAAGCCCATTGCTGCACTTCATTCACTGTGAAGTGAGTCCCTTGATCCAAAGCAATGCTGTGTGGGATAGCATGAGGATGGATAAGGCATTCTGTAAATCCATGGATGGTAGTTTTGGCAGAAGCATTGCTTGTAGGGAAGGCAAATCTGTATCCAGAATTAGTGTCTATTCCAGTAAGAACAAAAGACAGCATTTTGGTCCAATGTAATCAACTTGCTACAAGGTTACCAGGAGATCACCCCAAGGAATGGTTCCATATTGCAGACTCAGTGTTGGTCTCTGCTTCTGGCAGATTGAACACAGCAGTGGCAGTAGCCAAATCAGCCTTGGTAAGTAGGAGTCCATGTTGCTGAGCCCATGCATAATATCCATCCCTGCCACCATAGCCACTTTTGTTCATGAGTTCATTGAACAATGACAGAAGTAGCTGGGGGAAAAATAACTGGTTTCCACAGAACATGTCATCCTATTCACTTGATTGTTAAAGTCCTCCTCTGCTGAGGTTACCTTTTTGTGGGCATTCACGTGAGACACAAGTATCTTTACTCTTTTGGCCCATTCAAAGAGCTCTATCCACATACCTCTTCCCCATACTTCCTTGTCACCAATTTTCCAATCATGCTCCTCCCAAGTCCCAGACCATCCAGCCAAGCCATTGGACGCAGCCCATGAATGATATATCTGACCATTTTTTGTCCCATGCAAAATGAAGAACCAGATGCAGGACTCAAAGTTCTACCCATTAGAAGGATTTCCCTTCACCACTGTCTTTCAGGGAAGTCCCAGAAAGAGGCTGCAGTGCTGTTGCTATCCACTTATGAGTTGTGCCTGAATATTGCACAGAACCATCCATAAACCAGGCATGA
>NW_006921918.1:3193572-3194248 GCF_000298275.1 Orycteropus afer afer
CCTAGAAATTTCACTGAGGTGGAAGGTGCTTCAATTTTTGTCAGGTTAATTTCTCACCCACTAGCATGTAGATGTCTCACCAATAAGTTTAGAGCCATTGATACTTCTTCTTTACTAAGTCCAGTGAGCATAATGTCATCAATATAATGGACCATGTGATGTCTTGTGGAAAGGAAAGGAGATCAAGATCCCTACAGACTAAATTATGACATAATGCTGGGTTATTGGCATACCTGTATGGAAGCACTGTGAAAGTATATTGTTGGCCTTGCCAGCTGAAGGCAAACTGCTTCTGATGATCCTTTGAAATTGGCATTGAGAAAGAGGCATTGGCCAGATCAATAGCTGCCTATCAAGTAGCAGGAAATGTATTAATTTGCTCAAGCAATGAAACCATATCAGTAACAGCAGCTTCAATTGGAATCATCACCAGTTACAATAATCTACTGTCATTCTCCAAGATCCATTATTTTTTTGCACAGGTCACATAAGTGAGTTAAGTGGGGAAATGGTGGGAATCATCACCCTTGTGTCCTTCATGACCTTCATGGTGGCAGTAATCTCCTCAATCCCTCCAGGGATGTGGTATTACTTTTGGTTTACTTTTTTTTAGGTAGAGGCAGGTCTAATGGCTTTTCCTACCATAATAGCCCTTACTCCATATGTCAGGGACCTA
>NW_006921918.1:3206612-3213488 GCF_000298275.1 Orycteropus afer afer
AGGGCTATGATGGACAAGGACCAAAGGAATGAAACCTACCATTACTAAGGGTGAGGGGTTGCCACTAAGATGGTATAGGAAAATGGGGCCATCCAAACTCCACAGAGCAGAACTGCCCTCCCAAAAGTCTAAAGGGTATGGCTAGTTCCCAGGCCCTAGGGATCACCACCCAGAACCCAAAGGGTGGGGCCAATATTTAGAGCTGAGAGAGTAGAGCCTATTACCTAAATAGTTTCAGAGAAGAGAAGATTATTTAAAAGTCATGAGAGCTAATGTAATTTGTTCTGCTGGCTGTGTGTTGTTTGATATCTATGCTTTCCCCCTTTATAAAGGGAATTTCTGCCCTTTGTAGAGCCGTTGTACTTCTGAAATAGGTACTTTAATTCTAATTTTCACATGTCTCTTGAGAGGGAAAAGAATTTTTCCCCCAGAAAGAAAATGCCCAGTTTCTCACCAATATGGGTTGAAATGATTCAGAAGATGGGATGTAAAACTTTTGTGATGATGTGAAAAGGGTAAATGTGATTTGCACATTGAAAGGATATACATTTTTAGGAGACAAAGGTTGGAATGCATGGATAGAACTGTGTCTCTAAAAACATATGTTGTAAATCCTTAACTCCTATATCTGTAGATGTAATATCATTTGGGAATAGTGTTTTCTTTGTGTATGAATGAGATCTTATCCTTCTGGATTGTGCTTAATCCAGTTACCTTTGATACATAAAAAGAACAGAATACTCACAGAAAAGAAAACACAGATGGTGGAATATAAGTGTTGTACACATGAAGATCTACAAGGAACCTAGGAACAGAGGCTAAAAAGAAACAAAGACCGTCCCCCAGAACCAATAGAGAAAATGTCTTCTCCTAGAACTCATGCACTTAGTTCAAAATTCTATCCTGTTAAACTGTGAGATAACATTTTGACAAATGAGAATTCCAGAACACTTCACTGTGCTCATGAGGAACCTGTACAGGATTAGAGCATAATGAATGATTTAAAATCAAGAAGAGTGTGCACCACAGTTGTATCTTTTCACCATACTTATTCAAACTGTATACTGAGCAAATAATCCCAGAAGCTGGTCTGTATGAAGAAGGTAGCATCATGACTTGAGGAAAACTCATTAACAACTTGTGATATGCACATGACAACAATGATTGCTGAAACTGAAGATAACTTGAAGCACTTTCTGATAAAAATTGAAGTCTACAGTCTTCAGTATGGATGACACTTCAATACAAAGGAAATAAAAATCCTCACAACAAGCAACATCACAATAAATGGAGAAATGATAGATGTCAGGGATTTCATTTTATTTGGATCCACAATCAATAGCCATGAAAGCAGCAGTCAAGGAATCAGACATTATATTGCATTGTATAAATCTGCAAAAGACCTCATTAAAGTTTCAAGAATCAAAAATGACACTTTGAGGACAAGAGTGCACCTAATCAAAATCACGGTATTTTCAGTCACCTCATATGAATATGAAAGCTTGCAATGAATAAGGAAGACCAGAGAGAGTCTATTATGTCTTTGAATCAATGTGCTGGTGAAGAATACTGAAAATACCATGAACTGCCAGAACAACGAACAAATTGATCCTGGAGAAAGTGAATGCTCTTTGTAAGCGAGAATGGCCAGACTTTGTCTAACCTACTTTGATCATGTTGTCAGAAGGGACCATGCCCTGGAGAAGGATCTCATGCTTGGTGAAGTCAAGGGTCAGCGAAAAGTACAAAGACACTCGACAAGATGGATTGACACAGTGGTTGCAATTATGGGCTTAAGTATAGCAAGGATTGTGAGGACAGCGTTTTGTTCTGTTTTACATTAGGAGACTATGAGTTAGAGACAACTTGATGGCAATTAACAACAACAACAAACTGTGGGAAAATAAATTTCAGTCCTTAAAGCCACTCATTTGTGGTATTTCTTATAAAGCAGCATTGGCTAACTAAGACAATTGTGATCTCTGGATCTGTCTCTGTGTACCCCTTATGAGACTTAGCAGGAACAGCAAATCAATAAGAACATGAAATCCATACCGCATGCTTTATCATGAGAAGTAAAGTTCTTTGGTTTTGACTCAGGAGTCTTGCATCACTACCTATTCTTCTTATTGTTAGGTACACTTGACTTAGCGCCAACTCATAGCAATACTAAGTACAACAAAATGGAGCATTGCCTGATTGTGTACTATCCTCACAATCCCTGCTATGCTTGAGCCCATCACTGCAGTCACTGTGTCAGTCCACCTCGTGGAGGGTTTTCCCCTTCTTTCTACTTTACCAAGTATGATATCCTTCTCCAGGGAGTCATTCTTTCTGATAACACAACAAAAGTAGGTCTGATGAAGTCTGGCCATTCTCACTTTTAAGGAGCATTCTGGTTACACTTGTTCCAATATAGATTTGTTCATTCTTCTGGCACTTCATGATATTTTCAGTATTCTTTGTCAATACTACAATTCAAAGACTTCAGTCTTCCTTATTTATTGTCCAGCTTTCACATTCATATGAAGCAATTAAAAATACCATGGCTTGGGTTAGTAGCATCTTATTCTTCAAAGTGAGGTCTTCTTAACTTTGCTGCTTAACACTTTAAGAACACTAATGATCTGCCTAGTGCAATACAACACCTGATTTCCTGATTGCTGCTACCATGGCTGTTGATTGTGGATCCAAATAAAATGAATCCCTGCCAACTTCAGCCTTTTCTCCATTTATCATAATGTTGCTTATTGGTCCAATTGTGAGGATTTTTGTTTTCTTTATGCTGAGGTGTGATTCATACTGCAATCTTTGATCTCCATCAATAAATGCTTCAAGTCGCCTTCACTTTCGGCAAGCAAAGTTGTGTCCTATGCATATTTCAGGTTGTTAATGAGTCTTCCTCCAATCCTGATTCTGTTCTTCTTCAAATAGTACAGCTTCTGGGACTGTTTGCTCAGTATATAGATTGAATAAGTATAGTGAAAAGATACAGCATTGGAACACATCACTCCTGATTTTAAAATGTTCCATATTCCCTTGCTCTTTTTGTACAATAGCGTATTGCTCTATGTACAGATTTCTCATGAGAACAATTAAGTGTTCCGGAATTCCCATCTTTTGCAATGTTATCAGTAATTTGCTATGATCCACACAGTCAAATGTTTTTGCATAGTCAATAAAATACAGGTAAACATTTTTCTGGTATTCTTTGCTTTGAGCCAAGATCCAACTAGCATCACCAAATATAACCCTTGTTACATGTCCTCTTCTGAATACAGCTTAAATTTTGGAAGTTCCCTGTCAATATCCTGGATCTCTCCCTGTAAACATGAAATTAATGCAGGCTAACTTGTTAGCCTCAGGTAGGGTAAAAATCCATATCTTTCTCAATTTTTGACACATTCCTATAGACCAAAACCTTAATCTGTGGTGGGGAAAAGATTTTTGTCTTTAGGAGTCTGATTAAAACTCACAGCAGCTGGGAAGAAGCCAATGGAGGAACCATGTGGTAGTTAAGATGATGTGTCAGCTTGGCTGAGCCTGGATTTGAATGGCTTGACACCTGGATGTAGTCATGAGACTGGTAATCAACTCCATGGTGGAATCTACTGTGAGCAGCTGAGTAGCTGCCTTAGGGATGTGGTCTGCTTCCAGTATATAAAAGATGCTCTGAAAAAGGTCTTGAGCTTCTTGGCACATTTGAATCATGCATTTGGCCAAGTGATCAGTAAGTAGCCTGTCATATTGTCTGCTGATCTTGGAACTGTATCTGGACTTGAACCAGTGAAATGCCATGTTGCTTCATAATCTTTGGACTGTGCCATTTTACTTGTCAATTTTGGGTTAGTCAGCCTCAGCAGCCAGCAATTTCCTGAGTTAAGAGATAGCTCCAGCTCCAGAGAGCTGGGAACAAGAGGCAGAGCTGAATCACAAGGTCAAGGGTGCTCCACCCAACCTGTAGAGCTGGCACTTTGAACTCTGACTTATGGCACCCAGAACTGTAAAAGAATAAATCCCTGCTTGGAAAAGCCCTACACTTATGATTTCTGTTACACTGGCACTAGAGAACCAAAACAAACTCCTTACCCTAGGAAAGGTTTACGAATGCATGCTGGCCTAAGGCTTTAGATGAGGAGGCCACACTCTGATACAAGAAATCATACTGCGACCATTGAGACTTAATCATAACAACAAAGAATCAATTTTATTCCTCATTTCCCACCACAGGTTAGCATGGAATTGTGGATATTGCTGGGAAAGGAAGATACATCCTACCATAAGTAACCAAAAGGAAGCTAAGAAAATTATATAAATATCAAAGTAGAATTAAGAACCATGAAGATTATCGAAGATGAATAGAAATATTGCATACAAATATTGAGGTAAATCTCTAAGAAGACTTACTAATCCTAACAGGTACATACAGGTACAGGTACATACCTAACGACATGTGAAGCAAAAACTGTTAACAATGAAATGTAAAATAGACAAATAATATACAGTTTTGGATAGAGACTTTAACACCCCTCACTCAGAAAATGATTAAATAATAAGAAAATTTAAAGAAATATGTTGTTAATTGCCATCAAGTTTATTCTCACTCATAGTGACTCCATGTGTGCAGAATAGAACTGCCCATAGATATTTCAAGGCTATGGCATTTTGGAAGTAGGTTGCCATGCCTGTCTTCTAAGGTGCCTCTGGGTGGGTTCAAGCCTCCAACATTTCTGTTAGTAGTCGGACTAGTGCTTAAATCTTTGTGCCACCCAGGGACTCCGAAAATGAAAATAGAAGAACTAAACAAAATTATTAAACAACATAATCTAATTGGCATTTACAGAAGACTTCATACAACATCATTATTTTTAAGAAAAGACAGAATACTTTTTATAAGAACATTTAAAATCTTTATGAACATAGACTATACTGGTATAAAGTAAAGAAAATAAAATCTTAGCAAGTATAAAATAATAAAATCATACAAAGTATTTTCTTTTAAAATAATCTAATTAAACTAGAAATCAATAACAGATGTCTGAAAAATCCTACAATATTTGGAAATTTAATAACATACTTCCAAATAACCCATGGTTCAAGAAGGATGGGTCAAAGGTAATTAAAAAACATATTGAACTAAATGAAATTGAAAATACACACCTTCAAAAATAATAGGACACACCTAAATTATTGTTTAATTGTAAACTCATAGCATAAAATGAAAGATCTCAAATCAATACTCTACTCTTTCACTTTAAGAAACTAGAAAAAATAAACTTAATTCAAATTAAACTCAAGGTAAGTTGGTTGAACAGTTAAAAAACAAGTATAGTTATTTATCAAGTTAAACTAAAAAAAGCGATTATCTGAAAAGATTAAAAAAAGTATTTGTCAAAATTCAACATCTGTTCATAACAAAAATTCTCAGTAAATATGAAATACAGGAAATCTACAACTAGCATCATATTTAAAGGTAAAGATAGAAAGCTTTCTCCACCAGATAGGTAGCAAGGTAACAATGCACTAACCACAATACCTACTCAACCTCGTGCTGGGCTTCCTAGCCAGTTCAATAAGTCAAAATATATAAAAGGCATACATATTGGACCTCAATGAAAAAAAATGCTTATTTTCATCCACAACATGATTGTCAAAATACTGTAATATTTAGTTTAACACAATCAATGTGAAGAAATTTCCCTAAATGAAGCTGAAACTAAAAATGTAAACTTTTGTGTACTTCCAGCAAGATAGAAGAACAGACTGACAACTTACACAGACCCTCTGCAACAAAGAAACAAGAAACCAATAGATACAGAAGATAATCTTAGACCTCTGAGCTTTGAAAGGAAGGATAAAGTTCAGTATTAAATACCAACTAGTTGAAGAACCTGAATGAAAACTGAATAAAGAGACAAATGGAGCTGTGTACTGTCAGCTCTCCTGATGGCAAGGCCAATTTGAATATTTACAACTGGCAATCTGATCTAAAAAGCAATCAAAGAATCAGCTTTGCTTGATGATGACTGCACTGGCAACTAACTGCACTGGTGGCTGATGACTAGAAAACAGAAGAAAAAGGAAACAGAGCTGTGGACTGTTGACTGTCCTGAGGACATGGCCATTTGGAGTATTTGCAAGTGGTGTTCAAATTCAGGCAGCAAACTAAGAATAGGTTCCACTTGCACCCTCAACCATACTAGAGGTTGACAGTTAGAAAGATGTGTTTTCCCCCCTATTATGCTTGTACACCATACATTTTTGTGAATGGAGGTATAGCCATCTCCCACCTCGACCCTCCTTCTGGACCAGCAGGAATTCCATCCTGGTCTGGGCACCCTGCAACCATCTGCCTTTTGGGCAGCCAGGAACATAAACCAGCACTAAATTCCCTGCTCCCAGCCACCTTTTGGGCCAGTAGGAATTTTTTCTGAAACTAGATATCCTTCATCCAGTCAAATTTTGGGAAGACAGAAACTTTTTTTCTGAGAATGGGAACCTGCTCCTAGTTATCTTTTGAGACAGCAGGATTTTTTTCTGGATCTACAAGCCCTGCCCATAGCTGCTTTTTGAGTTGGCTGGAGTTCCCTCTGGAAGCAGGTGTCTTGGTCCCAGTCATCGTTTGGACTGGCAGAAACTTTCCTAAGTCCAGGATCCTTGCCCACAAACACTGTCTGGATCAACTGGAACTAGTCTGAAATCAAGTGCTTTACCCCTAATTGCCTTCTGGGTAGATAGGAACTAGCTTCAAGATAGGCTGCCCTGGTCCCAGCAGCATTTTGGGCTGATAAGAACTTTTGCTGAGTCCAGGTGCCTACACTAAGCCCCTTTTTTAGGGGCAGCAGAAGTTTTTTTTTTTTGTTTTTTTTTTCTGGA
>NW_006921918.1:3214181-3215941 GCF_000298275.1 Orycteropus afer afer
TTTATGCAGTTTGTGTTTTTTGTTCTCTTGTTTTTCTTTTATTTATTTATTTTATTTTTGTCTAGGCGGGAGACTGCAACTTTTCACACATGATCCAACCACACCTGCACCTCCCACAATCCCACCGCTGTGTGAAGGCTACAATTTGCTTCTGTACCAACTAATCAACAACAGACAGCAGCCAATACAAGGCCAACTCATCTTCAATTGCTCTTCATGTACAGTTAACAGAGATCTGTGTACATGCTTTCATCCTCTATCACACCCACCAGGAGACAAGTGGTGAGTGTCTACTTATAACCATACAAATATAATAGAAAAATAAATACAATCACATCATAATGTCTTGGAGATGACTAACCATCCAGTTAACATAAAGAAGTAAGACAAAATATAGTACAAACAAACAATCAAGATACAGACTCAGAAAACCTTCCTGAGGAAGAAAGTTGGAACTGACTGATAAGGAATTCAAAAGAATTTTAGTTCTATATCTTCAACAGATTGCATGCCAGATCAAGGAAAACACTGACAAAGTTAAAGAAAACACAGACAAAACTCTAGAACAATTTAGGAAAACAGTACTAGAACAAACAGACAAAATTAAGGAAAAATAAGAAATGATAGGAAAACAACAAGCCCAAACCAGAAGATTAATACTAAGATTTCAGAAACAGGTAACCCATTGAGTGGGAAAAGAAGTAGAAACTAAGCAATGAGAGACAGAATTAGTGACATTGAAGACGAAGAAGTTCTCAATACTACTTTGTTAAGGCATCAATCAGAAAAAAATATCAAAACAAAATAAAGAAAAGTTAAGATTCATGTGGGACATGATCAACAGAAGTGACTCATGAGTGATCAGAAGCCCAGAATGGAAAGAGATAAATAAAGCCACAGAGAAAAATGTCAAAGCTTTGTTGGAGGATAGCTTCCTTGATATGATGAATGATGAGAAGATATCCATTCAAGAATTACAATGTACCCCAAACAGGTTAGACCCTAACAGAAAATTATGAAAGTGTATATAATCAAACTTACCAAAACCAAAGACAAAGAGACATTCCTAAAAACAGCATGGGAAAAACAAAAAGTTATCTACAAAGGACAAACATTCAGAGCTTAAAACTAAGCTCTGATTTCTCAGCAGAAACAATGCAGGTGAAAAGACAATGGGATGACATTTCTAAAACCCTGAAAGAAAAAAAAAAAAAAATTCCAACCAAGAATTATATACCCAGCAAAATTGTTCCTAAAATATGATGGTGAAATTGAAACACTTCCAGATAAACAGAAATTAAAGGACCTTGTTAAAACCAAACCAACTGGAAAGGAAATGCTAAAGGGATTCCTTCAGAAAGAGAAGTAAAAAGCAGACAATAATGATGATTAACACACATGATGACATAACCCAGAAACCAACCAAGTTACAGAAGTATAGAGTAAAATAAACTTACAAGATTGTCAAAATGTATCAGAGACATCATTTGATAAATGAGGACAAGTACGTAACTAAAAGAGGAAATAAATAGTGTAGGTAAAGAATTTCCTGATAGTGAGGAAGTCAAGACAATTGCGAGATAGAACAGACTATTCTAAACTTGGGGAGAAAATGATAAATCATAAAGAAGCCTTGAGGAAAATTAATAAATGTTTGCATCAAAATAAAAAAGAGGAGATGCACAAATATTTATCAAATACTAAAACAAGAGCAATGAAGGAAAAGCTAATTAATTTCATAAGCAAAGTGAGTTGAGCAC
>NW_006921918.1:3217751-3230294 GCF_000298275.1 Orycteropus afer afer
AGAAAACCAAAAAGCCTCAGTGAGAAAACTACTGGAAGTAATAGAGAGGCTTAGCATAAGGACAAGATATAAGATCAACATACAAAAATCACTTGGATTCCCGTACACCAGCAAGAAGATCTCTTAAAAGAAAATACGGAAATCAATACCATGTAGCTACAAAAAACGTATAACACTTGGGAATAAATCTTACCAGGGACACAAAAGACTTATACAAAGAAACTACAAAACACTATTTCAAGTAACTATAAGAGATCTACATAAATGGAAGAACATGCCATGCTCATGGACAGGAAGACAACATTGTGAGAAATCTCAATACTACCCAAAGCAATTTATGCATTCAATGCAATCCTGATCCAGATTCCATCAACATTTTTTAAGGACATGGGAAACCAATCACTAATCTTATATGGAAAGGAAAGCACCATCAGTTAAGCAAAGCACTACTGAAGATCAAAGTAGGAGGTATCACACTCCCTGATCTCAAAATAGTAGTAAAAACAGCCTGGTATTGGTACAATAGCAGATGTATAGACAAATGCAATAGAATTAAGAACCCAGAAAGAGATCCATCCACCTATGATCAGCTGATGTTTGACAAGGGCCAAAATCCATTCAATGGGAACAAGGTAGTCTCTTTAAAAAGTGTTGCTTTGAAAACTGGATGTCCATTTGCAGAAAAATAAAACGAGATCCATAGCCCACACTGTACACAAAAACTAACTACAGATGGATCAAATACTTAAATGTAAAACTTAACACTATAAAGTTCATCAAATAAAAATTAGGGGCAAACTTAGGGGTCTTAATATATAGTATCTATAGACTGCCAAACATAAATGAAAATGCGTAAGCAGCAGAAGATAAACTAGATGATTGGAACTTCCTAAAAAATAAAATTCAAGATAATCTACAGACTGGGAAAAATAATCAGCATAGACATATCTGACATGGGACTTATTTCTAAAATGTATAGAAAACTCCAACACCTCAGCAACAAAAAGTCAATCCAATTAAAAAATGGGCAGAAGACATGAATAGACACTACACCAAAGAGGATATTCAGGCAGCCAACAAACACATGAAGAAATGTTGACAATTATTAGCCATTAGAATGATGCAAACTGAAACAATAAAATAACATGTCGTTTCAGCAATAATAGCAAAGTTGAATAAGACAGAAAATAACAAATATTGGCAAGGATTTGGAGAGATTAGAATTCTCATACACTTCCGGTTGGATTTCCAAGTGTTCCAACCACTGTGGAAAACAATAAAACTCCTTAAAAAGTTGAAATTAGAAATACCATTTGGTCTAGCAATCTCATGACTTGGTACATATCCCAAAGAAGTGAGAACCAGGATGGGATTAGATACATAGATGCTCATGTTCACTGAAGCACTATTCACAATAGCAAAGAGATGGAAAAAAACATCATCAATGAAGGAATGGATAACCAAACTATGGTGCATATACACAATGGAATATAAGGAATACAGTGCAAAAGTAAAGAATAATATAGAATCCATGAAATGAATACTACAAAACTTGATGAACTTGGAGGATATTATTCTGAGTGAAATAAGTCAATCACAGAGGCAAAAATTGTATTAGTCCACTTTTGTAAAAAGTCAAGGAAAGGTTTACATATGGAAGAAAATTTTATTTGTTGATTACTAGGGATGAGAAGGGAAGGGAGAGGAATTTCTAGAGTGGTAAGAGAAACGTATCGATATGGGTAAAGTGAAAGGCAATATACCAAAAGTGAGTGACAGATACAATAACACTAAGGAAAAAGAAGACACAGAGAGATGCACAAGAGGTACAGAAACAAAGATAAAATCTTTTCTATATACAATATTGCATTATAAGTAATGATAAATATACATCTATGGGTGGATACATAGGTAGACAGGCTAAATGATCAGGCATATCTGGGCAAAAGGGAATATACCCATGACCAAATATCCACATGACAGAAGATATTTCTAAATAGGTATTTGTATGTGCTATAAAAATGTCCATATATATAATACATCTAATGGAGCAAAGTGGTGATAACTTCTTAGCCACAGCAAACACCCTTACGGAATGAGTCACTGGGCCCATGGGTTCAGGACGATGGTTGCAGGGGACATTAAGTTTAGTTGGTATAACATACTACACAAAAAATATTGTTCTACATCTTACTTTGGTGAGTAGCAACCAGGGCCTTAAAAGTTTCTGAGCAGCCATTTAAGATGAAACAGATGGTTTTTCCTCATCCAGAGCAAGAAGAATAAAGAAAATCAAAGACATGTGGAAACAATTAGTCCAAGAGGCTATTGGACCATGTGACTCTCAGCATACATGACCCTGAGAATAGAACTAAGTGATGCTAAGCTACCACTGTCAGCCACTCAAAACGGGATCAGTGGAGAAGATCCTGGATAGAGTGGGAGTAAAACATGGAGCAATACTTAAAATTAAAAAAAAAAAAGACCTGGCTTACTAGTCTGATAGAGACTGGTGAAACCCCAGAGACTATGTCTCCTAGTCACCCATGGGGCCTGGAACTGAACTCCTATGACTTCCAGCCAAACAACAGACAGGCATATAAGGTGAACATGTACACCAGGTAGATGCAGTCCTTAGAGTAATCAACCATGGGAGATCAGAAGGGCAGTATTTGCACTGGGAGATAACTCAGACAGCAGGAATGCATAGGAAAGAAGGGCACAGGGAAAAGGTAACCACAGGAGGAAGTGGGGAGAGAGCTCTTGCATTGGAGGTATTACAATCAATGTCATGAAACAAAGTGTGTATAAACTGTTGGGCAGAGAATTGATTCGCTTTGTACACTTTCACTCAAATTCCAAATTAAAAAAAAAAATAATAATAATAATTAAAGTGTGTTTATTTACTTACTTACCTATTTATTTATCCCATGATCTGAACTGTGAGCAGTGAAGAAAAGTTTACTGAGTACATAGAGAAAATCTGAAAATACTTTTGATGGAAATTTTTCTATTACAATCTCTTAGAAGTTAGATTTGGTTGCTATCTTTGTAAATTCCTCAGAACTTGCATAGGACTTCCTCTCTAAGTTCCTTGATAATGGAGTGAGATCTGTTTGAGGCTTTTCTAGTGCAAATTATCTTTCTTTTGTTTCTCCCTAACTGTAGACCTTAAACTGATGAATGTGGAGATTTGAACTATCATCATTTACAAAGGATCATTCCATTAGTGATATCTCACCCTGTGTGAAAATACAGATAAAAAAAAGAAACTACTTTCTATGCCTGTAAAACAAATGTTACTTATGCATTCAACTTCCATAATCTGATGGTAGGTGTAGGAATATAAGAAGATCTCTAAGAGTAAGTAGGAAAGAATCATCTTTCCCAGGAGAGTGGAGAAGGATATCACGCTTATAAAGTAGAGGATCAGAGAAAAACAGGAAAAATCTCAAAGAGATGGATTGACACAGTAGTTGCAATAATGATCTCAAACATAACATCATTTGCAAGGATGGCACAAGACTAGCAGTTGGCTTTCATTGTACATAGGGTCCTACTTGATGGTACCTAACAACAACAGGAGAGTGGATTCCTTCACACCTGAATAGCACCAACTATGGATTCAACAATTCCTTGAATCTGTGTCCTCAGAGCCCAGGTCAGGCTCTCAGGGGAAAAAAAAAAAAAAAAAAAATCAGTGGTCAATAACTTCTCTGACACTTTTTCTGAGCTTTGAGTTATCTTTCAAAGTTTTGACCTGAGATATAATGAGCAAAATGGCTGTAAAGTGTCACCAGCGTAAAGGTATTATATCAGTTATGACTTTTTCTACATGTTCATTTTAAAGGCATATTACCTAGAAACCCCTAAAAAATAGATTTAGTTCACTTTTGTCTGCTTAAGATTTAATGCACTTTCACCCAGGAGAAAAAGATATGCCCCATGGAAGACATGTCACAAAATATCACTGTGTTTTTAGATTACAGAACCACACATTAAGATATTTATTTTGTCTTTCATGCCAATTTTTTTTCTACCTGGAATATATAAATGATCATAATAACTATAATTTATTATTTTAATTATTATGCAATTACATACCCAGTGGATAGCAGAGGAAAAAAAAATATGTTGAGCTTTTGAATAAAGAAAGAAGATACCCAATTTAATTTTAAAAGTGTCTAGTTAAGATTTTTAAAAGCTTAGAGATTCATTGACATTGAGAAAGACAGTCAAGTCTCCATATAGATTTATAATTTAACACACATGCTCATGCACACACTTTCTTTTCAATACTTTCACTTAAGCACACATAAGCATGTAATATCTAAAATTATTTTTAAAAGTTCAATTTTGTAATTTTTTTTTTAACTACAAAGAAACTGGTATATATAATTTTTTTTTTTCCTTTCATGATTTATCCCATCATCAGTGTAGTTCAGGAGCTCTGGTGGCATAGTGCCTAAGGCATTTGACAGCTAACCAGAAGGCTGGCAGTTCAAACCCACCAGCCACTTCTTGGAAGGAAGGTTGGGTAATCTATTTCTGTAGTGATACCGCCTTGGAAACCCAAGAACATGTCACTATGAGTCGGATCCGACTTGACGGCAATGGATTTGGTTTATTTTTTTTGTTAAGTGTAGTTCATCCTTGCCCTCACATTCATCATACTGGATGCAAACACCTCTCTGCCTCATACCATCAATGTTTGCCTCTCTGCCTAAAATGATATTTTCCCCATCTTTATGTTGCTAGATTCTGCATGTCATTTTGGCCTCAATTTAAATTTCCTTTCCTCATAGAGCCCTTCTTTAACTTTCTGATTTGAAACCTCCCTCTCCAATTACTCCATCTGCTAGTGTCCTTTAGTCTTTATCATAGTTAGTCATTATTTATTTAACTTATTATTATTAAAGTGCTGATCTCCCTTTTCCATACTGTGAAGTACATAATGACATTGTGTGCTTGGTTAACAATTTCATGTCCAGGGTGTAGCAGAATGCGTGGCACATAAACATTAACAACAATAAGATGTTTTCCTTAATATCTCCTCATTTCCTAATCTTATTCATTTTAGGGAAGAACATTAGGCCAAAATTGTGTCTTCTCTGTTCTTTCTTCTTAGCCAAGCTTATAGATCAAGTTTGTTGATCGTGTTGTAAATTCTTCTGCATCTGCATTGAGTTTCTTACCCTTTGTTCTCTTTTATTTGTTTTTTGGTTTACTATTACTATGGCTTTATTTAAGGCAGGGCCCTAGATAGGTGGAGAATTGGGCAGAGTGATTAGGAACAACTAAAGGAAATGAACTTGTCTGCCAGTTTGTTCTTCTGTGGTAGTTTCTGTCTTGCTGTAAGGCTGGAAGCTATGCCACCAGAGTTTCAAAATGCCAGAAGGGTTACCTATGATGGATAGATTTCAGTGGAGCATCTGCATGAAGACAGACTGGGAAGAAAGAAGAAGCTGTTCACTTCTCAAAGATTTGGCCAGTGAAAACCTTATGAATAGCAGTGAAGCATTGTCTAATATATTACTGGAAAACTTTATAAATAGCCCTGAAACACTGTCTGATATAGTGCTGGAAGATGAGCCCATCAGGTCTGAAGGCACTCAAAATACGACAGAGGAAGGGTTGTCTCCTCAGAGTAGAGACAGCCTCAATGATATGGATGGAATAAAGCTTTTGGGACCTCAATTGGCTGATGTAGCATGATTCAAAATGAATGGAAACAGCTGCAAACATCTATTAATCAGAACATAGATTGTATGAAGTATGAATCTAGGAAAACTGGAGTTGTGAAAAATGAAATGGAATGCACAAAGATTGATATTCTAGGCATTAGTGAGCTGAAATGGACTGGTTTTAGCCATTTTGACTCAGATAACCATATGATCTACTATGCCTGGAATGGTGAAATTGAAGAGGAATGGTGGGGCATTCAACTTTACAAAGACTGTTTCAAGTCCTATCCTGAAGTACAATGCTGTCAGTGATAGTATAATATCCATATGCCTATAAGGAAGACCAGTTAATACTACTATTATTCAAATCTATGCACCCACCTCCAAAGTAAAAGATGAGGAAATTAAAGATTTTTACAAATTTCTGCAGTCTGAAATTGACCAAACATGCAATCAAGATGTGTTGATTATCATTGATGACTGGAATGCAAAAGTTAGATACAAAGAAGAGACATTGGTAGTTATAAAATATGGCCTTGGTGAAAGAAAGGATGCTAGAGATGGCATGATAGAATATTGTAAGACCAATGACTTACTCATTACAAATACATTTTTCAGCACACAAATGATGGCTATACACATGGACTTTGCCAAATGGAATACACAGGAATCAGATTGACTACACCTGTGGCAATAGACTATGGAGAAGTTCAATAACTTCAGCCAAGACCAGGAGTTGATTGTGGAACAGACCATCAACTATGCACATGCAAGTTGAAGTTGAAGTTGAAGACAATTAAATCAAGTCAAAAGAGCCAAAATATGACCTTTATAACATCACTCCTGAATTTAGAGACCATTTAAAGAATAGATTTGATGCATTGAACAACAATGACCAAATTTGTGGGATGACATGAAGAACATCATCCATGAAGAAAGAAAAAATAAAAGGCATTAAAAAGACAGGAAAGGAAAAACAGATCAAAATGGATGTCAGAAAAGACTCTGAAACTTGACCTTGTACAGAAAGTAGCTAAAGCAAATGGAAGAAATGACAAGATAAAAGAGCTGAACAGATTTCAAAGAGCAGTTCAAGCAGACAAAACCAATTATTATAATGAAATGTGCAAAGAACTGGAGTCAGCAAACCAAAAGGGAAGAACATACTCTATGTCTCAAGCTGAAAGAACTGAAAAAAATTTAAGCCTCAAGTTGCAATATTGAAGGATTCTATGGCAAAATATTGAATGATCCAGGCAATATCAAAAGAAGAAGAAAGGAATACACAGTGTCACTGTACCAAAAAAAAAAAAAAAAAAATTGGTCAATGTTCATCCATTCCAGGGGATGACGTATGATCAAGAACCAGTGGTACTGAAGGAAGAAGTTGAGGCTGCACTGAAAGAAATGTTGAAGAACAAGGCTCCAGGAATTGAAGGGATACTCATTGAGATGTTTCAACAAATAGATGCCATGTTGGAGGCACTCACCCAGCTTTGCTAAGAGATTTGGAAGACAACTACCTGGTCAAATGACTGGAAGAGATCCATATTTGTACCCATTCCAAAGAAAGGTGATCCCACAGAATGTGGAAATTATCAAACAATATCAATATCACATGCAACTAAAATCTCACTGAAGATAATTCAAAAATGGTTGTAGCAGTATATTGACAGAGAGCTTCCAGAAAAGCAAGCTGGATTCAGAAGAGGATGTGGAATGAAGGATATCATTGCTGATGTGAGATGGATCTTAGCTGAGAGCAAAAATACCAGAAACACATTTACTTATATTTTATTGACTATGCAAAAGCATTTGATTGCATGGATCACAACAAATTATGGATAACACTGAGAAGAATGAGAATTCCAGAACACTTGATTGTACTCATGAGGAACCTGCACATAGATCAGGAGGCTGTCATTTGAACAGAACAAGGGATACTACATGGTATGAAATCAGGAAGGGAGTGTGTCAGGGGTGTATCCTTTCACTATACTTATTCAACTTGTATGCCGAGCTAATAATCTGAGAAACTGGATTATATGAAGAAGAACATGGCATCAGGATTGGAGGATGACTCATTAACAATCTACGATATGCAGATGATACCACTTTGCTTGCTGTAAGTGATGATGACTTGAAGCACTTATGAAGATTAAGGACTACAGTCTGCACTTGGGTTTATACTTCAATATAAAGAAAACAAAAATCCTCACAAATGGTCCAATAAACTGCTTCACAATGGATGGAGAAAAGAGTGAGGTTGCCAAGGATGTCATATTACTTGGTTCTATAGTCAACACCAATAGAAGCAACAATCAAGACATTAGACTACTTATTGCATTGGGTAAATCTGTTGCAAAATACCTCTTTCAAGTGCTGAAGAGCAAAGATATCTCCGTAAAGACTAAGGTGCACCTAATCCAAGCCATGGTATTTTCAATCACCTCTTATAGATGTGAGAGCTGGACAATGAATGAGGAAGACTGAAGAAGAATTGATGTGTCTTAGTTGTGGTATTGGAGAATAACGCTAAGAGTACCATGGATGGCTAAAAGGGCTAATAGATCTGTCCTGGCAAAAGTGCATCCACAATGTTCCTTGGAAGCAAGAATGACCAGACTTCATCTCACTTACTTTGGTAATATTGTCAGAAGGAACCATTCCTGGAGAAGAATATCATGCTTGATAAAGTGGAGGGTCAACAAAAAAGGGGAAGGTCCTCAATGGATTGACACAGTGGTTGCAACAATGGACTCAGGTATAATGAGGATCATGAAGCTGGCACAGGACCGGGCAGAGTTTCATTCTGCTCTGGATAGGGTTGCTATAAGGCAGAGATGACTCGAAGACACCTAACAACAACAACAACACTATTACTATGCAGTCATCTATTTGTCTTTTCAATTCTTTTAAAGTTTGATTTATGTATTTTGGGCTCTCTCATTGGATGTGTAGATACTTATTATGGGTATGTCCTCTTCTTCAAGTGATTCTTTAATCATTATATAATGTCCTTCCTAGTCTCTTATGATTGTTTTTTTGTCTTAAAATCTATTTTATCAGAAAGTAATATTGCCAATCCTGTGCTTTTTTGGTTGCCATTTCATGGTGTATCTTTGTCCAACCTTTGATAGTCTTTTTTTTGTCTTCATGTTTAAGGTGAGTCTCTTGTCAACTGCATATTGATGAGTCATGTTTTCTTATCCAGTCTGAAACTCTTCATCTATTGGGAGATGCATTTAATCCATTTGTGTTCTTGTAATTGTTGGCCAATATGAATTATTGATGTCATTTTTTATGTGTTTTGTCATGATGTTGCTGATTTCTTTATTCCATATAATTTTCCATGTTGAGCTCATTTTGTTAGTGCATCATGTTATCATTAAATAACATCATTATCCTTACCTTCATTGCTATTATGTTGTTGTTATTGTTGTTATGTGCCGTTGAGTCAGACCTGACTCATAGCGACCCCTCCTTGGGTTTCTGAGACAGTATCACTACAGAAATAGATTGCTTCATCTTCCTTCCGAGGAGTTGCTAGTGGGTTTGAACCGCCAGCCTTCTGGTTAGCAGTCAAGTGGCTTATGCACTATGCTATATTGTGTTAGTATTTGCTAAATATTTGTGCTTTTCTTCTTTTTAATTTTGATATGAAGGTTTATTATTTTTCTTTGATGCTACCCTGTGATTTATTATTTTCTTCCAAAATCCAAAACAATCTGTTCTATCTTGCAATTTTCTTGACATCCTCACAATTTAGAAGTTCTGTAACCATACTATTTATTCCCATTTTTAGTTTGTAGATGTCCTTGTTTACCAATTGGTGTCTCCAGTTCTCTGTTTACAGTCTTGTAAACTTATTTTACCTTAGATACTTCTATGACTGTGTTGGTTTTTGTATTATGTCATCATGTGTGTCAATCATTGGCTGTTGTTTGCTATTGTTTATTCTCTGTATGTAGGACTCCCTTTAGCATCTATTGTATTGGTCTGGTTTTAACAAATTCCCTTAATTTCTGCTCATTTGGAAATGTAACAATTTCGTCCTCATATTTGAAAGATAATTTTTCTGGGTATATTATTCTTGGTTAGAAATTTGTTTTCTTCTAGGATTTTATACGTATTATCCCATTGCCTTCTCATGTGCATGGTTTCTGCCAAGAAATCAGAGCTTAGTCTTATTGGTTGTCTTTTGTAGGTATCCTTTCACTTTTCCTGTGCTACTTTCAGAATCTGAATTTTAAGATGATTTTCTTTGGAGGTCTATCCTGTTTGGGGTTGTTGAACTTCTTGAATGGATATCTTCTCATCTTTCATCATATTAACGAAATTATCTTCCAACAACTCTTTAACAATTTTCTCTATGGTTTTATTCATCTCTTCCTTTTCTGGAATTCCAATTACATGTAGGTTATTCCACTTGATGGTGTCTCACATGAATCTCAGACTTTCTTCATTTTGTTTTAATCTTTTGTCTGAATGATCATTTAACAAAGTAGTATTGAGCTTCAATCTCGTTAATTCTGCTTTCCACTGATTCCATTGTATTCTTCTGACCATTCAATGAGTTATCTTTTTCTGAACTCTTAGTATTAATCTTCTAGATTTCTATTTGTTGTTTTTGTATTATTTTCATATGTTTTGTCAATATGTTCTTGTATTTTTTCTTAAGTTCTACAGTTTTATTTGTGTTTTCTTTATTTTTTTTTTCCTTGATACATATTTCAGTCCATTGATGGTACTCTATAATTATTTTGAATTCCTTGTCAGGGAGTTTCAATGCTGCTTTTTTTCTCAGGAATGTTTTCTGGGTTTATATCCTGGTCCCTTATTTCTACTACTTTATCTTGCTTCCTTGTGTGGAATGTGATGGTCTGTTGTCTTTGAGACATTGTAGTGCTGTTGTATTTATGTTTAATTTGTGGTTGTATGTTTGTGTCATTCACCCAGGTGTTTTTCCCTTTACTTCTTTTGATATATCTGTGTGAGAAGGATCTTGTGCTCATTTATTTGCTGGTTGTTAACATTTAGGCACTCAAGACTTGTCTTCTTGTAGTTGTGATAGAGAATGAGAGTGTTTGCACAGATTTCTCTTAGCTTTTCCTAAGAACATTTAAGGATGAGTTGAGCTAGTATTGGTGGCTGTGTATTATTGGTCATTTGGTGCAAAAGCAAGTGGTGGCTCTCCCTCAGTAGGTGGGGCAGCAGGAGGTACAGGTATGGTTAGGTTGTGTGGGAATGATTGCTGTCTCCTATTAAGCTAGGAAAAAAATTAAATCTACTTATAAAAAAATAAAAAGAAGAGAGCAAAAAACTCAAACCACCTAAACAAACAGGAACAATAAAAAAATGCAATAGATGAACAGAAAAATTTTCAAAATATATTTGAAAGGGATTAAAAAATGATATTGAGAAAAAGAGAGAGAGAAAAAAAAGGCACCATATGTGGGGATGGAGCAATGAGAGAAAAGAACAAGAGTGGAATAATAGTAAAGATAAAATGGAAAAACTGCAAAAGGGAAAACAAGGGATGGGAAGAACCAAAAGAAAAAAAAAAAAAAGAACCAGGGATGAGAAGGAGAAGGAGAGAAAAAAAAGAAGAAGAAGAGGAAGAAGGAAAGAAAGAAGATGGAAATAATAATTTAAAAAGAAACAAACAAAAACAAAACTATAGGGGACAGGGCACAACATCCAGGTTTGTCAGGGTGCAGACCAGGATGGAATTCCTGCTGGTCAAGAATGTGGTAGTGGTGGTAGTTGTGGTGGAGGTGGCCACACTGCTGTTTCACCATGAGGATGTCGGGTGTAATAGTAACAAGGGGAATATCACAACTTTCTAGTCGTCAGACTCCAGTGCAGTTGCCCATGCTATCCAGGGCAAGGGGAGCCTATCCTTAGGTCATTATCCAGGTGAGAAAACCACTTGCTTATATTTAAAATGGCCATGACTGCTGTTTTCAAATATTCTAAATGGATACACTCTCAGGACAGACGTTGGAATTCCACAGGTCTGTTTGTTTCATTCTTCACTGTTTCCTTTCTTGTTGTGAGGCACCAATGCAGTCCTTTTTGAGAAGAACTAGTTCTTACTACTGAGAAATATTCAAAATGGTTGTACCCTCAGGACAGCCAGCAGTCTGCCACTCCATTTCTCTTCTTACTCACTGTTTCATTCAGGTTCTTCTACTAGTTGGGATTTAATAAACTTCTTTATCTTTCCCTTCAAAGCCCAGGCTTCCACGATTGTCTTCTGTAATGGGTTCAGTTGGCTTCTCATTGCTTTGTTGTAGAGGGTCTGTGTAGCTTGCTGACTATTCTGCCATCTTCCCAGAACTCCTAGCTGTGTTTTCTTGACTATGCAAAGGTTTGATTTTGTGAATCATAGCATATTATGGATAACATTGTGAAGATTGGAAATTTTGGGAAATTAATTGCGCTTGTGCAGAACCCATTCATAGATGAAGAGACATTTATTTAAACAAGATAAAGGCATAGTTGTTTGGTTTAAAATCAGTAAAGGTGTGAGTCAGAGTTGTATTCTTTCACCATATTGTTCAACCTGTATACTGAGCAAATAATACAAGAAATTGAACTACATGAAGTAGAATGCAGCATCAGGATGGTGTTGCTATGAGTCAAAACAGACTCAGGGCACCTGCAACAAGAAAATATTAAAACTTACACTGACAACTAGTATGTAGATCTTGGTTTCCAATACAAGTCTACAACACAATGATCCTTGGACAAAAAGAAGAATATATTCAAGATAAACCTGGAGCATCTTGCACTGCCAGGAAGTAAGGAAGTGCTAAAAAAAACAAACAAACAAAAAAAAAACCAATGATGTGAG
>NW_006921918.1:3230991-3232043 GCF_000298275.1 Orycteropus afer afer
TTTTATTTTTAGTTAATAATATACCAATATTAGTACATTAACTGTGACAGAATATAAGATGTGGGGAAAACTGTGTGGGGAAAACTGGAGTTGGGTATACGAGAACTCTCTACACTATCTTCACACCTTTGCTGTAAGTCTAAAATTATTCTAAAAAGAAACTTTTATTAAAAACAAAATACTTATGTGGAGCTCACAGCTGGTACACAGTAAGTTATTAGAAATAATTTGGGCAAGAATTGGACACAGAGCCCATCAATTTACCTAAAAAGTAGTAAGTTCCCTAGCTAGCTTGGAATTTTCTTTATAAATCTTTCATTTTTTAAAGCATTTCTATGTGATCGAGATATTTGTATTAGTCTGTCTATGTCCATGTCAATTCCAAGGATGTTCTCCAATAAAAGACAGATCAGGTAATAATTGTGTTTAAAAAAAAAAAAGAAGAAGCTTGAAAATTTAGAAAAATTGACTTTGAATAGTTCAAATTTGGAAAAGTACATTACTTAGAATTTTATCACATGTTTAATATTTCCAGTTAAAATAAAGACTTCTTCTTTTACTCTGTTTTTATTCATAAAGTAAATTTTCCAAGATCCATTAAAGTTTTTGTATCACTAATTTAAGTATAAGGATTTAATGACCTAGTTTGTTTTGAAAAGGTGGACAATTTTTAAATCTAATCTATGGATACAGCAAAATGTATTTTGTTGTAAAGTCTACATATACTCTCTGTCATTCATCTGTCACTGGCCTGAGCTATTAGAAATTTTTTTTTTCCTTCACAGATCAGTTTCAGTTGTACGTTTTACTTTGACCGTGGATACCTGACCACAATGTAGCATTTGACCAAGGAAACAGCTTGTTCATTTTTATTCCTGCTTTGGGGAATTGCTTTGTTTTCTTGTATTGGCAGGAAAGGAGAATTCTGACAAGATGATATTGAATCAAACTCTGGCCAGGCAGTTTGGGTCATTAGCTTATGTGCCAAGTAGCAGTGATATGTTTGGCCTGAAAATAAAATAATTTTTAAATCTCCTACTCCAAAATCTTTT
>NW_006921918.1:3236008-3249917 GCF_000298275.1 Orycteropus afer afer
AAAAGCATCAACTCTTGTTCAGTCTTCCTAATTCATTGTCCAGCTCTCAAATTCATAAGAGGTGATTGAAAATATCATGGCTTGGGTTAGGTGCATCTTAGTCTTCAAGGCAATATCTTTGCTCTTCAGGACTTGAAAGAGGTCTTTTGCAACAGATTTGCCCAATGCAATATGTCTTTTGATGTCTTGACTGCTGCTGCCATTGGCATTGATTGAGAACCAAGTAATATGAAGACTTTGACAGCTTCAATCTTTTTTCTACTCATTGTGATGATGTTTAGTGGTCCAGCTTTGAGGACTTTTGTTTTCTTGATACTGAAGTGTGATCCATACTGCAGACTGTAGTCTTTAATCTTCATCAGTAAGTGTATCAAGTCACCTCACTTTCAGCAAGCAAAGTTGTGTCATATGCATATCTCAGGTTGTTAATAATCCTTGCTCCTATCCCGATGCCACATTCTTCTTCATATAGTCCAAGTTCTCAAATTATTTGCTCCGCATACAGAATAAGTTAAGTATGGTGAAAAGATACAACACTGACACACACTCTCTTCCTGATTTTAAACCATGCAGTATCCCCTTGTTCTGTTTGAACAACAGCCTACTGGGCTATGTTCAGTTTCCTCATAAGTACAATTAAGTGTTCATGAATTCCCATGATTCTCAATGTTGCCCACAATTTGTTAAGATCCACACAATCAAATGCTTTTGCATAGTCAATAAAACAGAAGTAAACATCTTCCTGGTATTCTTTGCTTTCATCCAAGATCTATCGGACATCAGTTGTGATATCCCTCACTCAGAAGAGGATGTGGAATGAGAGAAAACATTGCTGACGTCAGACGGATCTTGGCTCAAAGCAAAGAAGCAGAAAGATGCTTACTTGTGTTGTATTGACTATGCCAAAGCATTTGATTGTGTGGATCATAGCAAACTGTGGATAACATTGAGAAGAATTAGAATTCCAGAACACTTGATTGTACTCAGGGTTGTGTCCTTTCACCATACTTATTCAATCTATATACTAAGCAAATAATCTGAGAAGCTGGACTATATGAAGAAGAACATGATGTCAGGATTGGAGGAAGAATCATCAACAACCTGAGATATGCTGACGACACAAAGATTGAAGAATAGTGTGCAATATGGAGTACATCTCAATATAAAGAAAGCAAAAATCCTCACAACTGGACCTACAAACAGCATCATGATAAATGGAGAAAAGATTGAAGTTGTCAAAGACTTCACGTTGCTTGGTTCTACAATTGATGCCAATGGAAGCAGCAGTCAGGACATCAGATAATGTATAGCACTGAGCAGGTCAGCTGCAAAGAACTTCTTTCAAGTACTGAAGAGCAAAGATGTCTCTTTGAGGACTAAGGTGCACCTGACACAAACCATGATAATTTCAGTTGCCTCATATCCATGTGGGAGCTGGACAATGAGTAAGGAATACCAAAGAAGAATCACTGCTTTTGAGTTGTGGTGTTGGTGAAGAATGCTGAAAGTACCATGGACAGCTGAAAGAACTAACAAATCTGTCCTGGAGGAAGCACAGACGGAATGCTCCTTGGAAGTGAGAATGTCCAGACTTGTCTCACATACTTTGGTCATGTTGTCAGAAGGGACCATTCCCTGGAGAAGGATGTCATGCTTGGTAAGGTGGAGGGTCTACCAAACAGGGGAAGTCACTCAATGAGATGGATTGACACAGTGGCAGCAGCGATGGGTTCAAGTATAGCAAGGATCATGGAGCTGGCATAGGACCAGGCAGTGTTTCATTCTGCTGTGCATAGGGTGACTGTGAGTTGGAGATGACTTGATGGCACCTAACATCAACAACATCCCCTTCTGAATCCAGATTGTTTTTCTGTAAGTTCCTTGTCAATATACTGCTGCAACTATTTTTGAATTATCTTCAGCAAGCTTTTATTTGCATGTAATATCAAAGATTTGATCCATAATTTACACATTCTGTGAACTCAACTTTCATTGGAATACTTACAAATATGGATCTCTTTCAATCAGTTGGCCAAGTATCTGTCTTCCAAATCTCTTGGCACATCTGATGAGTACCTCCAGCACTGCATTTGTTTGTTGAAACGTCTCCATAGGTATTCCATCAATCCCGGGAGCCTTGTTTTTCACCAATTCCTTTACTGCAGCTTCAGTTTCTTCCCTAAATACCATTGGTTCTTGATCATATGCCACCTCCTGAAATGGATGATCATCTACCAATTCTTTTAGGTATAGTGACTCTGCGTATTCCATCCATCTTATTTTGATGTTTCCAACATCATTCAACATATTGCCCTGGGAATCTTTCAATATTTCAATTTGAGGCTTAATTTTTTTTTTTTCCTCAGTTCTTTCAGCTTGAGAAATGCTGAGTGTGTTCTTCTCTTTTGGTTTTCTAACTCCAGATCTTTACACATTTCATTATAATAATTGACTTTTTCTTCTCGATCTGTTCTTTGAAATCTTCTGTTCAGATCTTTTATCTTGTCATTTCTAACATTTGCTTTAGCTACTTTCTGTTTAAGTGCAAGTTTCAGAGTCTCTTCTGACATCCAGAAGAGACAAAAGAAAGAAAGACAAAAGAAAGACTTTTGTCTTTTCTTCCTTTCCTGTCTTATTTTGGCCCTCATAGACTTGTTTTAATTGTCTTCAACTTCAACTTGAACTTGCATATGAGCAGTTGATGGTCTGTTCCACAATCAACTCCTGACCTTGTTTTGGCTGAAGATATTGGGCTTCTCTATCACCTCTTGTACAGATGTAGTCAATCTGATTCCTGTGTACTCTGTTTGGTGAAGTCCACATGTATAGCCACTGTTTGTGGTGTTGAGAAAATTTATTTGCAGTGGTTAGGTTGTCGGTCTTACAACATTCTATCATGCAATCTCCGGTGTCAAATCTATCACTAAGACCATGTTGTCCAACTACCAGTGATTCTTCTTTGTTTCCAACTTTTGCATTCCTATCACCATTGATAATTAACACATCTTGATGGTAGGTTCAGTCATTTTCAGACTGCAGAAGTTGGTAAAAATCTTCAATTTCCTCATCTTTGACTTTGGTGGTTATTATGTAAATTTGAATAACAGTAGCAGTAACTGGCCTTTTTTTGTAGGTGTGTGGTTATTATCCTATCATTGACAGCATTGTACTTCAGGATAGATCTCGATACATTCTTTGTGATAATGAATGCCACACCATTCTTCTTACAATTTGTCATTCTCAGCATAGTGAATCATATGATAGTCTGATTCAAAAAGGGCAAAACCAGTCCATTTCAGGTCAATATTGCTTAAGATATAAATCTTCATGCAATCTATTTCATTTTTGACAACTTTCTAATTTTCCTAGAGTCATGCTTCATACTTTCCATGTTCCAAGTATTAATGGATGTTTGCAGCTGTTTCTTCTCATCTTGACACATGTCACATTACTAAGTAGAGGTCCCAAAAGCTTTACTCTATCCACATCATTAAGGTTGGCTCTACTTTGAGGAGGCAGCTGTTTTCTACTCGTATTTTGAGTGCCTTCTGACCTGAGGGACTCATCTCCCTGACCATATTAGACAATGTTTCAGGGATATTCATAAAGTTTTCCAGTAATATATCAGACTGTGTCTCACTGCTATTCATAAGATGTTCACTGGCCAATTATTTTAGAAGTGAATGGCCTCTTACTTCTTCTGAGATTGCCTTAGTTTGGAAGCTCTGCTAAAACCTCTCCACCACAGTTAACCCTGCTGATTTTTGAAATATCAGTGGCACAGCCTCCAGCATCATACTCACACCACCATAGTATGATAAACTGACAGACAAGTTTTGCTCTCTTAGCTGTTCCAAACTGCTCCACTCATTTCTTGGTTTCCCTCACCCTGCTCACTTACCTGGCCTGCCTCCATGCACACAAACAACCATCTTCTGTTTGTCACAGGGCTAGTTTACCTTAGCCTGCCTCCACGCACACAAACACCCACCTTCCGCTGGGGCTGGCTTACTGTGGTCTGCCTCCACATAGGATTAAACAGGATTAACAACATAAAATTCAGAAAAACTAATTTATAAGGTGGTGGCATAGTGCATAAGGCATTTGACCGCTAACCAGAAAGCTGGCAGTTCAAACTCACCACCCACTCCTTGGAAGGATGGCTGGGCAATCTACTTCTGTAGTGAAGCTGCCTGGGAAACCCAAGGAACGGTCACTATGAGTTGGATCCGACTCAATGACAGTGAGTCTGGTTTGGTTTGGAAGGTAGTAAGAAAAGCACAGGCTTTTGCAAAACATCGGTTAGATCATTGGTACTGTTACTTTCAGACAAGTGCCCATATGCAAAGTAATTGATCTGAGTGTTAAGTGAAACAATTAGAGTTCCTATATCACAGGATTGTGAGGATTAAGTTCATAGCACATGTAAAGGATGTAGCATTATTTCTTGTTTTTAGGTGCCATCAAGTCATCTCCAACTCATAGTGACCCTATGTACAATAGAAAGAAACATTGCCCGGTCCTACATCAGACTCACAATCCTTGCTATACCTAAACCCATCATTGCAGCCACTGTGCCAATCTACCTCATTGAGAGCCTTCCCTCTTTTCATTGACCCTCCACTTTCCCAAGTATGATATCCTTCTCCAGGGAATGGTCCCTTCTGACAACATGACCAAAGTAGGTAAGACAAAGTCTGGCCATACTTGCTTCTGAGTAGCATTCCAGCTGCACTTCTGCCAGGACAGATTTGCTAGTTCTTTTGGCAGTCCATGGTACTTTAAGTGTTCTTTGCCATTACTACAACTCAAAAGTATCAATTATTCTTCAATCTTCCTTATTCATTGTCCAGCTCTCACATGCATATGAGGCAATTGAAAGTACTATAGCTTGGGTTAGGCATACGTTAGTCTACAAAAGACATCTTTGCTCTTCAGCATTTTAAAGATGTCTTTTGCAGCAGATTTGCCCAGTGCAATATGTCATCTGATGTCTCGACTTCTACTTCTATTGGTGTTGAATATGAGACTAAGTAATATGAATTCCTTGACAACTTCAATATTTACTCCATTTATTGTGATTCTGCTTATTTGTCCAGTTGTGAAGATTTTACTTTTCTTTGTATTGAGATTTAATCTGTGCTTCAGACTGTAGTCTGTAATTTTCATCAGTAAGTGCTTCAAGTCATCCTTATTTTCAGCAAGTAAAGTTATGTCATCTTCATATCTCATGTTGTTAATGGGTCTTCCTTTAATCCTGATAGTGTTCTTCTTTATCTAGTCCAGCTTCTCAGATTATTTGCTCAGCATACAAGTTGAATAAATATGGTGAAAGGATGCAACCTTGATGCACTCCCTTCTTGATTTTGAACCATGCAATATCCCCTTGTTTGGTTCAAACGACAGTCTCATGATATATGTACAAGTCCCTCATAAGTACAATCAAGTGTCCTGAAATTCCCATTCTTCTCAATGTTATCCATAATTTGTTGTGATCTACACAATTGAATGATTTTGCATAGTCAATGAAACATAAGTAAACATCTTTCTGGTATTCTTTGCTTTCATGTAAGATCCATCTGACATCAGCAATGATATTCCTCATTCTACATCCTCTTTTGAATCCAGCTTGTAATTTTGGAAGCTCTCTGTCAGCTCTCTGCTGCAACCATTTTTGAATTATCTTCAGTAAGATTTGACTTGTATGTGGTATTAATGATATTGTTCCATAATTTCTACATTCTGTAGGATCACCTTTCTTTGGAATGGGTACAAATATGGACCTCTTCCAGTCAACTGGCCAGGCAGTTGTCTTCCAAATCTCTTGGCATAACCAAGTGAGTGCCTCCAGTGGGGCATCCATTTTTTGAAACATCTCAATGAGTGTTCCATCAGGTCCAGGAGCCTTGTTCTTCTCCAGTTCCAGTTCTTTTAGTGCAGCTTCAACTTCTTCTTTCAATACCATTCATTCTTGATTATATGCCACCTCCTGGAATGGATAAACATCGAGCAATTCTTTTTGGTAAAGTGACTCTCTGTATTCCTTCCACCTTCTTTTGATGCTTCATCCATCACTAAATATTGTGCTTATAGAATCTTTCAATATTACAACTTGAGGCTTAAATTTCTTCCTCAGTTCTTTCAGCTTGACAAATGCCAAGAGTGTAATTCCCTTTTGGTTTTCTAACTCCAGGTTTTTGCATATTTCATTATAGTAATTTGTTTTGTCTGCTCAAGCTGCTCTTTGAAATCTTCTGTTCAACTCTTTTATCATTTCTTTCATTTGCTTTAGCTACTCTCTGCTCAAGGACAAGTTTCAGAGTCTCTTCTGACATCCATTTTGGTCTTCTCTTCCTTTACCCTCTTTGTTTTCCTCATGCATGATATTCTTGTTCTCATCCCACAATTCTTCTTGTTTTTAGTCATTGGTGTTCAATGCATCAAATCTATTTTTTAAATGATCTCTAAGTTCAGGAGGGATATTATTAAGGTCATATTTTGGCTCTTGTTGACTTGTTTTAATTGTCTTCAACTTCAACTTGAACATGCATATGACCAGTTGATGGTCTGTTCCACAATCAGCTCCTGGCCTTGTTTTGGCTGAAGATATAGAACTTCTCCATCACCTCTTGACATAGATGTAGTCAGTCTGATTCCTCTGTATTCCATCTGATGAAGTCTATGTATATAGTCATCACTTATGTTGTTGAAAAAAGTTATTTGCAATGAATAAGTCATTGGTCTTGCAAAATTCTATCATGCTATCTCTAGTGTTATTTTTATCACTAAGGCTGTATTTTCCAACTACCAGTAACTCTTATTTGTTTCCGACTTTTGCATTCCAGTCATCTGTGATAATCAATACATCTTGATTGCATGTTAGGTCAATTTCAGACTGCAGAAGTTGGTAAAAATCTTCTATTTCCTCATCTTTGGCTTTGATTATTGGTGCATAAATTTGAATAATAGTAGTATTAACTGGTCATCCTTGTAGGTGTATAGATATTTTCCTATAACTGACAGCATTGTACTTCAGGACAGATCTTGAAACAGTCTTTGTGATGATGAATGCCACACCATTCCTCTTCCATTTGTCATTCCTGGCATAGTAGATCTTATGTTTATCTGATTCAAAATGGCCAAAACCAATCTATATCAGCTCACTAATGCCTAGTATATTGATCTTTATGTGTTCCATTTCATTTTTTAACAACTTCCAATTTTCCTGGATTCATTCTTCCTACATTCCTTATTCCAATTACTAATGGATATTTGCTTCTGTTTGTACTCATTTTGAGTCATTCCACATCAGACAATGGAAGTCCCAAAAGCTTTACTCTGTCCATGTTATTAATATTGTCTCTACTCTGAGGTGTCAGCTCTTTCCCAGTCAAATTTTGAGTGTCTTCTGACTTGATGGGCTCATATTCCAGCACTATATCAAGGCTGTTCATAAAGCTTTCCAGTCATATATCAGACAATGTTATTCATTGAGTTTCTCACTGGCCAATTCTTTGAGAAGTGAATCATCTCTTCCTTCTTCTGAGTCTGTTTTAGCCTAGAAGCACCACTGAAACCTGTCCACCATGGGTAACCCTGCTGGCATTTTGCAACATTGGTGGCACAGTCTCCAGCCTTATAGCAGCACATAAGGCAACACAGGGCAACAAACTGACAAATTAGACTTCCTTTGTTGTTGTTAATCCTTCTGTGCCCTCCTACCTCAGGCAAAAGCCTTAAAATAGAGCTGCCCCCAAGCAAAAAGCTGCACCTAGCCTTGTGCTCTCCTACCTTGGGCCCTGGCCTTAAAATAAGCTATCCTCAAGCAAAAAGTAGCCCCCACTCCCTGAGCTCCACTAACTCGGGGCCTGACCTTAATGAAGAGCCACCCCCAAGCAAAAAGCAGCCTCCAAGCCCCAGGCCAAACTATTTCAGGCCCCTGGCCTTAACATATAACCTCCCCCAAGTGAAAAGCAGCCTCCAGCCCTGGGCCCTTCTACCTCAGGCTCCTGCCTTAATAAAGAGCTCCACCCAAGTGCAAAGGAGCCTCCAAGTCTCCAGTCTGCCTATCCTGGGCCCTGGCTTTAAGAAAGAATCACTCCCAAGCAAAAAGCAGCCCCCAGCTCTGGGCCCCCCTACCTCTGGCCTTGGCCTTATAAAGCTTCCCCCAAGTGAAAAGAAGCTCCCAAGCCTCACACCCACATATCTCAGGTCCCAGACTTAATAAACAGCCTCCCCCAAGCAAAAAGCAGTACCCAGCCCCAGGCCTCCCTACCTGGGGCCCCTGACTTAATATAGAGTCACCTCTAAGCAAAAAGCAGCCTCCCAGCCCTGGGCCCACCTACCTCAGACTCCAGCCTTAATATAGAGCCACAACCAAGCAAAAAGCAGCCTCCATGCCCTGGGCAGGAGCTCTGGTAGTGTAGTGCCTAAGGCACTTGACAGCTAACCAGAAGGCTGGTGGTTCATACCAGCTACTCCTCAGAAGGAAGATAGGGCAATCTACTTCTGCAGTGATACTGCCTCAGAAACTCAAAGAGGGGTCACTATGAGTCAGGTCCAACTTGACGGCACATAACAACAATAGCAACATGCCCTGGGAATACAGATTGGATAAGCATGGTGAAAGGACACAACTCTGATGCACACCTCTACATTCTTTTCTAAGAACATTCTGGGTAACAAAATGAGAGTTTTTGAGGTAAATAAATTTGAAAACATTTACAATGCTTACACATATGACAGGTATATAGTATAAATAAAAACAGTATAAATGCCTAAGAAAATGAATTATAAGCTAAATAATTTAAAAATAAAAGCTTGTGTTATGATTTATTAAAAGAATAAACTTTTAGCATACTTTTATTCTGAGCAAAATGAGGAGCATTGATAGAATGTCAAATCTTTATTTTCCTAAACTACTGGCTTTCACACTGTTTAGCTCAATACTTACACTATGAGACTGCAATCTTAAGTCCTACGGAATTTAATAAACTTATTACTTACTTGCATACTTTAAAATATCAAAATCCTAAGTTGATCAAAAGATTAATATTTTTTAACAATTGTACAATTTTCTAATAATGAGTGGCCCACTGAAGCTGGATGAGCATATAAATTTGTCAAATAACGTAACCACACTTTCATACAATTAGTATTTAAAAAGTTCAGTCAGTAACTGTTTCTTTTCTAAAGCTTAAATACTCATAAAAATGCTTTTACATTAATTTATTATACTGGCTGAGTAAAATGTGGTCATAAATACTCTCGTATCTAATCAAGTAAAAATACAAAATTATAATACAAAATTTATCTAATCATTTAAAAAATGAGTACAATACAAATGAAGGAAACCATGAAGGTCATTATTTTCTGAAATATCTAAAAATAGAAAAAATACTCATTTTCCTTTTGTTGTGTTCTAAGTACAAGAAGGCATTTTAATGCTAATCAGAAGGCTGGTGGTTCAAACCCACCAGCCACTCCTCAGAAAGCAGGTTGGGCAATCTACTTCTGTAGTGATACTGCCTCCGAAACCCAATGAGGGGTCATTATGAGTCAGGTCTGACTTAACCGCAGTGAGTAAGAGTGAGTGAATAATTTATTTTATGTGTGTTCATCTAGTCCCTAGAGTATAGCTCCTTCAAATTATTTCATTACATACATATGTTTTTCCTACTATCACAGTTCTTCATGAATCTCTTACATTTTTACTTGAAGTTTTTCTAAAGCACTTTAAAATCAATTTATATTAAGATGTTAGCCATACATTTACAAGATTTCCTTATTTCATTTTTGTGAATAATTACATATATAACTTACAGTATCCCTGTCCTTGAGGATGTTCACAAGCTTAAATGTAAAGCAAGAAAGCAATTTTGGGTAGAAAAAGCCAAGTAGTGAACACATCCAGGTTGTCTACAATCTTTTTTTTTTCCCTAATGAATGCAAACCTCCTTGGTAATATTGTTCACCTACAGATCTTTCCATCATTTGGTTAAAAGTTGAGCAATAGAGGTGAGTTGTCTAGAATCAGTATCAATTCAGAATTAAGATTTACTTTCCTTTTTCGTACTTGAAACAAATGACTGTTAACTATGAGATTAGATATATATTTTTATAAGTCAATACTCTGAACAAAAAAGGAAAGTCCATATTTGACTTGTAAGGGATATGTGGAACAAACAAAAAATTAGAAAATAATTTTGCAAAATTTTGAAAAGTTGTTTCAACTCTGGGAAAAATATCAATAATTTCTTTTTTTTCAAAACTTTATTTTTTAAGATGAAAACATTGCACTATACAGTAATTTTGAAATTACTGAGACTAAAGAAATAGCAATAAACAAATGATTTGAAGGGTATTGATCACTGTAGTCTGGGATGACCTAGTAGGCCTCAGACATTGTAAAGAGCAGCCTGAATACCATCTATTCTGGTTGAGTTCAAATAGGCTTAAAGACATTCTTCACATGTTCTCCATTGGTGCTGCAAGCAATCTTTAAACCCATCAATATTTTGTGCTGCTGATTAATCATAACAACAACAACGATTAATCTCTATCTCTATTTCACAACAGGATCTTTGCAAAGAAAGTATTTGTAACTTTTGAAGAAAGATTTTTAAGAAGCTAACATAATAGCACATTTGTTTTTAAAACTAAAAACAGTCTTCTAAAAACAAAAGCAAACTCGCCGTCCTCCAGCAGTCAGGTCGGACTAATGGTGACCCTTTCTTGGGTTTCCAAGGCAGTATCATTAAGGAAGTAGATTGCCCAATCTTCCTTCTGGGGAGTGGCTAGTGGGTTTGAACCGCTCTGTTGATTGTTCGCATGACTCCCAAGATCATCCCTTAATCGCTAGAATATAGTACCACCACCTATTATAAGCTTTTTATGCTTACTATATAAAAAGTGAGCAGCTCTGATGACACAGTGCTTAAGGCACTTAAGGCACGTAAGGCTGCTAACCAAAAGGACATTAGTTCGAAACCACCAGCTGCTCTGTGGGGGAAAGATGTGGCAGTCTGCTTCTGTAAATATTTACAGCCTTGGAAACCCTATGGGACAGTTCTGTGTAGTCCTGTAGGGCCACTATGCATCACAATCATCTGGATTACAGAGGGTTTATAATAAACTTTGTTGCTGGTGAGTGGATTTCCACTGAGAGTAACGCTATAAACCAAAACCAAACTCACTTCCATCCAGTCTGTTCTAACTCATAGCCACCCCCATTGGGTCTCCGAGGTGGTAAATCTTTAAGGAAGTAGGTTGCCTAGTTACCAGAGCTCCCTCTAGTATATCAAGTTCTGAGAAAATTTAGACTTACCATTTTACAAGAACTCTAGTGGAGTAGTGCTTAAGGTATTTGACTACTAACCAGAAAAGCTGGCGGTTCAAACCCATCAGCCACTTCTCAGAGGAAGACTGGGCAATCTACTTCTGTAGACATAGTGCCTTGGAAACCCAAGGAGGGGTCTCTATGAGTCGGAATTGACTAGATGGCAGTGAGGTTTTTTTTTTTTTTTTTAACAATAAGAAAGCTAAGGCCCAGGGAGTTCCCTAATATTTAAACAAAAAACATTTTTGTTTACATATGTATTGAGAGGAAACCCATATAGTTCTAAATAAAATAATCATAAAATGATGTAGCTAAGGTACTTAGAAATAAGAATTATTGTTTTCACACCATACGTTTACTTTTGTACATGTTTTCTTTGTTGTACACACATTCACATTAATAGGATTCCTGAGAGCTGGTAGGGAGCTCTGGTAGCATAGTGGCTAAGACACTTGCCTGCTAACCAGACGGCTGGCGGTTCAAACCCACTAGCCACTCCTCGGAAGGAAGGTTGGGCAATCCTACTTCCGTAGTGATACTGCCTCGGAAACCCAAGGGGGGGGCCCCTATGAGTAGGGGCCGACTCGACGGCACATAACAACAGCTGGTATCATATTTATGAAACATGTATTTTACTATTTTATTGTTGTTGTTATGTGCTGTTGAGTCGACTCAACTCATAGCTATAGATATTACTATATTCATTTTAATTACTATCATTTCCAAATGGAATATTTCATATTACTTACAGCTGTATATCAAGTAGGCAAAATGGTACCAGTAGCATGAAGAAATGAGAAGTTGGTTGGAAATTTGACATCTAACAATAAATGTTAAGTCTCAGACCAATTATTAAAAAAAAAAAAAGAAAGTCATTTATGAATCTAGTATTTCTTGCCCCTGAATAAATTGTACATATTTAGAGAATAAATGATAATATGCAAAATTAGTAGATATGTTTAAAAATATTAAAACGGAAATCACTAGAAGTTGTACTTTATGATTTGAGTTTGCTTGTAGGATTTTATTTTAAAATTATTAAAATATGCTCAAGTTTATTGTGCAGAAACTCATTTTATTTATTGCAGGTTAGTCATAGCAAGGCACACAGGTAAGACCACAAGGGCATTCAGTTAAGTCCATAGAGTCAAAACAATACAAGGTTTGTTTACTTGTTAGACTCCAAATATTTAAATGTCGACCATTTATTTTTTAACAAGTGGACTCAGGAGGAAGGTTTTATCATGGTTTGTACCTGGCAGAGCTTTTCTTAGCTGTGGTTGAAGACAGAGGCAGCCGCAGTCTCACTCTTGATCTCTGCCTGAATCTCATTTTCAAAGACAGTCAGATTCTAGAGATTCTAACTCTGCCTTCTCTCAGTGAGTAAGCAGAAGTCCAAGGTTTGTGTATGGTATTCTGACCTTGGTCAGACACATAAAGGCCAGGAATTTTCACATTTAACTAATGTTATTTTGTTACATCCTTTCTCCAAGTCAAAGATTAGCCATATATTGCATCTTCAAGGAGAAGAGGGGAGTTGCTTGTTGTTTATGTTTTTCTCATGTCTCAAAGCCAATTAATGAAGATTTCGTTACATGTTACATTTTCTTTCATCACAATATGCAGGTAAGTGCACAGTTAATTTAGGGAGGTTGTACATAATGTATGTCACATACTCCTATTATCTATTTCCATATTCAGCTATTTTCTATTTCTAACTTCAGTTTGTAAGTGACGTACATATGAGGTTTGAGAGCATTACAGAAGCATCCATAACAGAGGTTTATTTTTTTCTTTTTTTGGAAATATTCTAAATAGATTGGTAGAATACCTTTAAATTTACAGAAAAATTGTGCAGAAAATACAGAGAATTTCCATATTTACCACATGCATGTTTCAGCTAATGTTAACATCTTACATTCATATGGTACATTTGTTGCGATTGATGAACCCATATTGATACATTATTATTAACTAAAGTCCATAGGTCACATGATATTTCACTCTTTGAGAATGGACAACAAATCTGAATAGACACTTCAGCAAAGTTATACAGATGAAAAATAAGCATAGGGAAACATGTTCAACATCTTATGTCACTGAGGAATTAAAAATTAAAACAACAGTAAAGTAATACTACATGATTATTAGAATAACTAAAATCTAAAATACTGACAATACTAAACACTAATGAAGATGTGAAACAATGAATTTCTTTTATTGCTTGTGGAATGCAAAATGGTCCATCCACTTTAGAAGACAGTCTGACAAAAAGTTAAACATACACTTACACAGTTTAGCAATTGCTCCTAGGTATTTACTCCAATGAGTTGAAAATATAAGTCAATACGAAACCTGCATATGAATATTTGTAACAGTTTTACTCATAATTTCCATAAATTAAAAAATCTTACTGCCATCCAATTGATTCTAACTGAGACACCCTCATTGGGTTGTCAAGTCTGTGAGTCTTTACAGAAGTAGATTGTCCCATCTTCCTTCCACAGAGAAGCTGGTAGGGTTGAACCACTGGTCTTCTGGTTAGCAGCCAAACGCCTTATCCACTACATC
>NW_006921918.1:3250437-3252990 GCF_000298275.1 Orycteropus afer afer
ATTATATTAACAACAAATTACATTTTATAATTCTAAAATATGTACTATATTTGTTTAACTTATTTTCTGATTTCTGCACTTAAACATACTAATTTTGTTAATACTATCTTGTTGTTGTGAAGTGCCCTTGAGTTGATTTTGACTCAGTGACTCCATGTACAACAGAATGAAACATTGCCCAGTCCTGGACCATCATAACAATCTTTGCTATACTTGAGCCCATCATTCCAGCAACTGGGTCAATCCATCTTGTTTAAGGTCTTTCCCTTTTTTGCTGATCCTCTACTTTACCAAGAATGACATCCCTTCTCCACCGAACATGAAAAATGTAGGTGAAATGAAGTCTCGACATTCCTGTTCTCAAGGAGCATTCTGGCTGCACTTCTTCCAGGACAGATTTGTTAATTCTTCTGTTAGTCCATGGTATCAGTATTCTTTGTCAACACCATAATTCAAAGTCATAGACTCTCTTCCATCATCCTTATTCATTGCCCAGCTTTCACACGTGTATAAGTCAATTTAAAATACCATGGCTTGAGTTGTTGTTGTTGTTTGTCGTCAAGTTGGATCTGACTCATAGCGACCCCTCCTCGGGTTTCCGAGGTGGTATAGCTACTGAAGTAGATTGTCAACTTCCAAGGAGTGGCTGGTGGCTTGAGTTAGGTATACTCTAGTCTTCAAAGTCTTTGGTTTTGAACACTTTAAAGAGGTCTTTTGCAGCACATTTGCCCAGTGAAATACAACATCTGATTTCTTGACTGCTGCTTTCCTGGATGTTGATTATAGATCCAAGTAAAATGAAATCCCTACCAACTTCAATCTTTTCTCTGTTTATCATGATGTTGTTTATTGGTCCATTTGGGAACATTTTTGTTTTCTTTATGTTGAAATATAATTCATACTATAGTCTTTGATCTTCATCAGTGAGTGCCTCAAGTCATCTTCATTTTCAGTAAGCAAGGTGGTGTCATCTGCAAACTGTACATTATTAATGAGTTTCTTCCAATCCTGAAGCTGCATTCTTCTTCATAGGGTCCAGCTTCTGGGATTCTTTGCTTAACATACAGAATTAATAAGTATGGAGAAAGGATACAGTCCTCACTCACACCCTTCTTTATTTTCAACCATGCAGTATCCCCTTGTTCTTTTCAAGTGACAGCCTCTTGGTCTATGTACAGTTTCCTCATAAGCACAATTAGTGTTCTGGAATTTCTATTCTTTGCAATGTTTTCCATGTTTGTTCTATAGAAATAGAAATTTTTTATTAAAGATTAAAATATTATTTTCTCCATATGTTATTTATTGACAGTAAGCCTCTAACACACATCTTTAAAAAAATGACATTTTGTGGAAATTTTGGGTTATAAAGAGACAAAATAGGAAACAAAGTAAGCTCTTATGAAACATTTTAAAATTATTGTTTAGTATTTATGTCACTACTCATTTATGTAAAATCTTAACATAAATTAATGCCATTTCAAAACGGCAAGGAATTTCATCTATAGTGGGGTGTTCTGGTTACCTGGGCCCACTTTATCAGAAAATACCACAAATGGGATAGCCTTAACAAACGGGAATTTATTCACTCACAGTTTGAAGGCTTTAAGTCCAAGTTCAAAGTGCCAGGCTCTAGGGGCTGGGTGAAACCCCCTCAACCTTGGGGTCCAGTTCTGCCTCCTGATCCCGGCCCACTGGAGCTAGAGGCATTTTTTCACTCAGACAGCCGCTGGCTGCTAAGGCAGACAAAACCAAGGTTGACAAGTAAAAAGGCACAGTCCAATGTTACCAAACCACGTGGCAGGCTATTCATTTAGGTCCATTGTAGGTCGCAAGGTCGGCAGAGCATGGCAGGCTGCTGAACAGCCACACGACTACATGCAGGGTCCAAGCATGCCATAAGCTAGAGACCATTCCCTAAAGCTTCTCCTTTTATACAGGAAACATACCACATCCCTAAGGCATCCACACAACTGCTCACAGTAGATTCCACCATGGAGTTGATTACCAGTCTCATCATGGGGAATACTACATCCAGCTGTCCAGCCATTCAACCAGACCCAGCCAAGTTAACACAAAAACTTAACCACCACATGGGTTTTATTTTGTTTGTTTTTGTTCTGATTTCATAGATCATTTACATTAAATGCAAAATAATACAGTAAATAATGCTATCCCAAGAATGAATCCAAGAAAATATGGCAGCTCAAGATAAGAAATTAGGAAAATATTGGTAAGAATATTAAGTGCATATCATTGGTGTATGTATGCATTGCCTCATACCAATTCATAAATCTGAATATTGCTAAATCTGATTCACATTTTTAAAGTATGTCTCATTTTACTTTAACATGACGAGGATAGGCAGTCTTGTATACATAAATTAATGTTTCAAGTTAGTCTAGAGTTAAGGCCTCTGAAAGAAAGGGAATGAAAAAAAATTAATACCATTGTGTATACAATCATGAGCCAATTATACAATTTTGATGACTTTCTTAAAATATGTGACACTATATTAAATATACATAAGAAAAGTGAATAAATATAAAATTTCTG
>NW_006921918.1:3253185-3262250 GCF_000298275.1 Orycteropus afer afer
TATTCCTCTAGTACACTATAGCAGGTTCTCCATCAGTGATTACTGAATGAACAGTGTGTTAGATTCTGTAGATTAAATTACCTAGCACCACTCCAAACACTTTCTTCTATTATTTCTGTACCATTGAGGCAGAATTTGAAAAAAAGATTTATAATTAGTCTTTCACAGTAATCGCTCACCATGGGACCTAGGTTATGCCAGATATATGCAACCCCATGACACTTGGAAGGTAGAAATGAATGTAGTGGTTCGGTAGCTGTGTGTGAGAAGATAGGGTACAAATATCTGTTTGGTACAAATATCTCCTCTGTTAGGGCAGCTTTCTCAACTAATCCCTTGTTTTGTCCCTGGGATCAAGTAAGAGGCAGAGATGTTGTATGGCTTCCACTAAGACTCTCCCAGTTATAGCTGATCACTTCTACTGGTTGTATTGTTGCAAGGTTGCTGCCTTTTTGTGCAAGTTTGTTGTTGATTTTTTTATTTGCCATCAAGTCAGTCCTGACTCATAGTGACCGCTCCTTGGGTTTCCAAGAAAGTATCACTACAGAAGTAGATTGCCCAACCTTCCTTCCAAGGAGTGGCTGCAAGTTTAGTCCACGCTATTTACCATGTTTCATGCCCTTACCAAACCAAGTGTGTACAGAGTTTCACTACCAGGAGGACCTTTTTCTAATTAAAACAAATTTGCCCTCTGGGCTTATTGGGTCATCCTCATTATCAACATGGCATTCAAACTTCTTTCTCTTTTCTTTCAAGTCATTTGTAAGTAAACTGATACACTCATTGAAAGATAATCCTTTTCTGTTTAAAATGACTATGTTGGATTCTGTTGTCTTCAGCTAAGAAGCCTGTGATAAAGTGTATGTTTTATCATCCTTTGCCTGGTAGTTCTATTACAACTCAGTATTATTTTCTTTTATTCTTTGTTATTTTTGTTTACCTGTTTAAAATATATAAATTGGAAGGAATATTTAGAAGTCTACAAAGTGGAAATGATTTTCTTAGTAACTCAGTAGAGAAAACATTAAATGCAATATAGTTGTGCAAATCTTTGCAAGTTGGGAACTCTGGTGGCATAGTGCCTAAGGCATTTAGCTGCTAACCAGAAAGCTGGTGGTTTAAACCCACCAGCTACTCCTTGGAAGGAAGACTGGATAATATACTTTCATAGAAATACTGCCTCAGAAACCCAAGGAGGGTGGTTTGAGTTGGATTTGACTTGACAGCAGTGAGGTTTTTTTTCTTTTTTAACTTTTATTCTTACTTTTTTCCTTATTTTAATTTAATTAAAATTAAGCAATGAGTCCTGTTTATGTAAGAACAAGAACAAGTAAAATATAATTTAGCTCTTTTGCTCCGGAAAAATAACCATAAAACTTCTAAAACAGTTGCCTTACAAAGGGTACATCTTGTTCATTAAAACTAACCCAATAAACTGCTTCCTCATCAAGACTTTCTTCAAGACTCTTGTCTTGCATCACCCCATCCAGAGTTACTGTATCATAAACTGCTCTCTCCAGTAAGTTCTTCACCTTTCAAGATGTGCCTTATAACACTCAACCCCAGACATACAATTCAATTACTTTTAAAATTCTCTTGCAAAGGAAAAAATAATTTTTTAAAACTAATGAACTTATAAAAAATGTACTAATTCCTTTTCCTTCATGTATTCACTATGCTCTAAAGGATAAAATTCCCATTATTGAATATATAGCAATAATATTTGTAAATGTATATCTTCTTATATAACTGATTATGCACTACAGACTTGTGCTATCTCACAATTTCCTCAGACTCTTTTAATATAACATATTTTTAAATTGACTGACTGGGTTCTAGTCCATAACATAAAAATAAAACGAAGCCAATGGTCTTCTATTAAAATTTAATCTTTAAATTTGTCCTCTTAACACTTTTTAACATGACTGCATGCTAACTAAGTTGTTAATTGTTTATTGGATTTTGAACAAAAATTATATTTATTATTATTATTCCTGTTTTCTAATCTTTCAAAAATTAGTCACAACTACGTGTATTTGTGTCTGCATGCTATATGTTGAAATGTAACCTAGCTTCAAAATACTTTAAGCTCAGACTCCATAAAAGTTAAAATAGAGAACTTACAAAATCAAAATTTTGGCAGATAATAGCAGATACCTATAAATATATCATAGAATTATTAATTTCAAGTTTCTCTCTTGATTTATGGGGAATTGAGGACCTATATTTTCATTAATTCAGCATCTGAATCACCGTGTACCCTATACAGCTACTATTTCTTTGCTTGAGTCAAGTATAAACTTCTTACAAAACTCAAAATCTGTTTCCCATCTGAGTTCAGAGCTTCTAGACAGAAACGCAAATTAATGCTATTTCTGTTTCATTTGAAACTTTTACATGAGCCAGTAATGCAGAAGCTTTCCTAAACCTAGGGATGACAATCACCTCACTTTTCTTAAAAATAAAAGAAAAAGATCATGAGCATATTTAGATAAATAATTTACATAAGATAATTTTTAATTTTTGAAGGAAAAATAAGCCTAATATAATAACCGATATTTAAGGACAAATCTAAAATTGTAATTTAAAAAGAAAACTTTTATGCTTAAGAAAAAAGAAAGAAAAAAAGATTGCAAATGTCCCCAGGAAGATAGTTCATGAATTTCCTGTTACAAAAGGCTTGTGGCAAAGGAAGCATTTAGAACCAATTATTAGTACAGAAGATGATATGTATTAATAAGAACAAGAAATAAAACAAAATGTACAGAATAATTCAAAGCTATTAAATAATACAAAGCTACCAGAAAGATTTATTTTAACAACATCTAAAACAAAATAAGAAGCTCTGGTAGAGCAGTGCCTAAGACACTTGCCTGCTAACCAGAAGGCTGGCCGTCAAATCCACAAGCCACTCCTTGGAAGGAAGGTTGGGCAATCTACTTCCATCATGATACCACCTTGGAAACCTAAGGAGGGGTTGCGATGAGTTGGGTCTGACTTGATGGCATATAACAACAACAACAATGAGGAAACAAAATAGAGTGAAGAAACTGGATTTTTTGAGAAAGGCAATAAATGTTAAAATATTTTATACAGGAAAGCAAATATGCAGTTTTAATTTTATATTCATAATTTTCTCTATCAAGGATAAAATTTTCATTTATGAAGGCAACATCTGAGAGATTAAAATGCACATCAGTCTTTATGTCACTTTATTCTCAAAGATTTTCAGGCATTAAGAGATGTTCCAATAATTTTTGGTATTAAATAAATTGGGAATAATTGATAAGTTGGTAATGATGATGATATAGATAATGATAATGGTGTAGGCAACTTAAAACATTCAATTCTTACTATATTTTAGTTATTGTAATGTTTTATATTATATATAATATTATATACTGTATATGTATATATGCATACATATATATGATATATACTTTTAATTTTCATTTAATCCTCACAGCTAACACAGGAGGTAGAAGTATTATTATTATTATCCTTATTTGACATATGAAATAAATGGCTACAGAGAGAAGTTAAGTAACTTACTCTAGGTTGCATAAGCAGCAAGGAAATTAACTTTCTTCAAACACAGGTGTCTGCTTTCCCTAAAGCTCTCTCCAGTCACAGGAAAGGTAAAGATAACCATTTTAAGTAATGACATACATTAAAAAATCATAATAATTCTCTACTAGTAAGTGGGAAAAAGTTGAAAAAGCTGGTAGACATAAAATCAGAAACTGGGCCAATCATTTTTATGTTGTAATATAATATTAAAGATGGTAAAATGTTGATTTTTTTTTGGAAGGGATTTCTAAATCTATAGCTCTTGATCCCGAGTAGAGTGAATCAAGTTAGGGGAAAGAGTAGGAACCTTTTTCTGTGTTCCAGGCCTAAAGAACTTCAAAATATAAAACAACACAAACAAAACGCTTTTTCAAGGAGGAGAGTGTGGACTCAGCAACAATTATTCTGATATGTAGAGAAATAAACATATAAACCTCAAACTATACCTTTTCCATAATGTATAACAATAAAAGAAGAAATATGCTTTCTATGAGTTATTGTGCTCCTTGAATGAAAGAACTATGTTATGGAGAAAAAAATCTATCTAAAATTATAGCTAGATTTGGAATAGATTTTTTTTTGTATTACATGACAAAAATATACACAACATTCAAACTATTCAATTTAAAGAAATGTATATATTAATGGAAATTTACTAATTAATTAATTATTTAAAAGAAAAAAAGATTAAATCATCATGTACGTATATCTTTTGAGTGAGTTTAAAGAGGACCTGGCCAAAAATCTGATCCAAGAAGAGTCCCACACATACTCACTTGTAGATGCTGCTGGCAGCACCTTCAAGAAAGAGAGGGGATATAGGAAAATATATATTAAATACTTTTCAAGTGAATAAACTTGTCTGAATTATTTCCTTGTACAGGGATGCCATTGATTCATTTGTATTATATATTTTTATTTTTTTTCTATTCATTTGTTCATGTATTGATTGCCTCATTCTTACAACTATTATATATTGAATAAATATCATAAAATACTATCTTAGGGGCTGGGTTACCATAATGGTTTCAAATCTAAACCCCTGGTAAATGTGAATGTGACCTTATTTGAAAATAGGGTCCTGGCAGATATAATCACATAAAGATAATGGAATACTGGACTATGGTGGACCTTAATCCAATAATATGTGTGCTTATAAAGTGAGGGAAATTGAGACACACACAGGGAGAATAGCAAGTGATGATGTAGTCAGAGAGTGGAGTGTTGTATTGATAAGCCAAGAAATGTGAAGAACTGCCAGCAGCTCCAGAAGCAAAGAAAAGACATGGAACAGATTCTCCCCTGAAATCTTTACAGAGAAGATTTATCAGATTTTGCTGATACCTTGATTTTTGAAGTCTACATTCCAAAGCTGTGAGAGTTTAACTTGTCATTTTAAGGCACTTAATTTGTGGTCATTGTTATGGCAGCCCTAGGAACCTAATGCAGATACCAAGAAATGAATTCATCACTGGGTTAAAAATGAAATAAAGACATAAAGAATGTACTGAGAGTTATAAAATAGAATTACAGCAATTGAGACATACTCAGGGTATTGTAACAATCAAGCAGAAACTGAAGATGAAAATTTCATTCTGAGTGGATTTTATTATTTGATGATTTATAATGATATAAAATTCAAATATACCAATCTTAATTGTGCAGCTAGTGCATTTTTATATGGATATTACACAGTAAAGAATTAACTTTGACTAAATAAAAGTTGGTCTTTTCACTGTGCTCCTGGGAGGTCATCTCTATATCCATGGGATGACGGATGAGAGTTTGTTTATCTGGAGAACTTGGGTCATGCCAGACAGTCTAGGCTAACAAATTGATTATGATTGGAATCCTGTGCAACATGGTGTCAGATTGGCCTCAGGAGTGGCAAAAGACTAATGTCAGTCACTCGGTCAGCCAGCCATGTCTTTATGAAAAATCTCCAATTGAAACTCTGGACACCAAGGTACAGATGAACTTTTCTGGTTGGCATCAGTCTACACATGTTACCAGACAACGCTGCTGGGACAAGTAATAGTTTTCATCATGACTTTACAGGGAGAAGACAATTGGTAATTTGCCCCTGGAACTCATAGATCCTAACCCATGTGTTTCTTCCCTCTGCTGATTTTCATTTGTATCATTTTACTGTAATAAAATATAACCATAAGTATAAAAATTTTGGTGAGTCTGTGTGTTCTTCCAGTAAATTATGGCAATTGAAGGTGTTCTATATACTTAAGTGGAAGATACATAAGTTTTTCTGCAGCTTTCTGGACACCAAGCTGCAGAAAAACCCATGTATTTTCCACTTAAGTAAGTATATAGAACACTTTCAACAATCCATAAATTTCCTTATACCCTTCCCTGTCTAGGGTTATTCTGATGTCTATAAAAGCAATTAGTTTTGCTTGGATAGAACTGAGTCCTAATAACTGAATATGCAGGTAATCCCTGAGTTACAAATGTCCAATTTATAAACAATTTCTACTGGCCTTCAGTGCAGGGATTCAAACTGACTCTGTCATGGTCAATGAAGTGAAACAGGAACAGACTTGAATTTTTACAATTTTAATTCATCACCATATCCAGAATGGGAAAAAATTAGGGTCAAAGCACTGGAATGGGAGACTCAGAAGAGGAGCAGTAAACCCTTTCAGGAGGCTAATGTATAAGATTAGGAGCTCTGGTAGCATAATGTCTGAGGCACTTGACTGCTAATCAGAAGGCTGGTGGTTCAAATCCACCAGCCACTCCTCGGAAGGAAGATGGGACAATCTACTTCCGTAGTGATACTGCCTCAGAAACCCAAGGAGGGGTCACTATGACTCGTGTCCATCTCGATGGCAGTGAGTTTGTTTTTTATGGTTAGTGTTATGTAAATTTGTCCTCACTTTGGAACAATTGAACCAACTTCTACTTAGATAGCAAACTCTTCATCACAATCACCTTCACTTGCCTCATGTGTAGCTTCTAAATCATTAAAAAGTCTTCCAATCTTTTCTTGCATTAAAGTAATGCTAAATAAGAGCTGCATGTACCTGTTCCAATTGATCTCCAAATTCTTAAAGTTGCAGTTAGAAAAAGATCTCTTTCATAATCCAGGGACTGCCTGTACTCCAGTCAGATGAGAAGAAGAGGTAAGGATTACACACACACACTTATGTATACACACACAAATGTACACAAACCTATATATATATATATATACACACACACACACACACACACACACACATATATACATATATATGTATTAATATGAAAAGGAATTTGTTACAAGAAGTCACATGTATATAATCGTGGAAGCTATATAAGCAGAATCTGCAAAGCTGTTTTTCCCACATCTGATGCTTGAGATTGATATCCATTTGAATGCAGTAAAGTTAGGAATGATGACTATAAAGTGAGGGAGATCAACAGTAGGCTGGAACCCACAAACATATGTTCAATTCCCATTGAGAATAAACTGAAACCCGTATCAATTTTATGCTTGTTTCATTGATGATGAAAATAACCTGTAATAGCGAGGAATCTTCATCAGAAAGATAATCCCGTTGCTCCTGAGTTAGAGAACCAGAAGTGGGATCCAAGAGAAGATAGGACAGTTACAGTCCCAGCTGCCATTTCACGTGAACAATGTGAGTCTGCAGATCTGTAGCTATATGCATGAGCAATGGCTGCTGCCTCTCTTATGCCCTCCCCCAAGTTTCCCATACATCTTTCTGTGCTACAGCCTAACTGGAAACATATAGTAAATGTAGCTTACTATAGCCAGTTTGACACACAACAAAGCCACAGAAGTCATAGTTATATTTTCTTCTTTATCTGCTCATACCATTCCCACAGAATAGCACTTATAAAAGGCTTCCATAGTAGGTGCTTATCAGAAATGGTTAGAAAACATCATATCACCTAAAAAAGTTCTTCAGTCTCTTAAGCCAACTTGGATGCTTCATTCCTTATCTCTTATATTTTTCATTCACTTTCTCTCAGCTGACAAACATATGTGCATTCACATATATCAATAAACAACATTCCTTCCTAGGAAACAAAAACCCATTCTTGGTGTTTTTGCATACATGTCACAAATAGTTGAATCAATATCACAAAATTTAGCACCACTTATTTTTGCAGCACCTATAAATTAAATACTAAAAAAAAAATAATAAACAAAACCTATTTACTAACATTGTAAAGTGATATGCCATTGTCTTGAAGATGCTAAATACATCCAAGAAGTTAGTAGGCAAGGTTGTCCAAGGAAAGGCTTTTTCAGATAACCCACAAAAGAATCATTAGATAGTACTGTAAAAAAATGATATACAGGAACAAAAAAAAAAAATACATTTTGAAAGTCTACCAAAACCAAAACAAATTCACTGCCATCAAGTCGGATCCAACTCGTAGTGACCCCTCCTTGGGTTTCCGAGGTGCTATCACTACGGAAGTAGATTGCTCAATCTTCCTTCTGAGGAGTGGCTGGTGGGTTTGAACTGCCAGCCTTCTGGTTACTCCACCAGAGCTCCTACCAAGTAGCTTTTATTCTTTGTCTTGAAATAATTTCTACTTCTTTATGACTTCCCCTGGGGAAAATGTGTCCTTTCTATATATTCTTATTTAAGTGTTCTGTAAAATGATTACCCAACTGGCGTTAGACCAATTTGACTAGATTATGCTTACACAAATAAAACTGTGTTGTTATAAATCTAAGATCTGCCAGAATGTCCCTATGTACTACATTGCAACTCTCCATGATCTTCTATTATTTTTCTTTAAATATTTTATGGTCTTGACACAAATCCAATAGTGCTTGCATGGTTTGATGATGTTTTGGGTATTCAAGGTCATGTGCAGTGGTTGATAGATCATGATCCCCATAAATAGACATTTTGCAGCTCTATATTTGGTAGCTGGTTACTGTACAAAACTGGACTTTGTTTTCAGTATAATCTTGCTTTCACAGTAGGTATTTAGCATAAACAATGATGATTGTTTTTCAGGATTTTTCTTTTTTTGCTTTTGGGTTTATTGTGAAACAATTACTTTGGAAATTAAAGACATCAAATTTAGTAGTTATAAACCAGGGTATTTCAAATAGTTAGGAGAGTATTTGACATAAATACTATAGCAGGTAGTTGTTCTTCAATTAGAGAGATTAGATAGATAGATAGATAGATATAGATGTAGCTGTGTGTTTTTATGTGTGTGTGTGTGTGTGATCATGTATGTAGTTATACACAAACACTGTCTTGGTTATTTATCACTAAATTATATCTAAATTATATGAAATTAAGCCTAAGTTTGATATTGGTAAAATTATGATATTTTTCAGGTAAATATAGGTTTGCCATTATGAAACCAATATCCAGTTTCATTATACAATTTATTTTTTTATATATCTTTGGTTCTTTTTGTGTGGATATATCTATACCTATTTACACTGTGGGACTCCAGAAAAAAAAATATATATACATATGTGTGTGTGTATATAA
>NW_006921918.1:3262915-3273001 GCF_000298275.1 Orycteropus afer afer
CAGCCACTCCTCAGAAGGAAGATGGGGCAATCTACTTCCATAGTGATACTGCCTCGGAAACCCAAGGAGGGGTTGCTATGAGTTGGGTCTGACTTGACAGCATATAACAACAACTAAAACAATGGGTTTGAACTGCTGATCTTGTGGTTAGCAGCCAGAGGCCTTATCCACTACTCCACCAGATCTGACATATGAATATAGACATAGACACATGAAAAATTTTAAAGTAGTTACAAATAACCAGAAGAATATATGATTAATATATTATCCTCAAAACATGTGCACACTGCTCATATGTAAAACAAATCTCTAGTATTAAACTATTATTAAATTATAAGGAGGTGTATTTCAATGTTGGAATAATTTATATTACTCTGTTTAAATGTCCACTCCTTATAAGTAATAATGCATATAGAAATATAGCTATGCAAATTTATATGAACAGCAATCAGTGTTTAAAATCCAAAGACATTTTTTTGTCTCTTTTGTAATGCAAACTTATTTGATATTATTAAAATAACAGTATTACAATGAACCAAAAAACTAAAACTACTATTATAAATTAAAGGAATACTTTTTAATAATTGAGGGAACAGAACATTGTTTCAAAGCATAAACAGAGTGTATGTATAGTAATATATAAACTTAGATGTCTCAAACAGCAGCTCATTCACACTTTTCAAATTTACATTGTTATTCTACCTGAAAGATGTCAGTGGGTACTTCCCCTATACATGTATATGTAATTGAGAGGTAAGATGTGTGATCAATGGTTCTTGCCACCAGACTCAGATAGACTATCATTTTGCTTGCTGATATCCTCTCTGGAGGGGTATTTGCTGCTATTTTCAACTGCCACTTAGTTTCACAGGCAGCACAATACTGTTATTTCTGAGAAAGGGATTGCATACTAAACTGGATTCCAGTTTCTCTCTTCATGAAGAATGAGAGAAACACGCTCTGTTCTGTGTAAATCTCGACAGTGTCTTGACTAAGTGATAAATCATTCTTATTTGGAACATCTTTATCTTTGTATTTTGTGTATAGATAGAGAGAGAGAGAGAGAGAGAGAGACAAAGAGAGAGCTCTGGTGGCATAGTGCCTAAAGAATTTGACTGCTAACCAGAAGGCTGGCAGTTCAAACCCACTCAGCCAGTCCTTGGAAGAAAGATTGGGCAATCTACTTACTTGGAAATACCGTCTCAGAAACCCAAAGAGGGGTCATATATGTGTGTGTGTGTGTGTGTGTGTGTGTATGAATATATATACACACACAAAATGTCAAAGCTTCAGAGTATTTAAGTAGTTATAAATAGATTTATTTCAGCTATAGACTCATACTACCATTTATTTCTAATGAAAATGACATTTCATATTCTTGGTATACAATTAGAATACATTACAACCATATTACTGGCTTGCAAAAAAGACTTTATTCATTAGAAGATTATACCTGGCAATACCAAGCACAGCTGGTAAGATTTAATAGTTCATAAATTAACAATTGTCACTGAGTTGAACTATATCATTTATTATTATTGCATAAAAAAAAATCTTGGCTTGTTGCTTTAGGTCATTAAACATTTACACACTTAACCTTCTCAGCACTAAAATCTATGATTCTTTGGCAGTCCCTCAACAGACTCAATAGTGCTTAATATTTTTGTCCTCATAAATTGGAATATAATTCAGTAATATAAATTACTTATCTAAAATTGATCTGACTCTGGAAGGTAACAAATTAGGCACCTCATTTAAATGAGTTACAGCCTAATATGTCAGAAGATTTCATTCATTTTCATGGTCTAATTACATCAATCAGTTGCATTTGATAATTTTTAAAGTGGGCTTGCTATAAATCACAAATATGTGGATAATAAAATTATATCAATCAAAGTATCAGGAGACCCAGTTTTATGAACTGGTGAGCCAGAATTATGTCATAGTTATATTACTAAATATGAAATAAGAACCTCAATGTAAGTTTTGCCAAATCACATTGATTTTTAAAGGCTTCTTCTCTTAAGCAACAAATAGGAATACATTTAATAAAGTTATTTGGATAATATTTTATACTTTGTGCTGAATTTTAAAATTTGATCTTCACAATAGCCTATTCATTTAGATTGCAAAATATTTTAATCATGGGACAAATAAAATAAGATGAAACGATAGCCATTTAACATTCTAAATGTCTTTACTGTTCTCCATTTGATAATCTTCCCCTACATGACTGGAAATATTTCCATTCATCATTGATGTATGCAATATTTATTTCTATCTTAATTAGAGCTGCAGTATTCTAAATCTCATTGTAGGACTTATAGCAACAAATCTCATAGGAAGGATGACAACAATATGGTTACAGTTATTGTTGTGAGATGTGTTGAGTGGATTCTAACTCATAGTGACACCATGTGATAGAGTAAAACTGTCTCATGAGGTTTTCTATGCTGTAATCTTTGAGCCAATATCCAGTTGTTTTCTCTTGTGGAGCTGCTGAGTTCATCACTGTTGTGTCACCATGGCTCTCAAATGAATATTTGTAGAAGAATCAGTTTGAATAATCCTAGAATCTTCTTCCCCTCTCATAATTGCCACAAGTTTTCCTATTCATTCTTTGACACTTTTATTCTTTCCCTACTTGCCCCATCCTTGATTTTTCATGAGTTATTTTAATTTCCTTTCTCAATAGCTAGATTCTAAGCTTCTTGTAGGTAAAGATAATTTCCTTAGATCTGAGTGATATAAATGTTTCTAAACAGAATTGCTTGAAAAGCATCTGTTAAAGAAAATGCTTTCTCTATACATATACATATATTCATTTTATTTCAGTTCTCACCTATATATGACAGATAAAATATCTGAATTTTTAACCAATATTTACCCTTCTTTTTTCAAAATTATGACCTTAACTCCATTCTAAGGAGTTCTGGTGGTATAGTGCCTAAGGCATTTGACTGTTAACCAGAAGTTAGAGATTCAAACCCATCAGCCACTCTGCAGAAGCAAGACTGGGCAATCTATTTCCTTAAGGATTTACTGCTTGGGTAACCCAAAGGGGGTTACTATGTGTCAGAATCGACTCAATGGCAGTAACTTGGTTGTTTGGAACTTCATCCTAGAAATACCGTGTAGTTTCAGAATATTCCTAATTTTTTCATTTCATTTTAATAGGGAATGAAATAAAACTACTAGTGGTGCTAATCATTCCAGGATTGTGGTATTTTCTGCACCCAAAGTAATGATTGTTTGAGGTAGAGGAAATAACCCTATGGATATTATTAACAGAAAGTGTATCTTGGTGAAATCAATATGTAAGACAAAAGGTATAACGTAGGATTAAATGGAATCTGTATGTTAATTAAGAAAAGTTTTCTAAGACAACTTTAGATTATGTGGTTTGTTTGTTGTTCATTTGGAATGGACAAATGTGGACGGAGGAAATAAAATCACAATGCTTTCTTGTTTACATATAAGGCAAGGGATACAAATACAGTGGATGCTAATATTTGCTACATTTATTCTGTAATAAAATGATATTGCATCTTTCCTGGATTTTCATAGTGAGAATTTTGATCTTTTTTATATTACTAAGACACACCCTTTAAGTTGTATTCTTAATGCCAGTATCAGTACATCTCTCAGTGTGAGAGTAAGTAAATTATAGCCCCTTCTTTATGGAATCTACCTGATTAAACATAAACTCTCACCACCCAATTGCAGTGAGACATCAGGGAAGGATTTGGAAATGTAAAGACATAACACATAAAGAAGTGGGCATCCAAAGTGAGAGGAAAGTGAACTGAAAGTTTTTTGTTTTGTATTGTTTTAGACCAGACTTCAATCATGGAGACATGCTTATTGCAACACTCTTTGCCTACTGCGGAGGTGTATGTATCTCATTGAGAACGGTTAAACTACCAATCAGGGATAGTTTTAGAGGAAAGACAGAGCTCTTTCTTTCAGCACCATGTATGGAGATAATTATTCTCAGGTTCACACTTGATGCACAAAGCCTTTTGAATAACTTATTGGAAGAAACCACCTTCCATAGCATTTCAGTATTAAGTGTTAATTAGAATTATCTTGTGAATAAATGTTCAAAGAGTAAGATCTCTGAAACAAGGAGTGGACATACAATAAAAGACAAAATTATGCAGAAAAAGATATATAGACCTGAAAGAAGGATATTTCAGCCTTGGTAGCCAAAAATCCAAAGATTATCTCCCAAAGTTCCTATAGCCTGGTTATTCGATCAAACCCAATTATAAGTACTTCTGTGAAGGGACTTTAAGTGGAAATAAGTTTACTAGTCAGCTCACTTTCCCTTAAAAATATCAAGATTATATTGGGTTCTAGTAAACATATCCTAGAGATACATCTGGAAAGCACAAAACAAAAGCTAGTACTTTGTTGGTATTCCGTAGGATCTCTTTCATCTATTTATACTGCATAAGGCATTTGACTGCTAACCAGAAGGCTGGTGGTTCAAATCCCTCAGCCACTCCTCGGAATGAACATTAGGCAACTACTTCCGTAGTGATATCGGCTCGGAAACCCAAGGAGGGGTCACTATGAGTTGAATCTGACTCCACAGCAGTGAGTTTGATTTTTTCAGTATGTACTATTGGAAACTCTTGAAAAATATTGCAATTTTCCTCTTTGTTTCATTTCCTTTGACCTGAGCTTATTTTGTCTTGAATATACATGTCATGATCATTATTATCTAACTAAAATCATTTCAAATGCCTTGCAAACAACTCTACATTTCTACAAACCACCATAGGTAATGTTATAAATCACGGACTCTATGATTCACTTGGTCAAAAATTTTCGATATCTTTCCACATAATATTAGTTTTTCCATATCTCGGCTTTGTACCCATCCTAGCTATCTATGTATACATTGCAGGCCTGTAATTTCATACATAACCACACCTGTGGTTTCCAGCCATCAAGCTTTCCTTATGTGTCACTTTCCACCAGGAAATTAATACCTGGCTACATCCTATCTTTCCCCCATGCATCCTATCTTTTCCCCATGCATCCTATCTTTTCCCCATGAATTTCTTTTTTATTTCAAAATTAAATGAAGCCTTGGGGGGGAAAAAAAAAAACTCTACTGAGCTCCTTTAACATTTATCTTCCTTTACACCAAGCTTACTCATGTTAATAGCTCAGATACTTCTGCAAAATTGTCAGTGTACTGAAAAAGTAATGGTAACTTATTTACCTTTATATGCATTCCGCAGCACAATACCTTGCTCCTAGAAGAAATACAAGGCATGTTTATCTATCTAATTTCTTGAGATAAAGGAAGAACCAAATAGGGGAAAGTTGGTAAATTTACCTTAACAAGAAATAATACATATTTCTTAATCTTTCAAAAGTATTTTGCTTCTCTCTTACCAAGGGCAATAAACCACCTATTCATTCTGTAAGAATATCGAAAGACCTGCAGGAGAAATGACATAGCTATTGATGTGTCTTGACTTCCTACAAAGCAGGGTAGTAAAAAGTTTATTATTTTGTCAATTATTTCCAAAGACTGACTATACTTTTCTTAAGTGAATATATGTATACTCTAACAATTCTAATACAACCTAACACTAAATGGAACTAAATGACCAAATAAACTGATATTAGAAAAAAACAGCATGTGGCTGTTGGTCTATACACTAAATAAAACTGGCTTACAAATAAAATGCAAGAACTAGAATGCATTTTTTACACATAGTATCTACTTTAATCACCACTTCAAAAAGAAATCCTCTACAAGATATTGTAGACGTGTGCACGTAAGATCAATACTATGTATATAACAAGCATAGCTGAAAACACAAAATAACTTGCAATTTAAATTTTTCTTTTTTCAAACCCTTGTTAGTCATCTTGATTCTTCACAAATCAATTTCATTTGGTTACCGTGTTAGCTTTGACATGTGTATATAATAGATGCCTAAGCCAGTGTTTCTCAATGTATATGGTCCTCTGAATCACCCAAGGATCTTGTTAACATGCTGATCCTGACTCAGCAGACTGGGGGTAGAGCCTGAGATTCTGAATGTTTAATGTTCTCTCAATTAATGTGAATGCTGTAGATTTCAGGACTGCACTTTGTGTGATTGAAGAAATTAAACAAACTAAAAAGTAAAGAGGTTAACGATCTTTAAAAAGAGACAACAACAGCAAAAAACACCCTAAATCCATCATTTGAGATAGAATATGATACCCAGAAAATATTTTGTATTGAGTAAAATAAATATACACTATATCAAATTTTTGAAGTGCAGTAAAATTATTGCTTAGGGGAAAAATTATATTTGAATGCATGTATTGGGAAGAAGAAAAATCCTTAATGAAAGACATCAGATTCTTCTCTTTGAAGGAGAGAAAAAGAAGAACAAAATAAAGCAAGTAGGGGGAGGAAAAGAAAATAAGTGTAGATAGTAATGGAACAGAAAATTTATCAGCAATGAAGAAACATCAATGAAATCAAAAGATGAGTTTTTGAAAATAATAATATTCAGACACTTTTGGATTGATTGATTTAAAAAAATAAGTTACTGTTAATTTTCTCACAATTTCAACAAGTTAGAGGAAAAGGAAGAATTCCTTTAAGGGCACATATTGCCAACATCAATGAAGAAATATATCTGAATAGTCCTATTTCTATTGAAAACATTGATGTTTTTAATTTGAAACATTTCTACATAGGAAAGGCCAGGCCCAGCAGCTTTCACTACTAAATTTGACATATATTTAAGGAAAATATAAACCTCCATAAACGGTTTCAGAAAACAGACTATAAGAAAACATTTCCCAATATTTCTGAGAGTCAGAAAAATTTGAATACAGATTTGATATTAACATATTTTACTATACTTAGATATGATAACTATTTTCTGCTTATATAGGATAATTTTAGTATCCTTAAGGGTTACACTTTGTGAAATATAAAAATGAAGTATGTTGGCATTTGTAACTAAATTTCACATATTTCAGAAAGCTAATATTTAATGTATGGAAGATAAAGAGATTAAAATTATGGTAATAGCAATCAGAGATGAGCATGATGTTACCCTCTCTACTATTACTAGCTTCTGAAACCACACCTACCTATCCTGATGAAGAAACCTGGTTGATCAATGGAAGGTAAACTGTTCATGTTAATCATTGTTTCTGGCAACTACTCTTACATAGTACTTCCAGTTTATGCTTGTGCATGCACACAAATGTGCTCATATTGTCACACACACGTATGTCACTCCCACCAACATTCAACAACTCTTCTCTCCCACCCACACTCATAAACATGCTTCCCAGACTTGCTTAATGACACTAAGATTTTAGCAACACTGCCATTATTTCTGTTTTTTTTTTTTTTTTGCCATTTAGGTTTTAATAAGGACTCCTTTCTTTAACACTCTGTACCATGGACTAGCTGTTTTCTGCTCAAAATAAGACTCTGGGACCAGTAACACTGGAATTAGTTGAAGCTTGTAAGAGTTGGGGAATCTCATATCTTAATGGACCTATTAAATCTGAATCTGTGTTTTTTTCAGCAAAATCCCCATTAATGACTATGTATTGAACAGTTTGAAAATCCCTGGGCTGGAATGTAAATTGTATAAAAGTGTGTCTGAGTGTGTGTGTTTCTTCTGTGTGTGTGTGTGTGGGGGGGTCTAATGGGAGGAGACATATCTCTTTTTGTCAGTATTATAATACATTATTTACTAGAGTTTTGGCACATGTTGTTATTAGTTGTTGTCAAGTTGATTCTGATTCATGGTAACCCCATATGCTACACAATAGAACTACCCTCATTGTATTTTGTTTGCTGTAATCTTAATCAAAGTAGATCACCAGGCCTTTTCTTCTCTGGTACCACTGGGTATGTAATAAAAGCCAACCTTTAGGTTAGCAGGTAAGTGCAAACTGCACAATGTAGGGATCTTTCTTGACACATAGAAGTATACAAGTAATAACTGAGAAAAAATGAATGAAGCAACATAAAATGGGAAGAAGTTAATGGGTTTTCCATTTTGGTGGAATACATAATTTCAGAGAGGTAACGCAGTCTGAGAAATTTTATTTAAAATGACTGAATTTGTAGAAAGACTGACAGTTATCTAATTGAGAAGAGGTGCAAGTGTTTTTCAGTGTGGTTTTTGAAAGAAAGGGAATAAAACAGCCTCTTATAACTGATATAATATATCAATAACTGATATAAATGATATAATATCCCTTCAAATGTTATTTATATATTAATGTTATTTATATACCACAAAATGGCAAATCTACTTTCTATTTTACATCTATATTAATTTTATGCTTTATTTTTCCATGTTATGGCAAATTAGGGAGGGTACTTGAAGTCCATCTTCTCTTATTGTGCCAAGGAGCTACCATCAGAAAAACCAAGTTTCATAAATATAATCATAAACTACTTAACTACAAAATATTACGTCTTACTTTCATTGAAGCTTTTTTTCTTTTAATAATAGAATATTTTCAACAACTATAAGATGAAAAAAACAATCTTTCCTCCATAATTGAGTGATGTATGTTCTGGAGTCGAATACTCTTCTAATTTATGGTGAAAATGCAGTGATGCTTGATTCTCTGATCCATTTTCCAGAGTGAATCCTCTACTTACTAAGTACCAAATATTTTTTCATACTATTCCAACCAGGCTTGTCTTTATATCTTTTCTCCAAAAAGGTTTAGACAATCATTCCTGGCCAACTGGTGAAGTATAAGACAGGTCAATACATTTGACTATTGAACCATGGATCATCTTCTAAAAGTGTAGCAGTGTTCTAACACAGAGGAACAAATTAGAATGCTATCATTTTCTTTATTTGCTTGCTTGCTTGTTTGTTTTGTAGCTCTAGCTTTATACCATTCCAACTACAGAAACTCCTTTACCCTAATTCTTTCTGCTCACAGTTGTTCCTCTTTTTGTCACAGGGTTTAAGCATGAATTATAAATAAACAGATATGAGGAAGTCAAAGACCACTACAACTTAATAGAAGATAGTGAGCAATGCTGTCATCTCCCTGAAAACAAGCTTTGTGAGTCTCCTGTACTCTGCCTGGAATATTTCTCAGTCCTTGATCTTCCCATGGGGTTGCATGCTGCTCCTTTCCTGACAGACCAGAGGGTCTGTGGGATACCTGCAGGGGAAGAGCAATCCTGTTCTCATGGTCTTGAGATGCATGCATACACACACACAGACACAAACACACACATAAATAATAAAATGAGTGAAAACTTTTTAATATATTGACTATATAATCAGGAAAATATGCTACTTATATAATAATAATAATAATAATAATAATCAAATAATAATTCAAATTATTTTAAAGTTATCTATATGCAAGTAGAGAGCTCTGGTTGTGTAGTGCCTAAGGCCTTTGCCTGCTAACCAGAAGGCTGGTGGTTCACACCCACAAGCCATTTCTCAGAAGGAAGAGGGGCCAATCTACTTCCATAGAGATACCACCTTGGAAACCCAAGTAAGGGTCGCTGTGAGTAGGATCTATTCAATGGCAGTGAGTTTGGTATTTGATATACAAGTAAACATCAACATAAATGAACTTCAAAATATTGGAGATGAGAAATATTTGAATTTCTTATAATATTTACAAAATGCTAACACTATAATAAGAGTTTTAAAGGAGAGTTCACTGTTAAGTATCTAAGAAATAATGTGTAATTGATAAATATTTCCAGGATGATGAGTAAATGGATGGAAAAAAGGAAGAAAAGAAGTAACGAAGTGGGAGGTGGAGGAGATGGAAGGAAAGAATGAAGGAAATGAGGGACAGAGGGAGGAGAAAGGGAAGGAAAAAGGAAGAAGGAATAGAATAGGCTTAGATACAAGTTAGAATTCATTGTATTCTGAGTATCCGCACCTTTAAAATGAGGAAAATACTTTAATTCAGAGGAGGTTGTGAAGAATATATATGTTACTTTAGGTAAATTCTGGCAACAAAATTAATAACTAACATACATTTTCATCTTCATTTCTGACAAATATTTTATACGTAAACCTTTGTCTTTTCATATGATAC
>NW_006921918.1:3273286-3275158 GCF_000298275.1 Orycteropus afer afer
CCTTAATTAAAAACTATTTCCCATTTTCTTATGTCATTATTGCTTTATATATGCCTTGTGTAATCCAGCTGTTACCCTTAGAATTTTGACTGGATTCCAATCACAGCAATGATTTTAACCCCAAAATTATTTGAGCACTGTTTAAATAAAATGAATACAGCTACATTAAATTGGCATTGAATAGTCCCACAGGAATATTTGTACAATTTGGTTTTTATGTTTTTTATAATCATGAGTCTGCAAGAAAAAAAGATAAAAGCACTACATTATTTGAAATACTTGTTAAAATTTTTATATTTTGACTTACATATTCCAGACAATTATTGTTCATTAAATTTTTTTTATATTTAATGCTTCAGTTTTTCATACTGTGGTAGCTTGCATGGTTCTGTGATGGTAGAAGCTAGGCCACCAGTATTTAAATACTAGTGCAGTCACTCATCTGGACAAGATTCAGTGGACTTCAAGACTAAGACTGACTATGAAGGAGGACTTAGAGATCTTCTTCTGAAAAAAAAAAAATAAAAAACAATTAGCCAGTGAAAATCTTATAAATATCAGCTCAACATTGTGTGATATAATGCCAGGAAATGAGTCCCTCAAGTTGGTAGTCCTTCAAAATATCACTGGGGAAGGGGTTGCCTACTCAAAGGAGAGTGAACATTAATTATGTGGATGGGGTAAAGCTTTTGGGACTTTCATTCTCTGATGTGGCGCCATTCAAAATGAGAAGGGACTGCTCCAAATGTCCATTAAAAAATCAGACTGTGCAATGTAAAAAGCATGAGTCAAGAAGAATTTCAAGGTGTCAAAAATGAAATGGGATTTAATTTTTAACTTGAAGATAGATATGTCAGACATCAGTGAGCTGGAATGGACTGGTATTGCCCATTTTGAATCAGACAATCATATGGTCTACTATACCAAGAATGAAAAAATTGAAAAGGAATGGTGTCACATTCATCATCAAAAAGAGCATTTCAAAATATATCCTGAAATACAATGCAGTGATAGGGTAATATCCATATACCTCCAAGGAAGAACAGTTAATAATATTATTACTCAAATTTATGCACAGAACACTCATGCCAAAGATAAACAAACTGGAGATTTTTACCAAAACATACAGTCTAAAACTGGATCACACAAGCAATCAAGATGCATTGGTAATTAATCATGATTGGACTATCAAAGTTGGAATTAAAGAAGAAGGATAGGCAGTTGGAAAATATGTTCATGATGGTAGAAATGATGCAGAAGATCTCCTGATAGAATTTTCCAAGACCAATGGTTTATTCTTTGGAAACTCATTTTTTGAATAATATAAATGGATTCTACACATGAGAACCTTACCAAATGGAATACACAGGAATGAAATTGACCACACTTGTGGAAATAAATGATGGAGAAATTCAAGGTCAGCAACCAGAAAAAAGGCCAGAACTGCAGAACACACAATCATTGCTCAATTACAAGATGAAACTGAAGCTGAAGATTATTAAAAGAAGCCCATAAGAGCTGAAGTATGACTTTGAGTATGTCCTGCCTGAATTAAGAGGCCATTTCAAGAATCAATTTGCTGTATTGAGTACTAATGACAAAAACCAGATGTGTTCTGGCATGACATCAAGGACAGCATACATGAAGAAAGTAAAAAGACATTAAAAGACAGAAAAGAAAGAAGACCAAAATGAGTGTCACAAGACACTTTGTAACTTGCTCTTGAACATAGAGTAGCTAAAAAAAGAAAGGAAGAAAGAAATGATGAAGTACAAATGTACAGATTTCAAAAGGTAGCTTGTAAAGATGAATAAAGTGTTATAATGCAAACTCTAAAGATCTGGAATTAGAAAATCGAACAGGAAAAACACA
>NW_006921918.1:3275663-3278356 GCF_000298275.1 Orycteropus afer afer
ATTCATTGAGTTGATATTCTTGATGTTATCCCAAACTCTTCTGGTCTTCAGTCATTGTTGTTCAATGTCTCAAACCTATTCTTCAGATGGTCTCTAAATTCAGGTGGGATATAATAAAGGTTGTGTTTTGGCTCTTGTGAATATGTTTTAATTTTTTTCAGCCACAACTTTAACTTGCATATGAGCAATTGATGGTCAGTTTTTTATCTTATTTTGACTGATGATATTGAGCTTCTCCTTTTTCCTGTTTCCACAGATGTAGTTGATTCAATTCCTGTTTATTTCATCTGTGTCTATTTTCTTTCTACGAAAATAATTGTTTGTAACTTTTGTTCTGCTTCCATAATGGGAAAATTTATTTAGTTTCATTTGTTATCAACCTGTATAAAAGCCCGCTGCATTACACACTTATATTTTTATAGCTTGAATAATGCAAAATTTTAAAATAGCTTAATCCATTTTCAGAAATTTAATTCAGATATTGTTTATTTTTCAAAGAAATGTATTCATTTTCAGAGTACTCTGGATCTATCTCGTATATCCTTTTTGGTTTTGTTTTTCTTTTCTATTGCTCTTACTGCTTTTAGCAGTCTAGTGCTTGTTACAGGCGAATGGCCCTGACATTTAAAATACAAAAGCTGGAATACCATGAACTTGGCATTCAGAATTACATTTTCTAGCTGAAAATCCTCAGCCCTAACATCTTTCTAAGCATTAAATCATTTCTATAGAAAATCATATAAGAAACCAAAGTTTACTTCTTTGAGTCTCATCCCATTTTCTTATAGTATGAACTGTATCTAATAGGATTGAAATATTTTATTTACAAAAGTGTTTAAGCACAGGCTTTCTGTTGTGCAAAACAAACAAACCAACCAATATTTATTTCTCTTTATGTCTATTCAATACTTACAGAGATCTCCCCACTTTTAGGCTAATGTATAATTACATATGCACTCCTCGGAAGGAAAATTAGGCAATCTACTTACATAGCGATACTGTCTCGTAAACCCAAGAAGGGATTTCTATGAATTGGATCTGACTTGAAGGCAGTGAGGTGTTTCTTTTTTTCTTTTTCTTTAATTGCATATTCTAGCTTCACTCATATATATAGGAGTAAGCACATCTTGAAGGTGCTCTGATGGTGCAATACATAATGCATTTGACAGCTAACCAGAAGGTTGGCAGTTCAAACTCACCAGCTACTCAGTGGGAGGAAGATGAGGCAATCTACTTCCATAAAGATTTACAACCTAGGAAACCCGTTGGAAGTAGGCATGAGTTGGGATCAACTCGATGCCTCTGGGTTTGGTTTGGTACAATTTATGCATACATTGAGCACTCTCAATACTCTCAAATGAAAGAGTGTTTTTCTTTTCTCAAAAAGTTCAACTTTTGATTATAATTGATGGCACTGCCTGATTTTATACCTGATAGCTCAAGTGATGTTATATGTATGTTTTAAAATATTTAAACAATTTAGTTTTGGATAAAGTGTTATATTATCCTCTAGAGGAATAAAGAATTGCTTTAATTTGCTAAAGATTGTCGTTTGGTTGTTAAATAATTTATAATTAATGAAATCTATGCTTTATATGAGAAAATATAAAATGTAAAAGAGAGAAAAAAATAAAGGGAAGCTTGCTGTCAGCTGCCCTATATTTCTTCTCATACTACATGAATGTAAGAGATCTGTGTAATAGAGTACAGAGTAAAGTAATATTTCTGGTTATTTTTACTTCACTATAGTACTTAAAATGCATTTTATTTAACATCACTGTATGTTATGAAATAAAAATGCATCTTCAAAACTAAAACATGCATTTTTTTTTTTAATAGCCATGTCATCTTTATTTTTCATTAAAAGAAATAAGAACATCCTATACAGTGGAACACAACTTAAAAACAGTGTATTTTTTCTGCTCACTGGTAATATATTTATTTTATTCTTAATGATTTTAGCACTTTAAAGGAATGCTTATAAATTAATTAAGACACCTTATAGCAAATTAAATTCCCAACTCAGAATTTAAATACAATTGAAAGTTTGTTATAGTAGTAAAATAAGTATAACCAATTATATTAAAATTCACACAATCCAACTCTTCTGCTTAAAGGGTCCTAAAGCAGTAGAAGAGTAGGATGCTCACATGCTTATTACTATCACATGCTTATTACATGCTTATTACTATAGCGTGTCTCCTTGCCTTCAGGTGCTTGGGTAACTAGAACAGTTGCTCTCAAAGTGAAGCTTCTAGGTTAGTAGTATCATTAACTGAGAAGTTGTTAAAAATGAAAATTCTCAGATGCCAAGTAATTACATTGTATACTAAATATCAGGAACCAGGGTCTAGAGTATCTCAGCAACTTCTACTTCATAAGTCCCTGTAAATAATCCCATAGATAGTATAAAAACCCCCTTACAAATTGACAAAAGCCAAAGCTTATCATGGTTTGTCTTTGATAAGAAATAATGACAATACAAATTTTGTTGTTATGTTGTTACATGACGGTGAGGCAGCTCCAACTCATAGTGACCCTGTGTACAAAAGAATGAAACAATGTCAGGTCCTGACGCATCCTCACAATCTTTGCTTTGCTTGAACCCACCTTTGCAATCACTGTGTCAATCCATCTGATTGAGGGTCTTCCTATTTTTCACTGACCCTCTAATTTATCAAGCTGATATCCTT
>NW_006921918.1:3280416-3288513 GCF_000298275.1 Orycteropus afer afer
GGAAGTGGGTTCATTTTTGGTCCTTGGTGTTACATTATCCAGCAAAAGGTTTTGCAGAGAGCAAACATTTGTGGTAGAATGTCTCATTTCATTTGCAGGACATTCTCCTCACCCTGAAAAACAGACAGATTGAATAATCATTTAATATTTTCATACTTCTCTTAATTTTGTTCTGTAATAATATGATCTAGTTAAATGTCATGTACTGAATTTTAGATTTTAGCTATTTATTTCACTATCACCAAAATCTAAGCTCATTTTCTCACCTTGCCTTAAGTTATGGTAACTCAGAAGGGAAATTATTTAATATGAACACCTTTATCTTCTCCATGTTCTATCAAATCAAAAAAGTTATTCCTGAAACATATTTTTCACCTGTCACACACATATGATGGTATTCCACTATTTCACAATTTTCTGAAGTAAAACTTTATTTTATATATTCTGACTGAATGATTTAATTTTCCTTTTACTCTTTGGTTTTATTATTTTTTTTCCTTATGTGATTTGAGCCCTAATATTATAAATTTTTGTGCTTTGTATCTTCTAATAATATCTACTTGATTTTACTCTAGACCATCTTTATAGTCTAGACTCACTCATTATATTAGTCTTATATATTACTAAACACAGATAAATTGAGTAAGTATGGAACACACCAGAAATGGTTGGATTTTGTTTTCTTGAATTTTATGATCAGTAAAATATAAAGTAGCTCTCTGGTGGCATGCTGAGCAAGTAATCCAAGAAGCTGGACTCTATGAAGAAGAACATGGCATCAGGTTTGGAGGAAGACTAATTAATAACCTGAGATATGCAGAAGACACAACCTTGCTTGCTGAAACTGAGGATTACTTGAGAAGAGACTATTTTCTGGGGAATGATGTCATGCTTGGTAAACTGGAGGGTCAATGAAAGAAGAGAAGGCCCTCAATGAGATGGATTGACACAGTGGTTGCCAGGATGGGCTCAGGTATATCAAGGATCATGAGGCTGGCACAGGACAAGGCAGTTTTTCATTCTGCTGTGCATAAGGTTGCTATGAGTCTGAGACAACTCGACAGCACCTAACAAAAACAAAATTCAATTCTTTGATCAATATCAGTCTTGATCAGTGTAGCATTGTATTAAGTGTTCCAGTCAAATAGTGTGCCATTAAAATGTAAATGTTTAAAAATAAAGTCAGTTTGACTATTTATGTTAAATTTCCTTTCCATAGATTTCTTAACATCAGTGTGTTGATAACTGGAAAGCAATGCTTCTGGGATTTTAATTTAAGTTGTGCTGAGACTATAAATTAAATTTATGTATAAATTATCTATAAATGATAAGAATTTATATCACCACAGTATTAAAGATTTTAAAATATTAATAGTGTATACCTCTTCAATTATTTAGGTCTTCTTTGATTTTTTGTCTGTTTTTTGTAATTTTCAGCATACAGATTCTGCACATATTTTATTAATTTTATATCCAAGGTTCTCATACTTTTGGTAATACTGTATATGCTACTGCTATTTTAATTAAGTTTAAAATTCAAATAATCATTTCTAATTTATAAATATACAGTTGATTTTTGTATAGAGAAAACTGTACATTTAGAACTCTATGTACAATAAAATATATTTCTAAAAAATAAAAGTATAGTAATTTTTTTTTAGATAAGCATAACAAAATTCATCACTGGATGAACTCTGTGTCACTAGTAAATAAAGGAAAACATCCTCTTTTAAATATAGTAATTCAGTGGCAACTCATATATCCAGAAAGAGATAAATAGAAGTGGAATTGGTAAATACGTAGGCTAATAGAGCAGATTTTATTCTTTTTGTTTCACAGTTTCTATAAAGTATAAAATCTTCAAATCAAATCAATTATGATAAAATTTCATTGAGATATTTATAACAAACACAATTAAGATGTATTATAACTAATACATAATAGGATGGTGAATTGAAGTGTTTGTTGTAAGATTATAAAGTATTGTTCTTTGGTTCTTACAAGGTCAAGTTTATAGCTTCAAATGCTTATATTAGAAAAAAAATAATTTTTTAAAATACTTCATACTGCACTTCTGGCAAGATGACTAACTAGGCTGATTAGCTACACAGACCCTCTTCAACTAAGAAATGAGAAATCAATTGAAATAGTTACAGAAGATAATTCAAGAACCCTGATTTTGAAGGGAAGGATAAACAAGTGGATGAAATAATAACTAGTAATAGAACCTAAAAGAAAACAGTGATTAGGGAGACAAAAGGAGCTGCTGACTGTCAGCTATCCTAACAACATGGCCAGTTTGAATATATACAAGTTGTTGTTGTTGTTATGTGCTGTCCAGTCATCTCTGACTCATAGTGACCCTATGCACAGCAGAACGAAACATTGCTTGGTACTGTGCCAGCTTATACACTGACTGAATGAGACACTGCAGATATGCACAAATCCTATAACCTATTGAAGTTTGTGTTCTTTATGGGAAAAGACAAATGATAAAGAGGTGCATAAATAGATTATGATAGTATTATAAGCAAAACACCAAATCTGTTGCTTTTCAGTTATTTCTGACTAATTGCAAACCTGTAAGACAGAGTAGAACTGTCTACAGTGTTCTCAAGGCTGTAAACTTTACAGAAGCAGACTGCCACATTTTTCTCTCAGGGAGAAACTGCCAACTTTTTGGTTAGCACCCGAGAACATATCCACCATCATCACATCTCCTTCAATAGTGATTAGTGCCTTTGTAATTAAATAAGGATAACAAGGGTAGTAATACTGATGTTGCTTTTTGATATAGGGTTGTTGTTGTTGTTATATGCTGTCGAGTCAGACCCAACTCATAGCGACCCCTCCTTGGGTTTCCGAGGCAGTATCACTGCGGAAGTAGATTGCCCCATCTTCCTTCCGAGGAGTGGCTGGTGGGTTTGAACCGCCAGCCTTCTGGTTAGCAGTCAAGTGCCTTAGCCACTATGCTACCAGAGCTCCTTTGATATAGGGTAGTCAATAGAAAACTCTCCAGTCATATGACATTTGAGCAGATTCTGAAGGTCATGTGTAGTTAAGACATGTCGATATCTACATGGAGAGCTTTCTAGGTGAGGAAATGGCAACAGAAAAGTGTTCTGAGACAGAATATGCTTGTTGAATTTATGAGACTGCAGAGTCCTGAGTGTCTGAAATGGATTATCAAAGGAGTATATTAGGAGGCAAAATTTAATAGGTAGGAGGGTCTTGCTCATAATATTCTGTAAAGATATGATGAAGACATTGGATTTTACTTTGAATGAAGTGCAAAGTTACTGGAAATTTCAGTTGAGCAGTTGCAGAATCTGAATTATACTTTAATGAAGATCATGTCATTATATGGATAAAGAGGGGAATATGTAAACAAAAAGACCGGTTGAAAACTAATTAAAAATCAAGATAAAATATAATTATGAAAGACCTGTTGGTGGTAACATAAATAATAAGCAGTGCCTGGTTCTGAAATAAATTTAAAAGAAAAACTGACATGTTCATCTTGTGGAATGGCTATGGAGTGAAGAGATTTAAGAATAACTACAAGAGTTTGGCTCAAGCACAGGAGAAAGGGATTTGTCACTTACAAAGAAGAGGAGAAGGAACTGTTAACCAAGATATGGGGGAGGGAGGAGGAGATGATAAGTAAGGGTTTGAGATTTTTATATATTCTTAAAAGATGACTGTTTTACATCTAATTATAGATGTTGAGTTTTCAGCTGGTTGTGATTTTGAAGCTGTGAGGTAGAAATTGATCCTTAGGCTATGTATGATGTTTTAAACACAGTTATTTGTGCTTTATTATATAAAAGGCTTATTGGTTTAGAATAATTTTCTGAGGACTGAGCATTACTCAGATTCAAATACAGCAGTTATTTTTTGTGTTAAAACACACCAAGAGCTCTCTGACTAGTGTCACATGAATGGGATAGGAACTAAATTATGCCCTTGCATTAGGATGGGTTCTCTAGAGGAGCAAAATCAATAAAGCTTATATATAGAGAGAGAGAAGAAGAAATTTGTCTTAGGAAAATGGCTCACACACTTATAGAAGTTGGCAAGTCCCAAGTTCTTAGATCAAACATCAGGCTGGAGGCTTTTCCAGGCTCACATAGCTGCAAGGGCTGATGAGCCCAAGGTTGGTAGGTAGTATACCAGCTGTTGACTCTAATGAATGTTGAATCCAAGATCTCCAGGCTGAATGGTGCATTGTTCACTCAGGACAGTTGTATCCAGCAAAACAGGATCCTGATCCATACAAAAGTGTCTCTTTTTCCCAGGAGGTCCATCAATACATTGGAAGCGGGCCACACCTCTAGGGAAACTCCCTTTCAACTGATTGGCTGCTGAAAGCACATACATCCAATCTCATCATGGGAATAACCTACAACACAACTGGTTTAACCACTCAGAATTGTGCTCCAACCAAGATGATGCACAACTCCAACTATCACATCCCTGAATGAGTGACAGAAAAAATTGTCACTGTATCTGTCAGACTGCATTAAAAAAAAAAAAAAAAATGAAGGTTTCTTTCAATTTCTGTGCAGACTCTCATTGTAGGAAAAACAAGTGTATTCATGAGTTAGGAAAAAAGTTAACAGAGAAAAATCTGTTATCCTGCACCTGCTATCATCTGCTATTTTAAATAAAACATGATAGACTAATTTATATAATTAACAGAATGATTACTTATGCCTGGAAGATAACATATTTTAATGTTGTTATTCATTAGGACAGAAAAGAATCACTACATTACTGTCTCAAATGCCTCATTTTTGATTATTAATCTGTAAACAGATATGTCTATACATTTGCCTTTCAGTAATACTTCTAGGGTTGTATACCAAATTTGTATTTGATATGTGTAATGTACTTTCTAAAATGGATTCATGAATTCTAAGTGGCTAAATATAACTTTCTGAATTATATTTATAGTATTTACCATGTTGTTGTTGTTAGGTGCCAATGTGTCAGTTCCAATGCATAGTGACCTTGTGTGCAACAGAATGAGACACTGCCCAATCCTGCATCACCCTAGCAATATTTGCTTTGCTTGAGCTCATCAATGTAGCCACTGTGTCAATCCATCTCGTTTAGACTCTTTCCCTTTTTCACTGCACCTCTACTTCCACAAGCTTGATATCCTACTCCAGGGAATGGTCCTTTCTGAAAACATGATCAAGGTAGGTAAGGCAAAGTCTGGCCATTCTCCAAGAAGCATTCTAGCTGTACTTCTTCCAAGATAGACTTGTTCCTTCTTCTGGCAGTCCATGATGTTTTCAGTATTCTTGACCAACACCATAATTCAAATATATCCATTCTCCTTTGGCCTTCCTTATTCATTGTGTAGCTTTCACATACACATGAGACAATTGAAAATACCATGGCTTGGGTCAGGTGCAATGTAGTCCTCAAAGTGGTATCTTTGCTTTTTAACACTTTAAAGAGGTATTTTGCAGCAGATTTGCCCAGTGCAATACATCATCTGATTTTTTGACTGCTCTTTCCAGGAATGTTGATTGTGTATCCAAGTAAATTAAATCCCTGATGACTTATATATCTTTCTTCCATCTATCATGTTATTGTTTATTAGCCCAGTTGTCAGGATAATCCATACGGAGGGCTGTAGTCTTTGATCTTCATCAGTAAGTGCTTCAAATCATCTTCACTTTCAGCAAGTAAGCTTGTGTCATCTGTATATTGCAGGTCGTTAATAAGTCTTCCTCCAATTCTGATGCTATATTCTTCTTCGTATAGCCCAGTTTCTCAGATTACTTTCTCACCATACAGACCGAATAAGAATTGTGAAAAGATATGACCTTTCACCATACAGGCCGAATAAGAATTGTGAAAGGATATGACCTGACATGCTTTTCCTGATTTTAAATCATGAGCTATGCCCTTTTCCTGTTTGAATAACTGCCTCTTGGTCTGTGTTCCCTATAAACACAATTAGGTGTTCTAGAATTCTCATTCCACAAAGTTTAATGGCAATCTGTAGGTAGTGCTCATTAAATTTTCCAGGCACAAAAATGTTACATTATGTTGAATGAATGTTCTGCTCAGCTCCTTGAAAAAAATGTCTTGCAAACTTTAGGTCTACTTATCTGTATTGTCTCCATTACAGGCACTTTTTAAAAACTGCATTTTTTAACTAATTTTAACACTTTTATCTAGATGTAAGTTATAAATAAAAAAAGTACATATTTGGATATGTTGAGTAAACAGGACTTTAATGCTGATTTTGGCTTTTATTTTTCACTCACATTTTAACTCGAAAGTAATGTATTTTTTAATTTATACATATTACCTCATCAGAGATGTATAATGGACCAGATTAGAGACAATAAATATAGTCATATATAAGACACATAGTTATAATTCAAACCTGTAGAAGGCTTATAAAGTATTTTATGTTGTGAATTTTAGCTCAGGCTTCATTTGTGGGTAATACATGTATGCCGATGAATTAATTAAACAAAATTCATTTCTGTACAGCCATTCAATTCTCTCATGATGTTTCATTCCCAGTTTGCATCCCTATTTAATTAAGTTTATGTATATGCATAGTGAAAGCATAACTTTATGAATTCAAATAAGTTAATGTATCAAATAATTCTATAAAGTGTATAAGTTTGTTCTGTGCAAAGGAAACCAATTGAGAAAAAAAAAATTGACTTAAGAAAAAGAAAAAATGAAGGAAAGAGCCTTCAATGGTATTTAGACATCCTAGCCATCTTCTCTCTTCTGGGTTTTGATTGAAGTTCAAGTAAACAGAATCAACATTTTCAAATAGAAAACTGCCTGTTAATATCTGAATAAGTTTAATTTTAACTTATAAAATAATAATTTGAGTAAACATGTGAGATGGCAGTTAAATGAGTGATTATTTTCTTCACAAAGAGTAGAGATAGTGACACATTAAAGATATGGGCACTATCATTCAGTCATATTTTTGCCATTGATTTTTTTTTTAATATAGATTAGAGTTAAAGTCTCAATGATATAATGCTATGTTTATTTATACTTTCTACATGTTTTCATTAAATATTTCCAATAAAACTTTCTTCAAAGTTTTATTTTATATGTACCACCTATCATCTCTGTCTGTCTGTTTATATAGCTAACATTTTTATAGTACAGTATTGTAATAAAGTGCCATTATCTTCATTTTTACCAAGAGGAGATCTTAGAGAGCTCTGGATAGTTATGAATCTTAAGTAGAAATCACATAGTAAATAACTGAGTTGATTTTCCCTCCAGTATTAAATAACTTTTGTCTTAGTTATCTAGTACTGTTATATTATAACAGAAATACCACCAGTGGATGGTCTTAAGAAACAAATTTATTCTCTCAGTTTAGGAAGGGGAAAGTCCAAATTCAGGGCATCAACTCTAGGGAATAACATTCTCTTTGCATTGGCTCTGGAGGAAGGTCCTTGTCTCAATCTTCTCTTTGGTCTAAAAGGTTCCCAAAGCAGGGAACCCTGATCTGAAGGATACAATTCATTCTCAGTTCTTCTTTCTAGGTGGTACTAAGGTCCTTCTTATTTCTGCTTGCTTGTTTTAATCTCTTTTACATCTTAGAAGAGATTGACTCAAGATACAACCAATCCTGCCTCATTAATGTAACTGTCTCTTATCCTGCCTTATTAACATCATAGATGTTAGGATTTACAAAATTATGCTAATTATCTCAGATAATAAACTGAGGATAACTACATAATACTGAGAATTGTGGCCTTACCAAGTTTGCACATTTTTAAGGGCACAATTCAATTCATAACAACTATAAATTTAGTGATCTTCATTCATCCTATATCCTGATATTTGAATCAGATTTACTTTGGTCTGGAAAATAAACCAAATATATAAATATATGCAAAAATGAAATAAAATCTCACAGATTTAAACTATCCTGTGAAATGTGGTCTCCTTAAGCAACACATTTCTTAGAAAAACTTCCAATAACCAACAGATACATAAAACTGTTTAAACTCACTAGCAGTCAAGGATTTTGCAAATATAATCTTGCTACAGGTGTATTTTTATTTTTTCTTTGGTCTATGTTTTATT
>NW_006921918.1:3288861-3293707 GCF_000298275.1 Orycteropus afer afer
TTAATGAGGCAGGATTATTAAATGGTGTGTCTTAAGCCAAGCTCTTTTGAGATACAAAAGAAATTGTGGTGGTTATATTTGTGTGTCAACTTGGCTGGGCCTGGTTGAGTGGCTGGGCAGCTGGTAGTAGTTATTCCCCATGATGAGACTGGTAATCACCTCCAAGGTGGGATCTGAATAGCTGCTTTGAGTATGTGGTCTTCTTCCTGTATATAAGAAGAAGCTATGGGAATGGTCTCTAGCTTATGACATGCTTGGGCCCTGCATGTAGCCATGTCATTGTCAGCAGACTGCCATGCTCTGCCCACCTGGGACTTACAATGGACTTGAATTAATGGCCTACTGTGTGGTTTGGTAACATTGGGATTGTTCCATTTTACTTGTCAATCTTTGGCTTGGCAGCCTCAGCATCCAGCAGCTGTCTGAGCGAAGAAAAACCTCTAGTTTCAGTGGGCGAGGAGTTGGAGGCAAAGCTGAAGCTCAAGGTTGAGGGGCTTTCACCCAGTCCGTAGCGCCTGGCACTTTGAACTCAGATTTAAAGCCTCCAAATTATAATAGAATAAATTCCTGTTTGTTTAGACATCCCATTTGTGGTATATTCCTGTCAGAGTGGTACTAAGTAAGAAGAACAGAGATTAAACGAGCAAGTGAAGGAAACAAAGAGACGGGGAAAAGAGATGCCAAGGCACATGGAGATCTCCTAGAAATCAGGAAGCAGACGATGAAGAGAAAAGGATATTCCTCTAGAGATGACAGAAAGAAAAAGGCAGCATTATGAATTCAGACTTCTAGATTCTTCAACTCAGAGAAAATAATTTTCTGTTTTTTAAAGCCATCCATTGTAGAATTTCTGTTATAGCAGTGGTAGATAACTAAGATAGAATTAGACATCAGAAGGGTGTGGTGAAGCTGTTTTGGATTTGAGTAATGAGTGGAGGCTGGAAGAGTTTTAAGGTGCCAAAAGTAAAAACCAAGATTGCATTCAAGAGACTGTTCATAGAATTATGGAAGTCAAAGAAAATTCTGGTGAGGGCTCAGAATGAAATGAGGAAAGTCTCTATCACCTTAGATATATATGGCACCAGCAACTGAAAGTTGTTAGAAATGTGGACATTAAATGTCTCTGGTAAAGTTTTGTAAAAATACTGTAGGCACAGCGTATGAGATACCCTAGCTTCACAAAGTAGAAGGAAGATCATTATCAATATCAACAGCCCAAGGAATTCCCATGTGTCCAAGGTCAGACTAGCCTACTCTCTCCAAACTTTGTATTAATTCTGACATCAACTGTTCCACAGCACTCTCTATTTGTCTACTGAGTTCAAAAATGGCCACACAGAACTCACAGATGATAGTCACAATTATGGGGCTTATTGGGGCATTAACAAGTTACAATTAAGTATCAGAAATAACTAACGATACAGTTCTTCAATCAGGATTGCCTCTTCTCAATAGTACTCACAGGCATACCTCTCTTTGGACCTTGAACTCTTGGCCTTACATCTCCTTGACCTCTGCTTCACTCAGGCAAGTGTTAAAAAGGTCTTTTAGTTCTGTCTGTAATGTTCAGAGACACCTCACTCTGCCAGTAATCTTCCTGGTTGAAGATGTTCAGTTTTCTTGCTCTGTGGGTGGGTCAGAGAGCCTAATGAATAAATGACTAGAGGCACCCCACTCCACCAGCAAGCCCCTGCCTGAAGGCATTCAGCTTTTTCATTCTGTGCATTGAGAGGCTCACCACTCTTTCTTGCACAAGGCTGTTGCTGCCTCTGTTGCCACTGTTTCTCTGCTGTAGAGAATAAGACCTCTTATTGTCTGTTGCCAACTCTGGTGTCACAGTTCTCTGTCTTCTGGATCGAGGAGGTTCAGTGCAAGGACCTCAGTTTCTCCACTCCCGACTCGTCTTTCTTGTTAATAGTTGGAGCCCCCTTTTCACCTCTTGTATGGCTCATTTTAACCTTAGTATGATGACAAAATTGTCTAATCTTTACCTTAGTATTTATACACACATTTTCATGGTCCTACCCCACAAGCCTTACTTGATTATTACTGGTGATTGGAATGCAAAACTGCAATCAAAGAAGAATCACCGGTGGTTGGAAAATATGGCCTTGGTGATAGAAATGATGCTGGAGATGGCATGATAGAATTTTGCAGAACCAATGACTTGTTCATTGCAAACACCTCTTTTCAACAACATAAATAGAGGCTATACACAAGGATTTCACGAGTTGGAGCACACAGGATTCAGATTGCCATCTGTGGAAAGAGGCAATGGAGAAGCTCAATATCTTCAGCCAAAACAAGGCCAGAAGCTGACTGTGGAACAGACCATCAACTGCTCATATGTAAATTCAAGTTAAAGCTGAAAACAATTAAAATGAGCCCAGGTGAGCAAAAATAGATCTGGATTAAATTCCCCTGAATTTAGAGATCATCTAAAGAATAGATTCAACCCTCTGAACACCAATGACTGCAAACTGCATGAACTGTGAGATGACATCAAGGGCATCATCCGTGAAGAAAGCAAAAGGTCATGGAAAAGACAGGAAAGAAAGAAAACACCAAAGTGGATGTCAGAAGAGACTGTGAAACTTGATCTTGAACAGAGAGTAGCTAAAGCAAATGGAAGAAATGACAAAATAAAAGAGAACAGAATTTTTTAAAGAGTAGCTCAAGAAGACAAAATCAAGTATTATAATGAAATGTGCAAAGACTTGGAGTTAGAAAACCAAAAGGGAAGAACATACTTGGGATTTCTTAAGTTGAAAGAACTAAAGAATATATTCAACCCTTGAGTTGCAATATTGAAAGATTCTATAGGAAAAATACTGAATGCTGCAGGAAACATTAAAAGAAGATGAGAGGAATGCACAGAATCACTATACCAAAAAAAAGAGGTCAATGTTCATCCATTTCAGGAGGTGGCATGTGATCAAGAACCAATGGTTTTGAAGGAAGAAGTCAAAGCTGCACTGAAGGAATTGACAAAAAACAAGTCTCCAGTAATTGACAGAATATCCATTGAGATGTTTCAACAAACAGATGTCATGCCAAAGGCACTCACTTGTCTATGCCAAGAAATTTGGAAGAAAACCTGGCCAACTGACTAGAAGAAATCCATATTTGCACCCATTCCATAGAAAGGTGATCTCACAGATGTAAAAATTATTGAAAAATATCATTAATATCACATGCCACTAAAATCTTACTGAAGATAATTCAAAAACAGTTGCAGCAGTATATTGACAAAGAACTTCCAGAAATGCAAGCTGCATTCAGAAGAGTACATGGAAAGAGAGATATGATGGCTGACCTCAGATGGATCTTGGCTGAGAACAAAGAATATCAGAAAGGTGTTTACTCATGTTTTATTGACTATGCAAAATTATTTGTTTGTGTGGATCATAACAAATTACAGATAATTTTGAAAATAATGGGAATTCCAGAACACTTAATTTTGCTCATGAGAAACCTGTACAGAGACCAGGAGGTTATCATTCCAACAGCACAAGGGGATACTGCATGGTTTAAAATCAGGAAAGGAGTGTGTCAGTGTTGTATGCTTTCACTATACTTATTCAATCTGTATGGTGAGCAAATAATCTTAGAAGCTGGACTATATGAAGAAGAGTGTGGCATCAGGATTGGAGGGAGACTCACTGACAACCTACAATAGGAAGATGACACCACCCTGCTTGCCAAAAGTGAAGATGACTTGAAGGACTTACTGATGAAGATTGAAGACTACAATCTGCAGTATGGATTACAACTCAACATAAATAAAACAAAAATTCTCACAACTAGACCAATAAGCAGCATCATGATAAATGGAAGAAAAATTTAAGTTGCCAAGGATTTTGTATTGCTTGGTTCCACAATCAACACCAATGGAAGGAGCAGTCAAGACATCAGAGGACATATTGCACTGGACAAATCTGCTGCAAAATACCTTGTTAAAGTGCATTTGGCTGCAAAATTCCCAGGAGAGATTTTTGTGTTCTTCCAGCAATACATGGTATTTCCAGTGTTCTTGGGAAGGCCCTCAACAAGATTGATTGGCATAGTGGCTGCAAAGATGGGTTCATGTATAGGAAGGATTGTGAGGTTGGCACAGGACCATGCAATATTTCATTCTGTTGTACATAGGGTCACCATGAGTCAGAACTCACTTGACGGCACCTAACAATAACACCAAGAACAACCCCCACAATGGTGCCACATATCTTATTTGCTGTATTTACAAGCTGTACCAGCCCTTTGGTTGGCAACCAGAAGATTGTATTTTCCTAGTCCCACCAGTGACCTGTGGGTATTTACAAAGACTACAACTAGTAGGAACTCTAGTAACGTAGTGCCTAAGGTACTTGACTGCTAACAAGAAGGCTGGAGTTTCAAACCCACCAGCCACTCCTTGGAAGGAAGGTTGGGCAATCTACTTCAGTAGTAATACTGCCTCGGAAACCCAAGGAGGGGAAATATGAGTCGGGTCCAACTCCACGACACATAACAACAACAGCAGCTAGTAAAAGACACATTAAATAATTTACTACACTGCAGGTCACCCCCTGGCTCTTCTAGCCATTGGCAATTTCACACGTGAATGACTAACTTTCGCTCTCAATCATTTTAAGTGTAAGCGTACCCATGAAAGTATGTAAGCTAGCTTCTTTATGCCTTTATAGTACCCAATTTTAGATAGCCGATTTGTAAATTGCCCATCATTATCAAACCTGTATTCTGAAGAGATAGCATTCTGCTTGATCTGAAGAATCTTCTGTTTTGATTGGAACCTGGAGCTTATGCACACATAAGCCATGTCCAGTCTAGAGCAACCATCAGATTG
>NW_006921918.1:3297112-3308648 GCF_000298275.1 Orycteropus afer afer
AGTGCATCAGGGTTGTATCCTTCCCCCATACTTATTCAATCTATATGCTGAGCAAATAATCTGAGAAGCTGGACTATATGAAGAAAAATGTGACATCAGGATTGGAGGAAGAATCATTAACAGCCTGAGATATGCAGACAATACAACTTTGCTTGCTGAAAGAGAGGATGACTTGAGGCACTTACTCATAAAGTTTGAAGAACATAGTCTGCAGTATGGATTACATCTCAATATAAAGAAAACAAAACTCCTCACAACTGGACCAATGAGCAGCATCACAATAAATATAGAGAAGATTGAGGTTGTCAAAGAATTCACGTTGCTTGGTTCTACAATTTATGCCAATGGAAGCAACAGTCAGGACATTAGACAATGTGTAACATTGGGAAAGTCAACCGCGAAAGAACTTTTTCAAGTGCTGTGGAGCAAGGATGTCTCCTTGAGGGCTAAGGTGTGCCTGACACAAGCCATATTTCCAATTGACTCGTATGTATGTAAGAGCTGGACAATGAATAAGGAAGACAGAAGAGTTGATGCTTTTGGGTTGTGGTGCTGGTGAAGAATGCTGAAAGTACCATGGACTGCTAAAAGAACTAACAGATCTGCCCTGGAGGAAACTCACACAAAATGCTCCTTGGAAGCGAGTATGGTTAGACTTCATCTCACCTATGTTGGTCATGTTGTCAAAAGGGACCATTCCCTGGAGAAGGATGTCATGCTTGGTAGGGTGGAGGGTCGATGAAAGTGGGGGAGACCTTCAACAAGATGTATTGACACAGTGGCTGCAATGATGGGCTCAAGTACAGCAGTGATTATGGAGTTGGCGCAAGATCCAGCAGTGTTTTGTTCTGCTGTTCATGGGGTCGCTATGAGTCGGAAACCACTCGATGGCACCTAACAACACAACAAGCAGCATTCCATCTGCACCTCTTGCAGGCCATGGTATTTTCAGTATTCTTGGACAACACCATAATTCAAAGTCCTCAACTTTTTGGGGGGTTTCCTTATTCATTGCTCAGATTTCAGATACATATGAGGTGATTGAAAAACCATGGCTTCGTTTAATAGTATATTAATCTTCAAAGTGATATCTTTGCTTAACACTTTGAAGAGGTCTATTGCAGCAGATTTGTCCAGTGCAATACGATGGCTGATTTCTTGACTTATTTCTGTGGGTGTTGATTGTGGCTCTATGTAAAATGAAATCTCTGCCAACCCATTTTTTTCTTCATTTATCATGATGTTGTTTGTTGGTCCAGTTGTGAAGATTTGTGTTTTACTTATTTGAGGTTTAATTCATACTGAAGAGCATAGTCTTTGATTCTCATCAGTAAGTGCTTCAAGTCATCTTCACTTTTGGCAAGCAACATTTTGTCATCTTCCAATCTTGACACCACTCTTCTCCATATAGTACAGTTTCTCAGATTATTTGTTCAGCATCCAGATTGAATAAAATCTCTTCCTGATTTTAAACCATGCAGTATCTCCTTGTTCTGCTTCAATGACAGACTCTTGGTCTGTGTACAGTTTCTTTCTGAACACAATTAAGTGTTCTGGAATTCCCATTCTTCCCAATGTTATTCATATATATATATATATTTATAATCCACAAAATCAAATGCCTTTTGTATAATCAATGAAACACAGATAAACATCTTTCTGGTATTCTTTGCTTTCATCCAAGATCCATCTGATGTCAAGAATGATATCCTATGTTCTATGTCTTCTTCTAAATTCAGCTTGGGTTTCTGGCATTCTCTTTCAATTTACTATTGAAACCTTTTTTTGAATTATCTTCAGCAAAATTTTACTTGCTTGTGATATTAACAATATCATTTTATAATTTCCACATTCTGTTGTGTCACCTTTTTTTTTTTGAATGGGCATAAATGTCAATCTATTTCCATCAGTTGGCCAGGTACCTCTCTTCCAAATTTATTGACACAAAGTGCTGCATCAGTTTGTTGAAATATCTCAATGGATATTCCATCAGTTCCTGGAGCCTTGTTTCTTATCAATTCATTCAGTTTAGGTTGGAGCTCTTCCTTCAGTATCATTGATTCTTGATCATTTGCTACCTCTTGAAATAGTTGAACATTGACAAATTCTTTTTGATATAGTAACTCTGTGTTCCTTCCATCTTCTTTTGATGCTTTCTGTATCATTCAATATTTTGTCCATAGAATCCTACAATATTGCAATTTGAGGCATGAACTTTTTTCAGCTCTTTCAGCTTGACAAATGCCAAGCATGTTCTTTCCTTTTGATTTTCTAACTCCAAGTCTTTGCACATTTCATTATAATACTTTACTTTGTTTTCCCAAACCACCTTTTGAAAGCTTCATCTCTTTTATCTCATCATCTCTTTCATTTGCTTTAGCTGTTCTCCATTCAAGAGCAAGTTTCAGAGTCTCTTCTGGCATCCACTTATTGTTTTCTTCTTGTATGATGTTCTTCATGTTATTCCACAACTCATCTTTTTTTTCAGCCATTGGTGTTCAATGAGTCAAATCTATTTTTCAGATGGTCTCTAAGTTCATATGAGATATAATCAAGGTTATATTTTGGCTATTGTAGGCTTGTTTCAATTTCCTTCAACTTCATCTTAAACTTGCATATGAGCAATTGATGATCTGTTTCACAATCAGCTCCTCGCCTTCTTTTGACTGATTAGATTGAGCTTCTTACCGCCTCTTTCCAAAGACGTAGTCAATCTGATCCCTATATATTGCATCTGGTGAGGTCCATGTGTATATATTATGTTGTTGACAAAAGTTGTTTGCAATGAATAAATCATTGGTCTTAGAAAATTCTATCACACCATCTCCTTCAAAATTTCTATCACCAAGATCATAATTTCTAACTACCAATGATTCTTTGTTTCCAACTTCCACATTCCAATCATCAATAATAGGCAATACATCTTGATTTAATATTTGCTAAATTTCAGACTACAGAAGTTGCTAAAAATTTTCAATTTCTTCATCTTTGGCATTAGTTATTGGGGCATAAATTTGAGCAATAGCAGTATTAATTGGTCCTCCTTATAGGTGTAGTGATATTCACTTCCTGAATACAACATTGTACTTCAGGATAGATCTTGAAATGATCATTTTGACAATGAATATGACAACATTCCTCTTCAATTTGTCTTTCCCATCATAGAAGATCAAATGATTGGCTGACTCCAAATGCCCAATACTAGTCCATTTCAGCTCATTAATGCCTAGGATATCAATCTTTATGAATTCCATTTCATTTTTCCTTGATTCATGCTTCGTACATTCCATATTGCATGAGTAAGGATGTTTTCAGCTGTTTCCTCTCATTTTGAGTTATGCACCATTGGAAAATGAAGAAGTTGAAAGCTTTGCTCCATCCATGTCATTATGGTCATCTCACTTTGAGAAGGCAGTTCTTCCCCAGTCATATTTTGAGTGTTTTCCAACCTGAGGAGCTTATCGTCTAGCCCTATATCAAAGAATGCTTTTGGGTTACTCATAAAGTTTTCCAGTAATATATCAGACAGTGTTTCACTATTATCCATAAAGTTTTCAGTGGTCAGTTTTTCCAGAAGTGGATGCCCTAGTCCTCCTGCCCCATCTATCTTAGTCTGGAAGCTCCACTGAAACTTGTCCACCATGGGTGACCCTGCTGGTATTTGAAATACCAGTGACATAGCCTCTAGCCTCACAGCAGCACAAAAGCCATCATAGTGTGACAAACTGACTTACAAGTATTACATCTACTCACTGGCTCCATTTAACTTCTAGTGCTAAAAGTGTTCTTTTTATTTTTTTTATTTTTTTTATGAGTATGGCCATTTCACTCCTCAGTGTATCCAATATCAAACTGCTTGCTTGAAATGAAAAAGCCACTTTTTTTTTTTTCTTTTCCCTTCAAGTCCTACTTTCAAATGTAAATCTTCTGTTCTCTCAGCAGTCTTGGGTGGTACTACATGCCTTTTAAAGTGCAAATTTTCTTATTGGGGTTCAGGTCTTTAACTTAAGCCCCAATATTCTACACACTGGGCTAAAATAAAAGAATAAAGCCTTTGTTTCTTTTGTGGAAAGCCTAGTTCTCCTTTTTGCATATACAATCAAGTATTGCCTGAAGAAAGAGTTACACGCTGTCTGTAATCTATAATACCCATTACTCATTTCTATCATATATTTAGGTCTGTTGTACAATAGTAGATAGGACAAACATTCAATATCCAAAGTGCATTCTAATGACCATATAACCATTTTTTTAAACATTCCAGTTCCATCTTTTTTCCACACCTTGACTAATCTTGTCATTCATATGAATATAGTCTTGAACTTCTGGCTGGTTGGAACATGTAGATCTTGGGCCTCTGTGAATCATTAACTAATCATTTATTTAGGCTGACTTTTGCCTGAAGCCACCCTAAGTGCATCTTTTCTTCCTTCAGCTGTGCAGAACTTCTCAGACATTTCTTTAAGCCATTAAAGTTAACAGCAACCAAACTAACCATCTAATTGCAAGTTTCACTTCCTAAGACTATTTGTTCTTTCTCTTATAAACTCTTATACTTCCATGAGTCTGGAGCATTTACAATGAATTCCACACTGACACCAATTGTGAAAATGGCATGAGGATTGTATCTAAACATCTGTAACTTAACATGTTGGGGTGGGGGGAACAATATCAGTATTAACAGCTTAAGACTGATTCTTATGTGATGAAGGTCAAACATGCTTCGTCCCTCTCTCTAAACTTCACCAATTCTGGCACCAATTATCCTTCCCACATTACCCTCTACTTCTCTGTTGGGTTCTATGATTCATTGCAATGGTCCCATAGAACTCACAGATAATACTCATGATTGTACAATTTATTAAGAAAGTGCCAGGTTAAAATTCAGAATTAGAAATAACTCCAAATATAGTTCTTTGATCAGGATAGCCTCCTCTTAGCAGTGTCTGCAGACTCACCTCTCTCGGACCCTTGGGCTCTCAGCCTTGCATCCACTTGCCTTCATCCCTGCCCAAGAAAGTGTTGCAAAACTCTTTTATTTTTACCAGTAAGTGCTCAGAGGCACCCTAATCTACTAGTAAGCTTCCTGACTTAAGGTGCTCAGGTTTCTTACTCCATGGTCAGCAAGACTAGCTCCATTAATAATTTCCTAGAGGTCCTCCACTCCGCCAGCAACAGTCCTACCCAAAGACATGCAGTCTTCTCACTTCATAGCCCAAATGCTCTGTCTTGTACTGGTCTCTTGGTATCTTGGTTCTGCTACAAGTACTGCCATTTTTTCTATGCTACCACCTCATCATCTCTGGTGTCACAACTCTCTGTCTCCTGGATCAAGGAGCTGGAGTGCAAGAATCTCATATCACTCTACTCCTGGCTCTCCATTCTTGATGGTAGTGAGATTCCACCACCACCACCACCCTCCTTTCTGCCTCTGGGATGAATCATTTTAAGCCTAACAGGATGGTAAAACTAAACCAGTTCATGTATTAGTGTTCCATACATCTTATTTGCATGGTCCAGCTGCCACAATACCTGCTGTGCCACCTCGCATCCTTCCTGGCTTCCCTCAGGCAAGTCTAAACCCTATGCACACCAAACACCAAAGCCAAAGATGAGGAAATTGAAGATTTTTACCAACGTCTGCAGTCTGAAAATGACCAAACATGCAATCAAGGTGTGTTGTTTATCACTGGTGATTGGAATGCAGAAGTTGGAAACAAAGAAGAATCACTGATAGTTGAAAATTATGGCTTTTGTGATAGAGCTAATATTGAAGATCACATGATAGAATATTGCAAGACCAATGACTTTCTCATTGCAAATACTCTTTGCACATTTCATTATAATAATTGACTTTTTTTTCTTGAGCTGCACTTTGAAATATTCTGTTTGGCTCTTTTATCTTTTCATTTCTTCCATTTGCTTTAGCCATTCTCTGTTGAAGGTCAAGTTTCAGATTCTCTTCTAACACCCATTTTGGTCTTTTCTTCCTTTCCTCTCTTTTTAATGATCTTTTGCTTTCTTCATAGATATTTTATTATATTATTGTTTAATATACACTGTGGCTATCTCCTAAATATTGTTTAATATAGACCATGGTTTTATTATTGTTTAATATAGACTATGGTTTTATTATTGTTTAATACAGACTATGGTCATGGGAGGCAGCAGCAGATGCCTTTTTGGAGGGCCAAAACAGATAGGGAAGGCTGGGAAGCAGGAGAGGAGCAGTTTGGAACAGCTAAGAGAGAAAAAAAATGTCTGTCAGTTTGTCATCCTGTGGTGGCTTGTGTGTTGCTGTGAGGCTGGAGGCTGTACTACCAATGTTTCAAGTGTCAACAGGGTTATTCATGGTGAATAGATTCCAGCAGAGCTTCTAGCCTAAGAAAGACTTGGAAGAAGGAAGAGGCCATATACTTCTCAAAGAATTGGCCTGTGAAAAACTTATAAATATTGGTGAAACACTGTCTGATATGTTACTGAATAAGACTCCTGAATCACTGCCTGATACAGTGTCAGTGGATGAGCACCTTGGGTGAGAAGGCAATTAAGATATGACAAGAAAAGAGCTGCCCCTCAGAATAGAGCCACCTTAATGATGTGTATGGAGTAAAGCTTTCAGTACCTCCTTCTGCTAATGTGGCACAACTCAAGATAAGAAGAAATAACTGCAAATATCCATTAATAATCAGAACATGGAATTACGAAGTATGAATCTAGGAAAATTGGAAGTTGTCAGAAAAAATGGAAGGCATAAAGATTGATATCTTAGGCATTAGTGAGCTGAAATGGGCTGGTTTTGGCCATTTTGAATCAGACAACCGTATGTTCTACTATGCAGGAATGACATTTTGAAGAGGAATGGCATGGCATTCATCATCACAAAGAATGTTTCAAGATCTCTCCTGAAGTACAGTGCTGTCAGTGACAGGATAATATCCATATGTCTGTGAGGAAGACCAGTTAATATTACTATTATTAAAATTTATGCATCAATAACCAAAGCCAAAGAAGAGGAAATTGAAGATTTTCACCAACTTCTGCAGTCTGAAATAGACTGAACATGCAATCAACATGTGTTAATTATCACTGGTGATTGGAAAACAAATGTTGGAAACAAAAGAGAATCACTGGTAGCTGGAAAATATGGTGTTGGTGATTATAATGATGCTGGAAATCACATGATAGAATATTGCAAGACCAATGACTTATTCATTATAAGTACCTTTTTCCAACAACACAAACAGTGGTTATACACATGGACTTTACTAGACAGAGTACACAAGAATCAGATTGACTACATCTGTGGTAAGAGGAAATGGAGAATCCTAATAACTTCAGCCAAAACAAGGCGAGGAACTGATTGTGGAACCAACCATCAACTGCTTGTATACAAGTTCAAGTTGAAACTGAAGACAATTAAAACAACTCCATGAGAATCGAAATATGACTTGGACTATATCCCTCCTGAATTTGGAGACCATCTAAAGAATAGATTTGATGCACTGAACACCAAGGACGAGAAGAATTGTGGGATGACATCAAGAACATCATCCATGAAGAAAGCCAAAGGTCATTGAAAAGACCGGAAAGGAAGAAAAGACCAAAGTGGATATCAGAGGAGACACTGAAACTTGCCCTAGAATGGACAGTAGCTAAAGCAAATGGGAAAATTGAGAGGATAAAAAGGCTGAACAGAAGATTTTAAAGAGCAGCTCAAGAAGATAAAGTCAATTATTATACTGAAATGTGCCAAGAGTTAGAGTTAGGAAACCAAAAGAGAAGAACACACTCAGCATTTCTCAAGCTGAAAGAACTGAAGAAGAAATGTAAGCCTCAAATTGCAATATTGAAAGATCCCATGGGCAATATGTTGAATGATGCAGGAGACATCAAAAGAAGATGGATGGAATACACAGAGTCACTATAACAAAAAGAAATGGTAGATCATCATCCATTTCAGGAGGTGGAATATGCTCAAGAATCAGTGGTATTGAAGGAAGAAGTCAAAGTTGTACTGAAGGAATTGGTGAAAAACAAGGCTCTGGGAATTGAGGAATACCCACTGAGATGTTTCAAGAAATGGATGCCCTACTGGAGGCACTCACTCAGCTATGCCAAGGTATTTGGAAAACAGCTACCTGGCCAACTGACAGGAAGAGATCCATTCCAAAGAAAAGTGAGCCAACAGAATGTGGAAATTAATGAACAATATCATTGCTATCACACACAAGTAAAATCTTACTGAAGATAACTCAAAAAATGGTTGCAGCAGTATATTGACAGAGAACTTCCAGAAATGCAAGCTGGATTCAGAAGGGGACAAGGAGTGGGGGATATCATAGCTGATGTCAGATGGCTCTTGGCTCAAAGCGAAGAATACCAGAAAGATATTTACTTGTGCTTTGTTTAGTATGCAAAGGCATTCAATTGTGTGAATCATAACAAATTATAGATAACTTTGAGAAGAATGGGAACTCCAGAATACTTAATTGTACTCATGAGGAACCTATACATAGACCAGGAGGCTATTGTTCAAACACAACAAGGGGATACAGCATGGTTTAAAATAAGGAAGGGAGTGTGTCAGGGTTATATCATTTTTTCCATACTTATTCAACTTGTACACTGAGCAAATAATCCAAGAAGCTGCACTATATGAAGAAGAATATGGCATCAGGATTAGAGGAAGGCTTATTAAGAGTCTGTGATACTCAGATGACACAACTTTGCTTGCTGAAAGGGAAAATGACTTAGAGCACTTACTAATAAAAATTAAAGACTACAGTCTACAGTATGGATTACACCTCAATATAAAGAAATAAAAATTCCTCACAACTGGACCAATAAGCAGCATCATGACAGGTGGAGAAAAGACTGACATTGTCAAAGGCTTCATGTTACTTGGTTCTACGATCAACATCAATGAAAGTAGCAGTCAAGACATCAAAAGACATATTGCACTGGGCACATCTGCTGCAAAAGACCTCTTTCAAGTGCTGAAGAGCAAAGATATCTCCTTGAGGACTAGGATGCACCTAACCCAAGCCATGGTACTTTCAATCTCCTCATGTGCATGTGAGAGCTGCACAATGAATAAGGAAGACTGAATGAGAGTTGATGCTTTTGAGTTGTGATGTTGGAGAAGAATGCCAAAAGTATCATGGACAGCTAAAAGGACTAATAAATTTGAAATTTGTCCTGGAGGAAGTAGAGCCAGAATGCTCCCTGGAAGTGAGAATGACCAGACTTCCTCTCACCTACTTTGGTCTTGTTGTCAGAAGGGACCATTCTCTGGAAAAGGATCTTATGCTTTGTAAAGTGGAGGGTAACTAAAGATGAGAGGCCCTCAATGAGATGGATAGACGTGGTGGCTGCAGCAATAGTAGGGATCGTGGTGACTCAGATATAGTAGGGATCATGAGGCTGGCACAGGACCGGGCAGTGTTTTGTTCTGTTGTACATAAGGTTGCTGTGAGTTGGAGATGACTCAATAGCACACACCAACAACAACAGGACTATGGTTATTTCCTAATTCAAAACAGTTGCAGGAGTACATCAATAGAGAACTGCTAGAAATTAAAGCCAGATTCAGAAGAGGGTGTGGAACAAGGGAAATCATTGTTGATGTCAATCAGATGGATCTTGGCTGAAAACACAGATACTGTGTTTTATTGACTATGCAAAGGTTTTCAACTGTGTAGATCATAATAAAATTATGGATAACACTGCAAAGAATGGACATTTCAGAACACTTAATTGTGCTCATGAGGAACCTGTACATAAACCTGTACATAAACCCTCAGGAAGGGGGTATGTCATGACTGTATCATTTTACCATACTTATTTAGTCTGTATGCTGAGCAAACAATCCCAATAGCTGGATTTTAGGAAGAATATTCTGGCATCAGGATTGGAGGAAGACTCATTAACAACCTGTGATATGCAGATGGCACAACTTTGCTTGCTGAAAGTGAAGATGACTTGAAGCAGTTACTTATGAAGATCAAAGACTACCGTGTTCAGTATGGATTACATTTCAACACAAAGAAAACAAAAATACTCACAACTGGACCATGAGCGATAGTAAAATAAATGGAGAACAGATTAAAATTGTCAGAGATTTCATGTTACTTGGATCCACAATCAATACACTTGATTGGGCAAATATTCTGGAAAAGACCTCTTTAAAGTATTAAAGAGCAAAAATGTCAGTTTGAATACTAAGGAACACCTGACACAAGCCTTGATATTTTCAATAGCTCATATGCATGTGAAAGCTGACAATAAATAATGAGATCAAAGAAGAATTGATGCATTTGAATTGTAGTGTTGGTGAAGAATACAGAAAATGCCATGCATTGCCAGAAGAACAAACAAATCTGCCTTTGAAATAGTACAGCCAGAATGCTCCTTAGAAGTGAATATGGCCAGACTTTGATGTCAGAAAGTACAAGTTCCTGGAAAGGGATATTTTACCAAGATCTTTGGTAAAATAAAGAGTCAGTGAAAAAGGGGCAGACTTTCAATGACAGGAATTGACACATTGGCTGGGACAATGGGCTGAAGCATAGCAAAGATTGTGAGGAAGGTGCAGGACCAGGCACTGCTTTGTTCTGTTGTGCATGAGGTACCTGTGAGTTGGAGCCAACTCCATGGCACCTAACAACAACAACAGTGGCATGGTAATTTCCAATTTTCAGCAAATTAATCAAGAATAGTGTTGGAAGTCCTCACAGTTATTTCAGCCACGACACAGAATCCTGGTTCTCTGGTAAGTACAACATACAATGATGAGACATGAACAAGGTAAATTGTATATACAACATTGCAGCAATTATACTGGGAAGATAAATGAAGTAACACAAAAAATTGTACAGTGTATACTCATATGAGGATTTTTAAAGGTAAATAATATGGTTCAGCAGACAAAAGGATGCTCAGGCAAACACAGAGAGGTTCCAGGCTCCCAGGTGCAGCTCTTAGGGTTCTTTATCAGTGACAGCTAATTTGCGTTGCCTCTGGATAGTGAAATATACCACAAGACATCTGAGATACCTCAGTTGATGGAGTGAAGGCATAAGTTGACTTGTGGAGATGGTGAAAATAAAAATTGAAGCCATTTTAGCTGAAAAAAAAGGGGAGCCTCAGTTCCTGGAACTGAAGCTGAGCCCAAAATGTTGGGGAACTAATGTCAGTTTCAATTTTTAGAATTAGAGAAGAGAACTGAATGTAAACAATTCTCAGAAATGACATCAACCATCCACACTCCCTCCAAAAAATTAATGTTTGAACCAACCAATTACTTGTACCCTGTATTCCCTCCAAAAAGACTATGTTTGAATTAGCGAATCATTTGTGTCCTGTACTCGCGCCGAAGTTTGAATTAACCTATCACTTGAATTCCCTCTATCCACTCCCCTCCCCTGACCAATCACTTGTACTCCCTTTACCCACACTCCCCCTCCACCTTTCTCTAATATATCTTTAAATAGTGTGTGTTTTGGATGCTCGGGGCTCAACTCCTCTGCCCCTG
>NW_006921918.1:3309268-3310112 GCF_000298275.1 Orycteropus afer afer
GATCTTGATTCTGCTTCCTGCGAGTTCCTGTCTTTAGCATTGCTTCTAGTATTGTATGACTGATTCTCTCAGATTTTAGTTAGTCATCCTCTAAAACATTCTTTCTTCCCCATAGGATATGAACCATATTTGCACTAGTTAAGTAGCTTGGTCAGCCTGTAGGAAGTCAGGAATCCAGAGTTCATTTAGTAATTGAGCAAACTAAATTTCTCTTAACCCACCTGGTGGCATTTTTACCAATACCACTTTTATAAATTCCTTGCGGGTAGGCTTTCTATCCATCTGAAAATTAATCACCTCCTGTGAAAAAATCTTTACCCACAATTTTTTCTCAGATAAACTGTTTCATTTTCAGTGGCTTGTCATGCCACTGTCGAAAAACTGTTTGAATATTCTTTGAGCCTCTTTTGCTATTTGGTATAATCCAGAAAACCAAAACCAAACCAAACCAGTTGCTGCCAATTTTGACTCATGGTAAAACAAAGTGGTTCAGAATAGGACTATACTTCATATCTAAAGGATGTGATGTTTGGGAAGTAGATTGCCAAGGCTTTTTTTCCGAGACAGTTTTGGGTAGATTTAAATCTTCAGTCTTCAACTTAGTAACTGAGTACTTAATAGTTTGTAACACTCAGAGACCCTTATGGTCTACTAGTCTCTGCCTTACATCTTTCTGTTCTTAAGAGCCTTGAAAGCATACTCTTGATTTGATCTTTGATTCTAGGCTTCATATAAATTTAAGAATAATTTACTAGCTGAGGAGACTGGAAATGACAGTTTTATTTTGCAGTGCCACAAAACCTGATTTCTTTATATACTATCTAAATTCTGCTTACAAATGAAA
>NW_006921918.1:3311317-3313533 GCF_000298275.1 Orycteropus afer afer
AAGGTTGGGCAATCTACTTCCATAGTGATACTGCCTCAGCAAGCCAAGGAGGGGTCGCTATGAGTTGGGTCCAACTCGACGGCACATAACAACAACAACAGAGAATCCTCCTCTAAGAAATGTTTGATAAATGCATGTGTGTGCAGAATACTCTTATAATCAGCCTCTACTGATTCATTCTTTCTGTAATACTTGAAGTGCGTATTAAAGAATTACACTACACTTGAGAAAAGTCCAATAACTATGAGCCAATGATAAGTTTTGGAAGTTCTATGTAACAATATTTAAATACTCACTTCACAAGCATAAGACAATGAAAATGCGTAAGAACAAGGCTTTGATTCTATTACAAATTTCAATAACATATTTTTATTCTCTATCTTTATTCTCTCTTGCTGCAGAAAACTGATTCCTGCATATTACATCTTATAAACTTTTTTATAACTTCATTAAATTCCATTTAATTATTAATTTGGGAACTGTGCTGTTATATGTTTGTAATATTTTTCTTTTATAGGTGTACTCAGAAATATCAAATTTATCTGTCAAAAGTAGAATGTAATATAATTTAGATTAGTGTCAATATATTTATGCTTTGCATCTTGGTGTTACTAAATGTGATACATAATATTTTCATACAGAACAATATATTTCTTCTTCTTACAGAGAAAAATGAGTTTATGTAATTAGTTCAGTGCTATATGACCACTAAATGAAGAACCAGAATTTGAATCTAGGCCCCTCCCTTGTTATCTCAACATAGCTCTTGCTATTGCATCATATTTCCTAATTAAAGTTCAAAAGTAATATGATTTTACTCCCTTGCATTCTTATATTGTAGATTAATACACAATTTATAACACTTGATTTCATTTTTTAAATTAGTATATGTAATCTACCCAAATAAATTTTTGGCTTGATAGACTGTGGGAGCTCTGGTGGCATAGTGACTAAGGCATTTGACTGCTAACCAGAATGCTGGTGGTTCAAACCCACCAGCCACTCCTTAGAAGGAAGGTTGGGCAATCTACTTCCGTAGTGATACTGCCTCAGAAACCCAAGGAAGGGTTGCTGTTAGTTGACTCTGACTCTACAGAGGTGGGTTTGGTTTTTTGGTTTGATATGACAGAATGCAGGAATCATGTTACGTTTTTGGGTACCCATTGTTGGCTAGATTTTCCTTATTTGTAAATGCATCTATATGGAAAGGTTTATAAATATATATATTTTCCCAAAATAAAAATCACCTCTTTGGTAAACAGTAAAATAAAATTACATGAAATTTGATTGTTGTAAAAATCTAGGTTTTAAAATAACTACATTTAAGGCCTCCAAGGCTTTGAGGCTACTAAAAATATTGGTTGACTATAAGGAATTTATATAATATAAATTTGTCCTGATTTTCTTGTTACTGTAAGTATTAGATGATATTAAATATCATAATGTTAATGAATACTTTTATTAAAAAATATCTCCTATTCATATTATCTTTGTGCCACACATACACTGGAAGAATGAACATCAATTATTTCTCATAAAGTGAAGACCAAATTATAAATTTCTTTTGACTAGTTTCTTACATTTTATTTTAAACCAAAAATGTTAATTTCTTTAAATAATATACATTCTTCATCTACAGTAAAAATAATAAGAACAAAATATGTACTATACCTGAAGCAAACGCTTAGAAAACACTAGATGTTTAGATTTGAAAGCTGCTTTATAAATTTCATTGTTCTTACCTGTTGTAAGTTGTAAAACTCTGAGAATCTTGTCAGGGACTTTAGCTGAGCTGCCGAGTCTGAGTAGTCAATAATGAAAATAAGTAAAAATGAAAGTAATATTGATCCTTTAATCACTTACTGAATTGATATAGTGTAGAACACAGGTACCTGGATAAGTGCTGGTTCTTTCCTGTTCCATATTTCCCCAAGAACTTCTCTGGTCAGGCAGATCAACTCAGACATGGGATCCTGTCTCATTGCCCAGAGAGCTCTGAACAGAAGATCCCTGTAGTTTTATGAACTAAAGGCTGGGGGAAGACAAGAAGGAATGGCTAAAAAGTACTGAATACTGTGTTAGAGTGGGGAACGTTTCTTCAAGGCCCCCCCTTTCCCCTCATGAGAAGGCTTCAGTAGAGGTACCTGAGGTAGGCATCGATAAAAAAAAAAAAAAAAAAAAACCACTGACATTGAGTCAATTGTGACTCATATCAA
>NW_006921918.1:3313633-3322109 GCF_000298275.1 Orycteropus afer afer
AGCCTTCTGGTTAGCAGTCAAATGCCTCAGGCACTATGCCACCAGAGCTCCTTAGGCATCAATAAAGAGGCCTCCATATGGAGGCAACTGGTGTAAGAATACAGATATGTGTATGCAAAAGAGCACATGCAGAAGAGCATGGGGTGGGAGATTTGAGTCATTGGCCACAACTCTCTTCGGAGATTACAGTCATACACCCAATCCAATTGGGAAGAGACGCATTCCCTTTGACATCTGCCTAGTCTTTGTAATTGCACTTGGCAAGCCTAAAGAACCACAGCTAGATTTTTAACCAAGAGTTGGACTCATTTTGAGGAAGATGAAATCCAAGTACCCCAAACATTTTTGCAAGTGATACATTGTTGTTGATAGGTGCCGTCTAGTCAGTTCTGACTCATAGTGACCCTATATGCAACATAACAAAACGCAGCCCAGTCCTGTACCATCTTCAAAAGCACTGCTTTATTTCAGACTGCTGCTACACCACTGAGTCAACCCATCTTGTGGAAGATCTTTCTCTTTTTTGCTGATCCTCTGCTTTACCAAATATGATGTATGTAACCAAGAACTGGTCCCTTCTTATAACACGTCCATAGTACATGAGACAAAGTCTTACCACCCTTGCTTTTAAGAAACATTCAAGCTGCACTTCTCCCAAGATAAATTTTCCAGAAATTCAAGCCAGCTTCAGAAGAGGACATGGAACAATGGATATCGTTGCTGATGTAAGATGGACCTTGCCTGAAAGTAGAGAATACCAGAAAGGTGTTTACCTGTGTTTTATTGGCTATGCATAGACATAGGACAGTGTGGATCATAATAAATTATGGATAATATTGAGAAAAATGAGAATTCCAGACAATTAAATTATGTTCCTGTAGACCATGTACATAGACCCAGAGGCAGTCATTAGAACAGAACAAGGAGATACTGCATGGTTTAAATCAGAAAAGATGTGTCTCAAGGTTGTACCCTTTCACCTCTCTTATTCAATCCATACTCTGAGCAAACAATTGGAAAAAATATTCTATATAAAAAAGAACTTGGAACCAGGACTGGATAACAACGTGTGATACACAGACGACACCACCGTGCTTGCTGAAACTGAAGAGGACTTGAATTACTTACTGATGGAGATCAGACTATAGCAAGTGATATATTCAGGAATGAATACATAATTTAAAAAAAGTAATTGTGTTTATTATAGTATGTGATCTTATATAAGGTATCATTTAATACATTATTATTATTTTTTTTTATTGTGCTTTAGGGGCAAGTTTACAGAGCAGAGTTTGTTTTACATTCAACAATTCATACACATTTAGTTTCACTCCTCATTAACCATCCCCAACCCTAAGCCAGTCTCCTCCCCTTCCTCTCCAGTAACACCACCCCACGTGCTGTCATAGCTATGCATTCCTATGTGTCCTGCATTTCCTCCGTGCGAAGGTTGCATTTTTAATCAAATATAAGGATAAATCTGCTAAAATAATTTGAAACTATACTCTTCTTCATTTGCTGGAAACTGCAAACTTAATGATCTAAATAGAAATGTAAAATTTTTAATACAAAATGGCTGATCTCATACTGTCATTTTAGCCAATAATCTTAGAGTAATGATTAGCACAGAACAGAATAGTGTCCTTTACAAAGAAATATTAGAGAAAACTAATTAGACTGGGATGATTCTAATTAGCAAATAAATTCCACTATGACAGGATTTAAGAACAAAATAGGACAGCACAAAAGCTCATTAAAGCCCTGTGAGGGGAAAAAAGAAAGATAGTTGCCCAAGAGTAAACCAATAATTTATTATAACATTTCAATAATATCACTTGCCCCAATAAATTCTATCTGATTTTGTTGAGTTAATCACCAGCCAAAAAATGTACTGCTTAATAAAACTAATTAGAAAAGAATTGGTTCTAAATAATTGTCTGAAAGGTACAACATTTCAGAAAGTATTGACTACAAAGGTAGTTAAGGTAGTTTTCTTCATTTTGCTTACCTATTTTCAGGGTCAGTAAATGAGATATAACTATAATTTAATGCTTGAAAGTTCCATTTTGTCTGCTTAAATCATTTAATGAATAAGAAAGTAAATATCACAGATCTATTGCAAATACTCTTTGAATTGAGCCATGTATTAGAAATTAACTTATGTAGGCTGTACTGCTACTCTGAAATAATTACCAATGTCATTTCCATAATTATGAGCCATACTTATTTCACAGAGCAACAGTTAGGATGGAAATAGCATATTTTAGCATACTCCAGTAAACTCTAATGTTGAAAACATGCATGAATAAATTTTAAGGTATATGAGCTCTTGGATCAGTAGTGTCATGAAACGCTTGCAAAGTAAACATTAATGCCATCAGATTAGTTATTTTGAACAACCATAAGCTCATGTCTTTGCATAAGCCTTTATTTAAATGCAAAAAAGTAAATTATGATTAATTCAAATTCCTCTACTCTGAAATCTGTGATTAGATAGATAATAATTAAGTTTAATTTTACCCTATGAAGGAGGTAATGATTTAAATATAAGCACTATATTCTGCATTTCAAGAAAAAGTTTGTCTTTTTGAGAAAACAAGTATTTTATAGATTTTTTTTTTTAAGTTTGGAAACTGACTAGCCATGTGACAGCATATTTTTCAGTAATTCACATGGTTGCTCAGAGCCTAGCATTTTTTGAGTTGGAGCAGTAAAAGCATAAATTCTAGGGGAATGAACAGTATGCTTTTACATGCATAATATTAATTAATTGTTAAACAAATATATAAAGGAGCTGTGGTTGCTCTATGGTTGAGGCATTTGGCTGCTAATCCAAATGTTGGCGGTTTAAACCCACCAGTCACTCCAAGGGAGAAAGATGAAGCCTCCTACTACAGTAAAGATTTGCAGCCTTGGAAACTCTGTGGAGCAGTTCTACGCTGTCCTATGGGGTCATTATGAGTTGGAATAGACTTGATGCCAATGTGTTTTCTTTTTGATTAAACGAACTCATGACAGAGGAATGAATATTGTTATTGCACAAATGTTATAATTGAACCTCAGACAGTTTACTTGACTTCTTAAGATAATGCAGATAAAGGCAAGCCTTACTGATTTGACAGAGACTGGTGAGACCACCAAGACTACTAGACACAGTTTGGGCCTGAAATTAAAACCACTTCTGTGGCTTCCACCCAACCAAAAGAGAGGAATATAAAGAGAACATTTATAACAGATTAGAAGGGCAGTATTTGCACTGGGAGATAACTCAGAGAGAAGGAATGCATAAAAAAGAAACATGTTGCAAAGGTAACCACAAGGAGGAAGTGGGAAGAGAGTTGTTAGGTTATAGGGATTTCAACCAATAACATTAACTAAAATGTGTATGAACTGTTATATGGAAAAATAATTTGCTCTGTAAACTTTCACTCAAGTCATGATGAAAAAATTAATATACAATAGATAATGTACATAAAAAATCAATAAAAATAGATACTATAGATAGTAGTTGCTAAACAGGGATACTATCCTGGGCCTCCCAGTTCCAAATCTGGTGTTTTCCCAACGTAATACTTTGATGAAATCTTATTCAGTATTCACTGAGCACTGCTAAGATGTATTCTGGAAACTGCAGATTGATATTTAAAAATTTACACTTTAAAAGAACAAGGCAGGGATTTAGGAGAAAATCAAAGAGATTATAAATAGGAAAAATCACCAACTCCTATCCTGCTCCTCACTCCTCACTATCCATCCCAGACTCCACAACTGAAAACTATGAAATCTCACAGACCAAACATTGACCCAGGCCCCAGAACTTACCTGAAATTTTTCAGGTTATCATCATAAAGATCAGTTAATGCAAACCCCTCTACTTTTATTTTCCCCAAGTCTGAATATCTGCCTTAGTAGCCCAACCACTTCCTGAGTTTCCTTTAGAACTCTCTCTTACAACTAGATTTGGAATTCTGGCTTGGAATTCTATCCTTAAGTCTCGACCAATAGCGGCTGCTGCCAGATGTCACAATGTTGTCCGTTTCCTCTGAATTTCAGCATATTACATGCTTTCAGGTCCCCATTGCAGTTCTACAAACATAAATATTTTACAAACTTTCAAATGTTCTCTACTTGCTACCCTTCCAAACATTTTGACATTGGTGGTTACCTGTTGGCCTGGGTACAGGTCTTCTGTTGCCGTGTTTTCCAGATATCATGATGACTTCCATTAATTGGTGCAAAACTAATCACACCCTGATGTACATTTAGTATCAAGACCAAATATTCAAGTAAATTGTAATGCACCAAACCTTAGCTTGCATAATAAAAATAACCAGTAACCTCTAAATACAAAAAGTATTAATAACAATGGTTTTCATTGCTCATTAAAAATTCACCTAAAAAAAAACAACACTGCCATCAAGTAGATTCCTGCTTGTAGTGATCCACATTGGGTTTCCAAGGCAGTAAATCTGTACAGAAGTAGATTTCCCCATCTTTTTTCCATGGATAGGCTTGGGGGTTTCAACTGCCAATGTTTTGGTTAGCATTCAAATGCTTTAGGCACTGTACCACCAGAGCTCCTTGAAATTGTAACTAGAATATAATATATTTAGATTGAAAATCTTTTAGATATAGTAGGGTTTGCATTATTCCCCTTTGACCAATAATTTTCATATATTTTTTTAATATGGACATTTTTGATAAACACTAACAAGGTCATCTCAGACTGAGAATTAATGTGAAAATGACTTTGTCTCATGTATCTAAAATCATTGTTATATGTGTCTGTAGTAGTTCAGTTGTTTATCAACTTGGCTGGTCCTGATTTTGAGTGGCTGGGCTGCTGGATGTAGTTATCCCTTATGATGAGGCTGGTAATAAACTCCATGGTGAAATCTTGTGGAGCAGTTGAGTAGCTGCCTTAGGAATGTGGTCTGCTTCCAGTATGTAAGAAGAAGCTTTCAGAAAAGTCTTGAGTTTTTTGGCACACTTGGACCCTACATGTAGCGAAGGCTTTATTCAGCAGTCTGCCATTTTCCTTCCAATCTTGGGACTGTCTCTGGACTTAAACTAGCAGCCTGCCATGTCTTTTGGTAATTTAGGGACTGTGTCACTTAATGTGTCAGCCTTGGGTTTGTTAGCCTCAGCAGCCAGCAGCTGCCTGAGTTAAGAGAAGCCTGCAGCCTCAGTGGGCCAGTAGCAAGAGGCAGAGCTGAAGTCCAAAGTTGAAGGGATTTTACCCAGCCCTTAGAGCAGGCACTTTGAACTTAGATGCCTAGCCTCCTAAACTGTAAAAGAATAAATCCCTATTTGTTAAAGCCAATCATTTGTGGTATCTTCTGTTAGAGCAGCACTAGAGAAACAAAACACAATTTTTTAGCCAATCTAAGTTATTTTTATATCTTAATCTTTCTGTGCCTTTGAACTTTAGAATAGGAATATTCATAGAGCTGTTGGATCAGTGTGATTTATTTTAATTCATTTCTTGATTGTTAAATTATATACTTGATTGTTAAACTATGTACAAATAAGTTTCTAATAAAACCTGTATTGATATATCAAAAATGTATCAGGCACCATGTAAACCTGAAGGTGAGATAGAAGATTAAATTTTTTGCCTTTGAAATTTCACAGATTAATTGTGAGACCTATATAACACATTAAATTCAGGCATCTGTTAAATCCTATAATGGACATAGATGTAAGGTACTATGAGCCTAAACTGAGCATATACCTGATTCTGAATGTTAAACTACAGTTTTATTCTCTTTGCTCTATAAATTATTAGTAACCATTAACAAATTTAAAGCAAGTTAAGTGATGAGCTTTGTACATTCATTATATAAAATTTATTATACTGTATGTCGCAAAATATTGGTAGATATCTAGGGAATTTCTATCTGAAAAGCAAGTTAAAAGGTGTGAATTAATTGATTTTTACAAAGATAATGTATCTCTATATGCAGAATTCTTAGGAAATACATGAGACTTAGTTTTCTTGTAGAAGTTTATGATCCTCCCAGGTTTCAATAATAATTTTAATGTCCAAACCCCTGAAAAAAGTTTTCATATGAGTAAGAGTATAATGAAAAAGTAATAGTTTAAGTCATATAAGATAGTAAGATCCAAGAAAATATAATACCAATTTTTCTCATCCAGTCCCTTTAGTTCACACGACCACACCACATTTTGCCTTTTATAGTTTCCTATAACTTGGGCATGATATGTCATACTATGTAATATGTTGATTATGTAAAACTTTATTGATTTGCATACTACCATTTTGTGACTGAGGGAGAAGACAAGGACAATGTTTCCTTATCTTAGATGTCAAATTTTGCAAAGAAAAACACTCAAATATGTCCTTTTTTTCCTATCCTCTTTTCAAAAGCTCAAGACATATTTTAACCCAATCCAAGAAAAGATTTACATTTTACAAAATTATTCAAACAATCTTTTAGTTTTTTGATAGCTAAAAACACAAGTATTCCTAATTAGTTAATTGTTAAGGTTTTCTCATTTAATAATTGCAGTTAACTCAATAGGTTATTTCTTTGATTCATGGAAAACATGAAAAGCTTTTCCTGTTGAAAATCAGTTTCTGTAAAATTTGTTTTTAAAATATGTAGCATATTAAGATATTTGCTTTATATAAATTTAAAAGTGAAAAATGTCTTTTCTCAATAATCTAAAACCACACCATTTAACATAAATCTTAGTTCATTCAATTTATATTCTAAAACTACATCACCTAATGTGAACTAAGTTATTATATGTCTGTCTCCAATGCCATCAAGTCAATTCAGACTCATAGCAACCCCAGTTGGATTTCCAAGGCTGTAAATCTTTATGAAAGTAGATTGCCTCATCTTCCTTCCATGGAGCAGCTGGTGGCTTTGAATCACCAATCTTCTACTTAGAAGCCAAATATCTTGCCACTATGCCAGTAGAACCCCATATATATCTTCCCAGACTTCCATATTTTACTAATCACCTAATTCTATCACCTTTTATTTAGGTTTCCAATTCAACACCCAATTAAATTGTGTATGTGGAAATGTCTAGGGTAGCACCAGTGCTGCAGTATATGCTCAATCAATTTATGTTCCTTTTGTAAATTCCCAACGTGTGTTTTATACTTGCCATAAATATAAATAGACACTAATAGTGATGATTTTTAGTATAACAACTAACATTTTTTTTATTCCTTCTTATATGCCAGATCTTCTGCAGATTATTTTGCGTAACACATTTAATTCTCCAACTCCCTAGTGACAGAGTTCTATAAAATATATAAGAATATATTTATTTATTCACAGAGCTAGTTAATCTTTTCATTTAATTGACAACATTTTGTAACTATTATATGTCAAGTGCTCTATTAGGCGATGCATACAAAGGTTATAAATTCATAACCACTGTCTTAGGGCTGTTATAGCTTAGAAGTGGAGAAAGAGAAACATACAGAATATAAAAGGTAAAATATAAGACATACTGTTAAAGAGTAGCCATTTGTAGGAGAAAAGAGATTTTCACTAGTAGTCATTTATGTTTGTGAAGAGCTGTTAAAGACAGCACAACATGATCAGTAGTTAATAATAATTTTTAAAAGGAATTTTAGTACTACCATTATCTTTTTATTCCTATCCATGTTATATTTTTGATTAGTATACCAAACCCATTTACTTTGAGCCAACTCCAACTTGTACCAACCCTACAGGACAGAGTGGAACTTGTCAATAGGATTAACAAACTTATAGTCTTTACAAAGCCAGACTGCCATATCTTTTTCCCACAAAGCATCTGTTGAGTTCAAACAGCTGAACAAGCCAAACACTTACCTTATGTAATGACAGAAGTTGTGTAGATAAGATACACAGATTGAATGGATGTGTATGACCAATGGTTCAGTGAGGTAGCTGTCCACTATCACATGGTCCAGGGGTGAGGGGATCTGCAGTTTAATTTCCTATCCAGACAAACAAGTGGCTTCCTTCAAGAGAAATTTTCTTTCAACTCTAATTCTTTCTACTTTTAACAATCCTAACACTTGGTAGCATGAGTATTTTAATTTTAACATGATTCCACAGTTAGACATATTTCAGTGATTTTTTTCAGCTTTTCCCAATTACTCCTTTGGAAGAAAATCATAAAAAAAATTATTTCCTTGTACTTTTTCCCAAATTCCCATCATTTTGGTAACTAAAGTCAGTTCAATAGAATAAGAGATCAGAGGATTTGGAAAATGTCTATTCACTCACAAATATTGCAAAAATATTTGACAATATCTGCAGTCTCAAATTGACCAAACATACAATCAAAATGTATTTATAATTATGGATAATTGGAATGTAAAAGTGGGAAATAAAGAAGAATCATCAGTAGTTGGAAAATATGGCCTTGGTGATAGAAATGAGGCCAGACAACACATGATTAAATTTTGAAGACCAATGAATTATTCATTGCATTTTTTTTT
>NW_006921918.1:3352991-3356982 GCF_000298275.1 Orycteropus afer afer
GGCTGTATCACTATGGAAGTAGATTGCCCCATCTTCCTTCTGATGAGTAGCTGGTGGGAGACAATATAATTTGTATCACACACAATAAAATTTTCCTGAAAACAATTCAAAAATGGGTACAGCAATACATAGACAGGGAACTGCCACAAATTTGAGGGGCATTCAGAAGACGATGTGGAATGAGGGATATCATTTCTGATTTCAGGAAGATCCTGGCTGAAAACAGATAGTATCAGAGAGATGTTTACCTGTGTTTTGTTGACTATGCAAAAGCATTCACCTGTGAGGATCATAACAGATGATGGATAATATTCTGAATAATGGGAATTCTAGAACATTTACCTGAGGAACCTGTGCTTAGACAAAGAGGAAGTCATTCATCAGAACAAGGGTATACTGCATGGTTTAAAATCAGGAAAGTATGTGTCATAATTGTATTTATTCATCATACTTATTCAATCTGTAGGCTGAGCAAATAATCTTAGAAGGTGAACCATACGAATAAGAACACGGCATCAGTACTAGAGGAAGACTCATTAACAACCTGTGATATGCAGATGACACAGCCTTGCTTGCCGAAAATGAAGAGGACTTGAAACACTTATTAATGAAGATAAAAGACTCCAGCTATCAGTATAGATTACACCTTAACATAAAGAAAACAAACATCCTTATATTGGGGCAGTATGCAACATCATAATAAATGGAGAAAAGATTAGAGTTTTCACCATTTCATTTTACTTGGATCCACAATCAGAGGTCATGGAAGCAACAGTCAAGAAGTAAACAATGTGTTGAATTGTGCAAATCTGCTGGAAAAGACCTCTTGTAGGTGTTAAAGTAGAAAAATTTCACTTTGAAGAATAAGTTATTCCTGACTCAAGCCATGATATTTTCAGTCGTCCCATATACATATGAAAACTGGACAATTAATAAGGAATATTGAAAGAGAATTTATGCTTTTGAGTTATGATGGTTTCGAAGACTAGTAAATAAATCATGAACTGCCGGAAACAAACAAATCTCTCTCGGGTGAAGTACAGCCAGAACACTCCTAACAAATGAAAAAGGTGAGACTTCATCTCTTCTACTTTTGTCATTTTCTCAGGGGGGACCAGTCACTGAAAAAGGATATCATGCTTAGCAAAATAGAAGGTCAAGGAAAAGAAGACAAGGAAAAGATACAATGACTACAACAAGGCCTCAAGCATAGCAACAATGGTGAGAATGGTGCAGGATCTGGCACTGTTTGGTTTGTTATAGATAGGGTGGCTGTGAGTTGTTTGTAACAGCAACATACAATATATACATATACATAGAGACATGTTTTTTTTTTTCCTCTCTTCTTGTATGCAAACAGTTTCATATAATTTATGCTCTTCATCAGCTACCTTTTTACTGCTTTTTACTTAACATGTCAGAGAAATTAATCCAGCCCAGTATATTGAATTTTATTTTATTCATTTGCCATGTGTACATGTATGTATAGATATTTCTATTTTCAATCTCATATTAAAAAATATTTAGGTTATTTTCAATACCTTGGCCGTGTAAATTATGCTTCAACTAAAAACCTTATGTAGATGTTTTATATTGCCGAATTTGTTTTCAGGATAGATTCTTAGAAGCTAAAAGATCCTGCATTATTGGTAGGTATTGTCATAACATAATGAGTCATAGCATTTAACATTCTCTTAGTCATTTATGAGAGTGTCTATCTCCCTTGTAGTTATTTAAGAGATTGTTGGTGGTGGTGGTGGTGGCGTGTGTTTGTTTTTTCCAAATAATTGTATTTTTGTCAATCTGGAGGATGAGAAACAATATACCTGTGTAATTTTAATTTCTCTCTCTTTTTTTTTTTATGAGTGGAGTTGAAGATCTTGTCGTATGCTATAAGAGCAAATTTTTTTTTTCCTTGAATGTCCTTGACTTGACTTTTTTTTTTTTTTTTTTCAAATTAGGAATTTGATCCTTTTCTTTGTAGTTTCAAGAAGCTTTTTGTTGTTCAGAATCTGACAGATTGGAATTTTACTCTATTTATAAGCAAATTAGCTAGACTAATGTTGTTTCATGGATTCTGACAGAAAACAAAAGACCTCAGGATCAGAGACAAACTCACTGCCCTCAAGATCTGAGTCGTAATGACTACTCTTTGGGTTTCTGAGGTATATCACTTTGGAAGTAGATTGCCCAACATTCCTTCTGATGAGTGGCTGGTGGGTTTGAACCGCCTGCCTTCTTGTTAGCAGTCAAATGCCTTAGGCACTATGCCACCAGAGCTCCTCCAAAGTTAGTGAGCTGTAATTTACAATTCATTTTCCAGCATAGCCTGTTGATTTGAGCCCCATGGAGTGGGGGAGTGATGATTTTTGGTTTAGTCAATATAAACTTACTGCCATCAAGTTGATTACAACTCATAGCAACCTCCATTGTGTTTCTATGCTAGTTAAGTTCATGTGTCAGTTTGATTGGGCTGTGGTTTTGAATGGCTATGTAGGTGGATGTAGTTATTCCCTATGATAAGATTGGTGGTAATCACCTCCATAGTGGAATCTGCTGTGAGCAGCTAAGTAGCTGTCTTTCTGGTGTGGCCTGCATCCAATATATAAGAAGCATAGAGAAAGATCTCAGTTTTTGAACATTTTTGGATCCTGTATTTGGCTGAGTGTTCATCTAGTGGCCTGCTGTGTTGCTTGCTGATTTTGGAATTGTTCCTAGACTTGAACCAGTTGCCTGCCATGTGCTGATTGATCTTGGGATTATGCTATTCTACTTGCTGCCCTTGAGTTTGTCAGCCTCAGCAGCTGCATGAGTTACAAGACCCCAGCTTTTGGAGCTTCTGGAGACCTGTGGTTCTGGAGCAAGAGGTAAAGCTGAAAGCCCAAGGTTTAGGAGCCTTTACACAGCTCCTAGAGCCAGCACATTGAATTTGGACTTCTAGCTTCCTAAACTGTAAGGGAATAAATTTCTGTTTCTTAAAAGCATCCTTTGTGGTGTGTCTTTTATAGCAGCACTAGGGAACAGAAACAGAATTTGGTACTGAGACAGTGGGATGCTGCTCTAACAGATACCTAAAATTTGGAAGCAAGAGTAGAACATGTCCTTGGACTCATGATCCCTGCATTGAGACCCCAAAAGAGAGACTGACGGAGAGACTGACAGAGAGATAGTCAGAGAGATGGCAACAGCAGAGCACCAGAGAGATAGGCACAAGACAGAGGGAAGGGTTTGTCAGCCCACAGAGTGAGAAAGCTGAATGCCTTTGGCTAATAACCTTCCTGGTGGAGAGGGTTGCCTTTGTACATTAATTGGCAGAATCTGAGAGACCCAGGAAGTGGGAAGCAGAGCTGCCTTAATCCCAAACAGTAGGACAATGGCCTCTAGGGTGGAACCACCACAGCCTCCCAGGTTTCAAAGAGTCATATCTTTACCACCTCGGTTCTAGTGTGGGGCTGTTGTATATGAGGGACTGTGGGATGGGGCCATATCCACTGTCCAAAAGTGAGATGGTGGGTCTGTCATGCCCAAAGGGCTTCAGCATGGGGCCTGCCAGACCAATGGGGTGAGGTGACAACCCAGATGGACTAGGAGACTTAGGCCACCCAAAGAAGGAGATGTGTACAGATGCCAAGTTGACAAGGGATGGAAATGTGGTGGTTGATGATGTGTGTGAACATGGCTGGATGGTAGTTTTGAGTGGCTGGGCATCTGGATGTGGTTATTTCCTATGATGAGATTGGCAATAACCTTCATGGTGGAATCTTCTGTGAGCAGCTAAGTAGCTGTCTTTCTGATGTGGCCTGCATCCAATATATAAGAAGAAGCATTGAGAAAGATCTCAGTTTTTCAAATGTTTGGATTCTGCATTCAGCTGAGTATTCATCCAGTGACCTGCTGTGTTGCTTGCTGATTTTGGAATTGTTCCTGGACTTGAACCAGTGACCTGCAAGGTGGCAATTGATCTTGGGATTATGCTATTCTACTTGCTGCC
>NW_006921918.1:3357372-3358536 GCF_000298275.1 Orycteropus afer afer
GTCCACCTTTCTTCCATGGAGCAGCCAGTGGTTTGGAACCACTGACCTTTTGGTTAGCACCCAAATGCCTTAACCACTACACCACCAGAGCCTTTTCATCAGTTGAAAGGACAAAGTTAAGTGCCTAAATAAGGCATAAACTTACAATATCAATAGAATTCTGTAAGATTTTGAGCCCCATTTTTGGTGATGAGGACTCAAAGGGACAGAGATTTTCCCTTCACTGGCAAGGGAAATATAATAATAAATCTGTGATATATTTTCAAGAACGTGTATTTGATGAAGAGGCCTCTGAATTTTGACAGGATTTATCATCCACTCTTTTTTTTAAAATGTATAATACTGCAGTCATATCTGAGATGGAGACTTCTGACGTGTAAACCAACAGGACCTCATCTATATGGTAACACATTTGTAACCAGAGAGTACAGGCTCTTGAACCAAGTTCTGAACCTCCCAATGCTGGTAAAAAGCAAATAAGTTTAAGCATCTCTGGAGAAGCACTTCAATGAATATTGGAGATCTTATCATATTTTGGGAGTGCTGGTGGCATAGTGCCTAAGGCATTTGACTGCTAACCAGAAGCATGATGGTTCAAACCCAACAGCCACTCCTCGGAAAGATTAGGCAATCTACTTCAATAGAGAAACTACCTCAGAAACCCAAGGAAGGATTACTCTGTGTTGAATTGACTCAATGGCAGTGAATTTGGTTTGGTTTTGGTATCATATGAAAATGAACTAATTTTTGTCATCAACTGCCAGTGGAATAGGAAAAAAAAAAAGTGTTGGCAATATCCATAAAACTATATCGTGTGCCATCAATCTGTGCAATGGTTTCAGCTGTATTTATGAAATCTGGAAACAGCTAGGGTTGTAGGAGCCAAAACAAAATTCATTTGCTGAAAATTCACTGTACACGTCCAGCTATTTTAGCCATTTTAACTGCTTGTGCATTGCTATTGTACTGAAATTTATCATTTCTTATTACTCTTGCTCACTTTATTTCTATAATCAGAGTTGTGACTTCTGATTCTTCTTCTAGGATTATATATTTTTTTCCTGTTGGACCCTATGAAATACTAAAAGGATCATTTCTCTATATGCAGTAGTCAGTAAATGGGTTGTTGTTGTTGCTGTTATGTGCCATTGAGTAGGACCCGAC
>NW_006921918.1:3362021-3363277 GCF_000298275.1 Orycteropus afer afer
ATTTCATTTCAATTTAGGAGTCAATAATGCTCTTCCATTTTCATGACAATTGCTTTTCTTACCCTCATCCAGTAGAAAGTGAAAAATAAAAGACATTCTGTTTATTATTATTATTATTATTATTATTTATTTGCATATAATTTTATTTCTGTATATACCCCTCTTCTTTCCTACCCATTTATGATTCTAAGTCTTTCTCCCTTCCTCCAATGAAAAGGTTTGAATAAAGGAGATGCAATATATGGGCTGTGGGGGATAGAGAAGCCAGAGGTGACGACTGAGCAGAGCAGCAGCCAGGCAAACAGATAAAGGGTGAGAGGGATGCAGGACCCACCCCAACCAGGAAAAGTGGAGGAAAGAGAAGCCACAGGCACGACAGAGCACAGCAGCACCAGGGATCCAGGAAAGGGGAGGGCAGAGAGGTTTTAAACAGCTAAGTGAGACAAATTTATCTGTCAGTTTTTTGTACTATCGTGGCTTGCGTGTTGCTGTGAGGTTTGGGGCTGTACTACCAGTGTTTCAAGAGCCAGTAAGGTTGCACATGGTGCATAGGTTTCAATGCAGCTTACAGACTGAAACAGACTAGGAAGAAGGAGAAGTCATTCACTTCTCAAAGAATTGGCCAGGGAAAACCTTATGAAAAACAGAGAAACACTGTCTGATATATTACTACACAACTTTACAAATAGCCTGGAAAAATTATCCAATAAAGTGCACTAGAACAAGACCATTAGGTGAAAAGGGTTTCAAAATATGATGAGGAAAGAACTGCATCATCAGAGTAGGACCAACCTCATTGATATGGATAGAGTAAAGCTTTAGAGGTCTCCATTTGCTGACATGGCATGACACAAATTGAGAAACAGCTACAAACATCCATTAATAATAGGTACATGGAATGTACAAAGTATGAATCTAAGAAAATTGGAAGTTGTCAAAAATGAAATAGAATGTGTAGAGATTGATGCCCTAGGTATTAGTGAGCTAAAATGGACAGGTTTTGGCCATTTTGAATCAGGTGAGCATATGATCTACTATGATGGGAGAGAAAATTTCAAGAGAAATGCCATGGCATTCATCATCACAAGGGATGTTTCAAGATCTTTCCTGAAGTACAATGCTGTCAGTGAAAGGATAATATCCATTCACCTACAAGGAAGATCAATTAGTACAACTCTTACTCAAATTTATGCACCAACCACCAAAGCCAAAGATGAGGAAATTGAAGATTTTTATCAACTTCTGCAGTCTGAAAT
>NW_006921918.1:3363927-3365587 GCF_000298275.1 Orycteropus afer afer
AGGAAAAAAATTAAGCTTTGAGTTGCAATATTGAAAGATTCTATGGGCAAAATATTGAATGATGCAGGAAACATCAAGAGAAGATGGAAGGAATGCACAGAGTCACTGTACCAAAAAGAACTGGTCAAATGTTCATCCATTTCAGGAGATGGCATATGATCAAGAAACAAAGGTATTTAAGGAAAAAATCAAAGCTTCACTGAAGGAATTGGCAAAGAACAAGGTTCCAGGAATTGACGGAATACACATTGAGATGTTTCAACAAACGGATGCCCCGCTGGAGGCAGTCACTTGGTTTTGCCAAGTGATTTGAAAGACAACTACCTGGCCAACTGACCAGAGGAGATCCATATTTGTACTCATTACAAAGAAAGGTGATCCTACAGAATGTGACTATTAATGAACAATATAATTGATATCACATACAAGTAAAATCTTATGGAAGATAATTGAAAAACGGTTGCAGCAGCATACTGACAGAGGATTTCCAGAAGTGCAGGTTGTATTCAGTAGAGGTTGTGGAACAAGGGATATCATTGCTGATGTCAGATGGATCTTGGCTCAAAGCAAAGAATACCAGAAAGTTGTTTATTTGTGTTACTGACTATGCAAAAGCATTTGATTGTGTGGATCATAACAAATTGTGGATAACATTGAGAAGAATGGGAATTCCAAAACACTTACTTTGTACTCATGAGGAACATGTACATAGACAAGGAATGTCATTCAAACAGAACAAAGGGACACTGCATGATTTAAAATCAAGAAGGCAGTGTGTCAATGTTTTATCCTTTCACCATATTTATTCAATGTATTTGTTGAGCAAATTATCTGAGAAGCTGGACTATAGGAAGAAGAATGAGGTATCAGGATTGGAGGAAGGCTCATTAACAACCTTAATATGCTAGACACAACTTTGCTTGCTGAAAGTGAGGATGACAATGTTTACTTACTGACGAATATTGAAGAATACACTCCACAGTATGTATTATATCTCAATAAAAAAAAAAAAAAAACTTCTCACAACTGGAACTATTAGCAGCATCACAATAAATGGAGAAAACATTGAAGTTATCAAAGAGTTCACATTGCTTGGTTCTATAATCAACACCAATAGAAGCAGTTGTCAGGACATCAGACAATGTATAGAACTGGGCAAGTAGGCTGCAACGGACCTCTTTCAAGTGCTGAGGAGCAAAGATGTCTCCTTGAAGACTAAGGTGTGCCTGACACAATTCATATTTTCAATTGTGTCACATGCATGTGAAAGCTGGACAATGAGTGAAGAAGACCTAAGAAGAATTGATGCTTTTAGATGTGGTGCTGATGAAGAGTGCTGGAAGTACCATGGACTGCTAAAAGAACTATCAAAACTGTCCTGGAAGAAGTGCAGACAGAATGCTCCTTGGAAGCAAGAATGGCCAGACTTCATCTCACATAATTTGGTCATGTTGTCAGAATTGTCCATTCCCTGGAGAAGGATATTGTGCTTCGTGAGGTGGATGGTCGACAAAGGAGGGGAAGGCCCTCAATGAGATGGATTGACACAGTGGCTGCAGTGAAAACGGTCAAGTATAGTAGGGATTGGGGAGATGGTGTAGTATTGGATGGTGTTTTCTTCTGCTGTGCATAGGGTCGCTATGAGTCAGGGACACCTCAA
>NW_006921918.1:3366442-3367888 GCF_000298275.1 Orycteropus afer afer
CCCTGTGACTATGGTCCCAAGCCCACAGGTTCAACTATTTGGTCCCTCTGGGTAGCTGGCTGTGACCAAGCAGTGACTACCACCTTGCCTCTTGTCAGCTCTACTATACACCTGGGAATTCATATCATACACATAAACTTATAGGACCATTGTCTGCCAATCCATTACATGTTCTTGGGTACACTCCCTGCTTCATAGACATACCTACTAGTTCAGCCTGCCCACTCATCTATTCACCCATCTATCCACCCGTATACCCATGTTTCCCTTTACTGACAATGTAGTACTGTATGTGCAAAATGGTTCATCTTTGTTGTCTGTACCTTCCATGTACCTCTCTAGGTCTTTCTCTTCCTCAATGACACCATATTGATCACTCACATTTGGCACATTGCCCTTCTCTTCACTCAAATCAATACTTATCTTTATCTATCTAACAGTGTTCCTTCCCCTCCCCTTTCACCCCTGGTAACCAACAAAGAAAATTTCCTTCCATAGATAAACTTTTCCTTGATTTTTACAATAAAAGACTAATACAATATTTGTCCTTGTGTGATTGACTTATTTCACTCAGCATAATGTCCTCCAAGTTTATCCACCTTATGCATTGTTTGCAGATTCTACATTATTCTTTATCATTGCATAGTATTTCATTGTGTGTATGTACCATACTTTGGTTATCCATTCCTCAGTTGATGGACACCTAGGTTGTTTCCATTTTTTGGCTATTGTAAATAGTGATGTGATGAACATGGGTGTGCATATGTCTGTTCTTGTCATGGCTCTCACTTTAGGATATATACCTAGTAAAGGAATGGCTGGGTCAAATGGTATTTCTAATTCCATCTTTTGAAGGAATTGCCATACTGCTTTTCACAATGGTTGTACCATTTACAGTCCCACCAGCAGTGTATGAGAGTCCCAATCTCTCCACATCCTTGCCAGCATTTGTTATTTTCTGTCTTGTTGAACTTTGCTACTAGTGCTGGAACAAAATGGTATCTCGTAGTTTTGATTTGCATCTCTCTTATAGATAATGATTGTGAGCATTTCTTCATTCTTGTTGGCCACATGAATATTCTCCTTGGTGAAGTGTCTATTCATGTCTTCTACCCATTTGTTAATTGGATTGTTTGTCTTTTTTGTTATTGAGGTGTTGGAGTTTTCTACAAATTCTAGAGATAATTCCCTTGTCAGATATGTCATTACCAAATATTTTTTTTTTCCCAATCTGCAGGTTCTCTTTTGACTCTTTTGGAGAAGTCTTTGGAAGCACACAAAAATCTATAATCTTTAGAAGGTCCCAATCATCTGGTTTCTCTTGTGCTGTTTGTGCATTTTGAGTTATGCTTGATAACCAATTTATGCCATATATTGACCCTAAATTTGCCCCTAGTGTTCCTTGAGGAATTCTATAGTTTTAGGTTTCACATTTAAGTCTTTGAT
>NW_006921918.1:3368828-3369823 GCF_000298275.1 Orycteropus afer afer
ATGCTTGCTTCATAAAATGAGTTAGGGAAGATTCCATCCTTTTCTATGTTTTGGAATAGTCTGATTAGGATTGATATCAGTTCTCTGAATGTTTGGTAGAATTCTCCAGTGAAACCGTCTGGGCCATAACTTTTTTTAGTTGGTAATTTTGTGATGACATGTTCAATTTCTTATTTTGTGATGGACCTGTTCAACTTTTCTACATCAGTCTGCATTAGCTTTGGTAAGTGGTGTGTTTCTAGAAATCAGTCCATTTCTTCCAGATTTTCAAATTTGTTGGAGTACAGTTCTTCATATTATCCTGATATTATGCTTTTTATTTCAGTTTGTTCTGTTGTGATGTCACCCATTTCGTTTATTATTCATGTTATTTGTATTCTCTCCCTCTTTTGCTTTGTTAAATTTGCCAGTGATTTGTCAACTTTATTGATCTTTTCAAAAAACCAACTTCTGGTCCAGTTGATTTTTTCCATTACCTTTCTATTTTTTGGTTCATTGATTTCTGTTCGAATCTTTATTATTTCCTTTCTTCTGGTGACTGTGAGCTTTTCTTGCTCTTCCTTTACTAATTGTTGGAGATGTTGATTTAAAGTGTTGATTTTGGCTCTTTCTTCTTTTTTGATGTCTGCAGTTATTGCTATAAATTGGCCTCTGATCAAGGCTTTTGCTGGGTCCCAAAGATTTTGGTATGTTTTGTTTTCATTCTCATTCGATTCAAGAAAATTTTTAATTTCAATTTTTATTTCTTCTCTTACCCAGTCTTTCTCAAGGATGGTGTCGTTCAGTTTCAAAGTGTTTACTCTTTTTCTGTTGATCTTCCTATTTTTGATTTCTAGTTGGATAGCTTTATGATCTGAGAAGATGCTTTGCAGTATTTTAATGTTTTTAAATTTATGAAGCCTTGCTTTGTGACCTAACATATGGTCTATCCTGGAAAATATTTCACGTGCACTGGAAAAGAATGTATATTTTGCTGCTATTGGGTGACGTGCTCT
>NW_006921918.1:3371307-3391228 GCF_000298275.1 Orycteropus afer afer
TTTTTTTCTGATTGATCCCTTTCCAAAGATGTATTCAGATATTTGTCTTCAATCTCATTAATTCTGTCTTCCATTACATCAATTCTGCTCCTTTGCCCTCCCAATGTGTTATCTATTTCTGACAATTTAGTGTTAATCTTCTGCATTTCTATCTGTTGATTTAGATCATTTCTAATTTTTCATTTATTTTGTAATTTTGTTCTTATATTTTCTTCCAAAATTCTTCTAGGGTTTTATGTGTTTTCTTTGGTCTGTCTCTCAATCCTTTGAAGATAACCTAAATATCATTTTTTGAAATCCTTATTAGAGAGTTCCAATGCTCTGAGTTCCTGAGCAGCCAACGGTGATTCATGCTCTTCTTGGTGTTTTTTTTTTTTTTTTTTTTTTATCATTGCCTGTTGATGGAGAAGGAGATGGTGGCTCTCGATCAGTAAGTGAATTTGCAGAAGTTGTGGGTATAGTTGTGTCTTATGGGGATTGTTGCTGTCTCCCAATCAATTCAACAAAAAGTACAACTGAATAACCATCAAAAAAGTAAAAGCACATGGACAAAATATACACCATGTAATCACACAGCAACAGTAACCAAAAAAATGAAAAAGAAGAAGATAAAAACAAAACAACCTGCAATATCTGTGTATAGGACCATAAGAGAAAAAAAGGTAGAGAAGGAGAATAATGAAGAAAAAAAATGGAAAAATGCAAAAAGAAAAACAAGGAACATAGTTAAACATGAGAAAAAAAAAATGCAACCATGTACAGGGAAAAGAAAAAAAGCTGAAAACTAGGACCTGGGAAGGCAAGAAAAAAGAACAATAGTAAAAAGGACAAATTTACTACTAATAATAATAGTATTAAAACAGACAAAATGAAGCAAACTAAAAACCAGAAAAAAGAAAGAAAAGGAAAAAAAAAATCTGGGGAGGGTAGGGCAGGGCACCCAAGCTCTTCCTGAGCACACAGACTGTGATTGAGTTCCTATGGGCTCAGAGGGTGGGTGGGAGTGGGGGATGGCCACACCTCCATTCACCAAGTGGTGTGGGTTATTATAGTAACAAGGGGAATGTCACACCTTTTCAGTCATGCAGGTCCAGAGTGTCCCTGGAGTTACTGGCAATCAGAACCTGTTCTTAAACCCCTGGAATCTGGGAGAGTGCTGTCTCTTTAAATATCCAAAGTGGTCAAGCCACTTGTAAAAGTTCAAAATGGTGGTGCCCTCCAGACAGGCAGAAGTCCACAGCTTAGCCCGCCTTTCTCTTCACCTTCTCCATTTATTCCCCAGCCACCAGAGCAGTCCTCTGTGCTGTCCCTGGCTAGCAGGGCTGATGTTTAGGTGAATTCTTAGGTCCTACCACCACTCAGCACTCTCCAAGCTGTCTGTGTCATGCAGTGAGGCTTGCTCAGGATCGCTGCCAGACTGCAGCTCCATATGTCTCCTTTTTTGGTATTTTCATGCAAATTCTTCTGCTAGTTGGGGTTTAATCCACTTCTATATCTTTCCCTTCAAGGCTCAGGGGTGCAGGATTATCTCCTGTGTCTGTGTTAATTGGTTCCCCTTTTCTTTCATGAATAGGGTCTGTGTAGTCTTTCTCCCTGTTTTGCCGTCTTACCAGAAGTCCCCCAGCCTTCATTTTTTGGCAATCTGTTCCTGGTGTTTTTCTATGGCATCCTTCTCTTAGCCAAAAACTTGGCATTTTCTGTAGCTTCCTCCTTATTTTTCTTAGTCTGTTGTTCCTTCAGAGCAATACACCTATGTTTCTGTTGCAAGGCACATGGAGTAACAAAACGCTGAATTTCAGCTCTCTGGTGCTGTGTTTCTTGCCTTCTTTGTTTAGGGGCTTTCTCACAACGTACTGGTGGACATCATCTCCTTTAGAAAGATTGAAAATGTTGCAGATTCTACTAGCTCTGTTAGGCCACAGGCAACAAGGCACAGTAGTATCAGTTAATTCTGGAACATCCTCCCCCCCCTTTTTTTTTGGTAATAACCAAGTTGAGAACACTCAAATGAGCATCCACAATGCCATCCTGTGTAGGTTTGTGCTTTCTCTCTCCAGTTCTCCCCAGTCTGTAACAGGAATGTCCCTTACTCAGTAGCAGGTGGACATAGCCATGGGTCAAGACATTCTGCTTCATGGGAAAACCCTGATTGTTGTTCCCACTACTGATTTGGACAACATAACCCTTCCACTTATCACCAAGAGAATTAGCAGCAACTTCTGTGGTCATTCGCTTCTCGTAAAAGATACAAAGCTTGCATTCATTGTCTACTTCAATGAGTTTCTGGAAGCCAGTGACCCTGGGAAGAAGATGTTCCACTTCATGACGAAGCAGTCAATCACCTCTGCAATGCCACAAAAAGTCTGTTGGTTTTTCAATCCTTACTCTTACTATTTAGCCTCTACACATTCAGTCACATGGAGAGTAATGATCAGAAATAGAAACAATATTTTGTAACTTCAGCTGAGTCCTGTGTAAAAAGAAAAGAGTTTGGTGTCAGCTAGCTATGTAAGCAAACTTCACAAAGAAGTCATATTGTAATGACATTTAATCAGACTTAAGACATAGAGCCACAGATATTAAGAGCAATTTTTACTGCATCTGAATATATTTCAAAGGTAGACCGACCCCAAAAGATTTGCTGATGGATTGAATTTGAAATGTATGAGCTACTGTAGAGTGAAAAATAACTATAGCTTATTTTATTTTGTTTTCCTTTGTTTTTGTTCTGGTTAATTCTATGGTGTGGGTAATTTATTAACCATCTAATTAAAGTGAGAAAACTGAGAATACAAAGGTGTTGAAGAATGGTGAAAAGAAATGGAAACAATGGATTGTAGATTTTGACAAAATTGTAGAATTGAATGGGATGACATATTACAAGGAAATATCTAGAAACCTTAAAATTATAATCAGAGTGAAATAATTAAAACTGAGAATAAAGAGTGGTTTCAATAATTAATATGAATAGGCTATCAGTAACAAGCTGAGGTGGTACAGTGGTTAAGTCATTTGGCTACTAACCTAAAGGTGTGTGGTTCGTACTCTCCAGCTGCTCCATGGAAGAAAGATAAGGCAGATTGCTTTTGTAAAGATCTATAACATTTGAAACCCAAAGGGAGGTTGCTATGATTCGGAATCAGCTCAATGGAAGTTAGTTTGGTTATCTTAGAGCCTATTGGTTCCCAAGTACATCTTTGTGTTTATTGTTGCATAACATATTACCACAAGTTTAATGGCTTAAAATTACCCACATTTATCAACTTAGTTTCATAGGTCAAAGTCCAGCAACATCTAGCTGAGTCCTCTCCTTATGTTATCACAAAGCTGCAATCAAGGTATGGGATAGGCTCTCTAATTCCACCTGGGGGCTGAACTGAAGAAGAATCTTCTTCCAAGTTTATTCATGTTGCTTGCAGTGTTTCTTTCCTTGTGCTTGTATGACTGACCACCCAAGTTTCTTATAGGCTCTAAACTGGGGACCACCTTCATATCCCAGAGATTGACAGCAGTTTCTGTCACATGATCACCTTAACAGATGATTCACAACATAGCTGTTTGCTTCTTCAAGACAAGCAAGAAAATCTAACACCAATCTACTAAACTCATACTAGGAAATGTAATCCATGGGAATAAAATCTAATCACCTTTTCCATATTCAGTTAGAAGCAAGTCTGAGGTTCCACCAGCTCTCATGGAGAGAGGATAGCATGTTGTGGATCACCTTAGGGTGTAAAGTCTTCACAGATGATCTATGTATAACTGACTACTGGCAAAAAAATTGGTAACACTACATCTTCAAACATAAAAATCTGCAACTTTTTCTTTGAATTCTAAGATATTTTTGTTGTTTTTATTGATGTTTTATATCCCACTTTCATTAACACTGTTGTGTGACTTGACTGACATACTATCTAAAAATGAGATCCTCAATCTATTAAATTGATGTGCTAAATCTAACAAGACTTTTATTCTTCTCAGAAGAATTTTTGATATGATGCTCACAAACCATGTAAAATTCTTATTCATAAAATTGCAAATAGAAATGCAATATAAGCATATGAAACTTTAAAAATGAAAAAAGGTCATGGGACGACCTTCAACATTTAATTCTATTATATCAGTATCTCTCATTTATACACATATAAATTATACTCTTTATTTAAAATTAAAAAAAAAAACTAAAAAGGTAAGAAGGGAATTTTTTAAGTGCTTTTGCATATGGTATGTTCTTCTTGTTGTTTTGGGGTACTGTTGAGTCTGCTCTGACTAATAGCCACTCTTTGTATAATAGAACGAAGCACTGCCCAGTCCTGAATCATCCTCACAATCCTTGTTATATTTGAATCAACTGTTGTCGCTACTGTGTCACTCCATCTTGGTTAGGGTCTTCCTGTTTTTCACTGACCCTCTATTTTACCAATCATGATATCCTTTTTCAGCAAATAGTCCCTTCTGACAACATAACCAAAGTAGGGGAGAAGAAGTCTGGCCATTCATGCTTCCAAGGAACATTTCTGCTCTATCTCTTCTAGGATACACTTGTTCCTTCTTCTGGCAGTCGAAGATATGTTCAGTATTCCTTGCCAACACCACAGTTCAAAGGCATCTTCTTTGGTCTTTCTTATTCATTGTCCAGCTTTCACATGCATATGAGGCTACTGAAAATACCATGGCCTGGGGTAGGCATAATGTAGTGCCAAAATTACATTTTTGTTTCTTAACACTTTAAAGAGACATTTTGCAGCATATTTGCCCAGAGCGACATGACTTTGATTTCTTGATTGCTGCTTCCATGGATGTTGGTTGATGAAAAAAGTAAAAAGAAATCCCAGACAAGTTCACTATCCTCTCTATTTATCATGATGTTGCCTATTGGTCCAGTTGTGAGAATTTTTGTTTTCTTTAGGTTGAGGTGTAATTCATACTGAAGAGTGAAGTCTTTAATCTTCATCAGTAAGTGTTTCAAGTAATCTTCACTTTCAGCAAACAAGGTTGTATCATCTGCATATCACAGGTTGCTAATGAGTCTTTCTCTAATTCTGATATCATATTCCTTTCATGGATTATTTGTTCAGCATAGTTTGAATAACTATGGTGAAAGTTTACAATGCTTATATACAACCTTGCTGACTTTAAGCTATGCATCCCCTGTTCTGTTCAAACAACAGCCTCCTGGTCCAAGATTCCTCATGGCACAATTAAGTGTTCAAGAGTTCCCATTCTTCACAATGTTATCCATAATTTATTATTATCCACAAAGTGAAATGCCTTTGCATAGTCAATAAAATACAGGTAAGCGTGTTTCTGGGATTCTTTGCTTTCAGGCAAGGTATCTCTCATTCCATGTCCTCTTCTGAACCCAGCTTGAATTTCCAGAAGTTGCCTGTCAATATACTGCTACAACTGTTTTTGAATTATCTTTAGAAAAATTTTGCTTGCATGTGATATTAATGATATTGCTTAATAAATTCCACAATCTGTTGGATAACTTTTTTTGGAATGATCACAAATATTGATGTTTTTCAGTCAATTGGCCACTGACTTCCAAATTTCTTAGTGTGTTTGTTGAAACATCACAATGAATATTCCATCTATTCCTGGAGCCTTGTTTTTGTCAATTCTTTCAGTGTACTTGGACTTTTTCCTTCAATACCATTGGCATTTGATCATGTACTACCTCCTGAAATATCTGAACACTGACCAATTATTTTTGGTCCAGTTACTCTGTAGTCCTTCCATCTTCTTTTGATGTTTCCTGCATCATTCATCATTTTATTGAACCACCAACCCTCTGGTTAGCAGCCTAGGCACTATGCCACCAGAGCTCCATCTAGGTGTATAGATATTATCCTGTCACTGACAGCATTATACTTCAAGATAGATCTTGAAATATTCCTTCTGATGATAAATGACCCCATTCCTCTTCAATTTTGCATTCCTAGCATAGTAGACCATGATTGTCAGATTCAAAATGCCAAAACCAGTCCATTTCAACTCACCAATGCTTATGATATCAATCTTCATGTGTTCCATTTCTTTTTTGTCAGCTTCCAGTTTTCCTAAATTCATGTCTTACACATTCCACATTCTGATTATTAGTGGATGCTTGCAGCTCTTTCTTCCCATTTTGAGTAGTGCCCTATCAGCAAATGCAGGTGCCAAAAGCTTTACTCCATCCAAGTCATTAAGGTCAACTCTACTTTGAGGAGGCCGCTCCTCAAATTTTACTTACATATAATATTAATGATATTGATAATTTGCTCATGTTGTCAGATCACCTTCCTTTAGAATGTTCACAAATATCAATCTTTTCCAGTCAGTTGGCCAGGTAGCTGTCTTCAATATTTCTTAGTATAAACGAGTAAACACCTCCAGCACTACATCTGTTCATTGAAACATCTCAGTATGAATTTAGGGAAACTGGAAGTCTTTTCTAACATCATATAAGAATGAGATAGGAGCTCTGGCAGCATAGTGGCTAAGGCACTTGACTCTAACCAGAAGGCTGGAGGTTCAAACCCACCAGCCACTCCTCGGAAGGAAGGTTGGGCAATCCTACTTCCATAGTGATACTGCCTCGGAAACCCAAGGAGGGGTCGCTATGAGTCGGGGCCGACTTGACGGCAAACAACAACAACAACAACAACAAGAATGAGATATCTAAACTCCACAATTTGAATTAAGTTGACCTTGGTCTTAAAGATTGGGTTTATAAGAAGTATATTTCAGTATGCATTCTGATATTTTTATTTGAAGTTGACAAAGAAAAAAATAAAATATTAATAAAACATCATACAATGTTTTAAAATATTTGGTGATTGATTGTTTAGCTTTTCAAAGTTAACATCTATTACCTTAGAGGTAAATTATTACTAATGAGAATTTATCTAGAAAATTGTTAATAAATTACCTGTAAAGAACCAAAAGATATTATTTGGAGGTTCTACAAAGTTAAAGATGATATTGTGTTATTTTCAGAAAATAAAAAGAAATTTAAATACGCTCCTACCTAAAACTTTTAGAAATGAAGAAAAAAGTATATGTGTGCATATGAATGTGTGTATCTCTATAATAATGAGGATATGCATATATATAATTAGTAAAACTGAATCCTCCATATATTCTATCAACATGAAGTCATTTTCCCCACAAAATAATTGAGAACGTATGACAAAACCAGTTTCTGATAAACTTAAAATCTCAATATTTTTTTCATACACATTCAGAAACAGCCTAGATGTTCTATAGATTCATATGACCTAAGAAGCAAGTGAGGCCAATAAAACTGAAAACCTATTGAGTTTTAAAAGGTGATGACCATGGAAATAGAAGTGCAGTGTTTCAAATTGACAGGCTACTATAAATCTATGCTACAAGCTCTGGATATAGATCTATCACAGATAAAACTAGAGAGAATTACTAACCAATGATATTCTCTTCAGAAGAGAAGAACTGTGAAAAGGAAATTTCAAATTAGTTCTAAAGGTGTTCTTATTTTTATTCTTCTTATATGATTAAAGAAAAAGCAACTATTTCATTTTATTATATGCTCTTATAATATCTAACACAATGAAGTTATTTATTTGACATTAATTATATTACTTTGAATCTATGGTACATGTATATAACCTGTTTAACAGGGAGAAGGTGTATCTGTACATATTGAAAATGTATTTATTTTGGAAAATAAGTGTGGATAGTGGATTTTCTTTAAAAAAAAAAACAAAACTCCTTCAGTTCTTAGCTGTGGTGAACAGCTAACACATACAAGGATTAAAATGTTTTATTTTTCTTTCTGCACTAATTTTTAAATTAGTTGCATGTTATAAAAGATATAGGATAGATTACCTTCTGTTATAACTAAATAACAGCAGTAGCTACTGTTACATTAATATTTTATATTGAAGGCAAAAACTATAACAAAATAAATGAAGTGTCATATTTTAAGGCACACCATTTTAGAAAGTACTACTTAGGCTTGTATATTTATTGTTCAAAATATTCCACAGAAACAGATTGAATTTTATTTTTTTAATTTTTATAAATTAGAATGTATTGAATTTTCTGCTACCACTATTAACAGATTATAGATTAATGGGTTTTGTTCCAATATCTGTCTTTAAGTCAAATTTGTACATAAGGTCATTAGGTATACTTTGTATCTAATATCAGTTAGTCAAATATTTGTCTTAGTATATAGTATGTAGTGTGCATTTGTATGCATACAACACATTAAAGAAACATTTTCTGATACACTAACATATCATTACTACAATAATATAGTAATAATAATAATAATCCAGCATTCATCTGTCACTTTGCTGAACTATGGGGGCTTATGTATTGCTATATTGCTGAAAGCTATGCCACTGGTGTTTCAAAAATCAGCAAGGTCACCCGAGATGGACAGGTTTCAGCAGAGCTTCCAGATGAAGACCGACTAAGAAGAAGGACCTGAACATCACTTACTGAAAACAAAAATTGCCAGTGAAATTCTTATGAATACAGCCATCCACATCTTTCAGCTTGGACTGTTTAATAACACCTATATCTAGCTGGCATTATTTGTTTATTTATATTTTTGTTCTTCTGTTAGAATATACACCCCATGAGAGCAGTGTCCCTATTTGCCTTTGTCTGACTCAGGCCTCAGTAAATATTTGTTGGAGGGAATGTATTAATGAATAAAGAAATTATGTACAGTATTTCTAACTAACTATTAAATTTCTAACCAAAAGCATAGAAACTTCATCAACTTGTGCCACCATACCTTTGCACAGCATACAGTTTCTTTAAAAATATCAAATCAAATATTCAGATTCTCAGGCCTTCTTTCCCCATCTATGGGATTAAGAATTCCCAGGTTCAAAATTTTATTACTTTTCATAGGTCCCAGAAGCAGCTCTTGAATTGGTTCTTCTGCCATTCTTTCTATAGTCCTAGACTGCAAGTAGTTTTCATACCTTCAGTACCCTGTCTCTCTTCCTGTTAACACTATCAGTGAACCCTCCTAACATTGTCACATACACTGCCAGAAGCTGAAGCCCTCAGGTTGGAAGGTACTCAAAATATGGCTAGTGAAGGGCTGACTCCTCAAAGTAGATTTGACTTCATTGATTTGGATAGAATAAAGCTTTCAAGACCTTCATCGGCTGATGGTGCACAACAGAAAATGAGAAGAAATAATTGCAAACATTCATTAATAATCAGAATATGATATGTATGAAGTATGAATCTAAGAAAATTTTTAGTTGTCAAAAATGAAACAGAATGCATAAAGGTCAATATCTTAGGCATTAGTGAACTAAAATTGGCCATTTTTAATCAGACAATTGTATGGTCTACTACGCTGCAAATGGGAAATTTAAAAAGAATAGCGTAAGATTCATCAGCAAAAAGATACTTTCAAGATCTATCCTGAAGTACAAGGCTTTCAGTGATATGATAATATCCATAAGCCTGTGAAGAAACCGAATTATTGTAACTATTGTTCAACTTTATGCCCCAATATCTAATCTAAAGATGAAGAAATTGAAGTTTTTTACCAACTGCTGCAGTCTGAAATTGATCAAATATGCAATTAAGGGAAATTGATAATTACTGTTAATTGGAATGTGAAAATTGGAAAGAAAAAAGAAGGTAAATGGAAAACATGGCTTTAGTGATAGAAAGTATGCTGGCAGTCTCATGATAGAATTTTGCAAGACCAACATCTTACTCATTGCAAATATCTTTTTTTTCTACATAAACACAACTATGCAGATAAACCTAACTGGATGGAATACACAGTTATCAAATTTGACCACATTTGTGGAAAAATAAGATGGAGAAACACGATATTATCAGTCAGAACATGGCAAGGCTCAATTGCAGAACAGACCACCAATTGATTAAACGCAAGTTCAAGCTGAGGTTGAAGAAAATTAAAGCCAAAAGCACAAACTTGAGTACACTGAACATGAATTTAACGATCATTTTGGTAATAAATTTGATTCATTGAACACTAATGACTGAAGACCAGACTCATGTGAGATAATATCAAGAATATCATGCATGAAGAAAACAAAAAATCATTAAAAAGACAAGAAAGAAAGAAAAGACCAAAATAATGTAGGAAGAGACTCTAAGTGACTCTTGAACATAGAGTAGCTAAAGAGAGTGGAAGAAATGATGTAGCAAAAGAGCTAAACAGAAGATCTCAAAGGATAACTGGAGAAAACAAAGTATTGTAATGAAATGTGCAAAGACCCAGTGTTAGAAAACCAAAGACACATTCAGCATTTTCCATTTGAAAGAACTGAAGAAAACATTCAAGCCTTGAACTGCAATATTGAAAGATTCTGTGGACAAAGTAATGAACAATTCAGGAAGCATCAAACAAAGATGGGAGGGGTGGTAGACTTCTGGTAATATGGCAGAACAGGAAGACAAGCTACACAGATTCTCTGCAACAAGGAAACAAGAAATCAATGAAAATAAAGACAGAAGATAATCCTGGAAATCTGAATTTTGAAGGGAAGAGTAAAAAAGTGGATTAAATACCATTTACCAGAACAAACTGAATGAAAATATGTCCAATTTTTCTCCCAGGAGTGGTTGGTGGATTCGAACCACCAACATTCTGGTTAATATTCAAATATCTTAGGCACTGCACCACCACAACTCCTACTAGAAGAATATGAATGGAAATAGTGAATAAGGAGACAAAGAGAGATACTAACTGTTGGCTCTCCTGATGGCATGGCCAATTTGATATTTACAAGTGACATTCTAATCCAGGTATCAAACTAAGAATAGGCTCTGCTGATCTGCCACATCTCTCTTTGTCTGATTATTTGCTATTTTTTCTTTCTAGTCATCAACCAGGAGGACAGCTACCTAAGTGTTGCCAACTAGGAAACAGAGGAGCACAGTAGACCTGCTCACTCAGATATGTCATTACAAAATAAAGAAAAAACCTGGGCAAATCATACCAATACACACTCACCAATTAGATATAAATACAGTGACATCATCACCTGGTGAGGAGAGAGAACCCAGGCCATGTTCCACAAGGGGCATGGTGGGGAAATGGGAGAAAGGAGAGGAAAGCCCAGGGGGACTGGGACAAAGCTAGGAGTCAGACACAAGGATTCTGGTAAGGGTGATTGGAGATGTTTGCAACAGCTAAGGGAGACGAATTTGTCTGTCGGTTTGTCCAACTGTGGTAACATGGTGCTATGAGTCTTGAGGCTGTGCCACTGGTGTTTCAAACCCCATGGGGTGCACATGGTGCACAGGTATCAGGAAGGCTTGCAAACTGAGATAGTCATGGAAGAAGGAAGAGGCCATCCACTTCTCAAAGAATTGGCAAGGGAAAACCTTATGAATGGCAAAGAAATACTGTCTGATACATTACTGCCCAACTTTATGACTAGTCTGGAAACATTGTCTAATACAGAGGAGGAGGATGAGTCGCTTAGGTTAGAAGGCGCTTAAAATAGGACTGGGAAAGAGCTGCATCATCAGAGTAAAACCAGCCTTACTCATATGGATAAGGTAAAGCTTCTGACACCTCCATTTGCTGATGTGGCACCAGTCAAATTGAGGAGAAAGAGCTGCAAACATCCATTAGTCATTGGAGCATGGAATGTACGGAGTATGAACCTAGAAAAATTAGAAGTTGTCAAAAATGAAATGGAACACATAACAATTGATATCCTAGGCATTAATGAGATGAAATGGACTGATTTTAGTCATTTTGAATCAGACAACCATATGATCTATTACGCCGGGAATGACAGTTTAAAGAGGAATGGCATGCCATTCATCATCACAAAGGATGTTTTGAGATCTCCCCTGAAAGTACAATGCTACCAGTGATACGATAATAACCATACGCCTACAAGGAAGACTCATTAATACAACTCTTATTCAAATTTATGCACCAACCACCAAAGCCAAAGATGAGGAAATTGAAATTTTTTTAATCAACTTCTGCAGTCTGAAATTGACCCAACATGCAATCAGGAAGTGTTAATTATCATTGGTGACTGGAATGCAAAACTTGGAAACAAATAGAATTACCAGTAGTTGGAATATTTGGCCTTGGTGACAGAAATAGTGCTGGAACTCACATGGTAGAATTTTGCAAGACCAACAACTTATTCATTGCAAATACCTTTTTTCAACAGCACAAACAGCAGCTGTATACGTGGACTTCACCAGATGGAACACACAGGAATCTGATTGACTACATCTGTGGTAAGAGGTGATGGAAAATTTTGATATCTTCAGCCAAAACCAGGCCAGAAGCAAGTTCAATATGAAGTGAAAGACAATTAAAACAAGTCCAATAGAGCCAAAATATGATCTAGAATATACCCCTCCTGCATTTAGAGACCATCTAAGGAACAGATTTGATGCATTGAACACCAGTGACCAAAACACAGAAGAATTGTGGGATAACATCAAGAACATCATCCATGAAGAAATCAAGAGGTCCCTAAAAAGATGAGAAAAGAAGAGAATACCAAAATGGATGACAGAAGAGACTCTGAAACTGGCCCTTGAGAAGAGAGTAGGTAAAGCAAATGAAAGAAATGAAAAGATCAAAGAGCTGAACCAAAGATTTCAAAAAGCAGCTACAGAAGACAAAGCCAATTACTATATTGAAAAGTACAAAGACCTGGAGTTGGAAAACCAGAGGGGAAGAACATGCTTGTCATGTTCTTGAAAGAATTGAGGAAAAAAATTAAGACTCAAGTTGCAATATTGAAAGATTCTATGGGCAAAATATTGAATGATGCAGGAAACATCAAAAGAAGATGGAAGGAAAACACAGAGTTACTGTACCAAAAAGGAGTGGTCGATCTTCATCCATTTCAGGAGGTGGCATATGATCAAGAACCAATGGTATTGAGGGAGGAAGTCAAAGCTGCAATAAAGGAATTGACAAAGAACAAGGCTCCAGGACTTGATGGAATACCCATTGAGATATTTCAACAAATGGATGCCCCACTGGAAGCACTCACTCAGTTATACCAAGAGATTTGGAAGACAGCTACCTGGACAACTGACTGGAAGAGATCCATATTTGTACCCATTCTAAAGAAAGGTTATCCCACAGAATGGGGAAATTATCAAACAATATCCTTAATAATGCATGCAAGTAAGATCTTACTGAAGATAATGCAAAACGTTTGCAGCAGTATATTGAAAGAGAACTTCCAGATGTGCAAGCTGGATTCAGAAGAAGACATGGAACAAGAGATATCATAGCTGCTGTCAGATGGATCTTGGCTCAAGGCAAGGAATACCAGAAAGATGTTTTCTTGTGTTTTATTGACTATGAAAAGACATTGTGTGGATCATTACAAATTATGGATAACATTAAGAAGAATGGGAATTCCCAAACACTTGATTGTACTCATGAGGAACCTGTACCTTGACCAGGAGACTGTCATACAAACAGAACAAGGGGACACTACATGGTTTAAAATCAGGAAGGGAGTGCATCAGGATTGTTTCCTTTCCCCATACCTATTCAGTCTATATGCTCAGCAAATAATCCAAGAAGCTGGACTATATGAAGAAAAATGTGGCATCAGGATCGGAGGAAGAAGCATTAACAACCTGATATATGCTGATGATACAACTTTGCTTGCTGAAAATGAGGATGACTTGAGGCACTTACTGATGAAGATTGAGGAACACAGTCTGCAGTATGGATTGCATCTCAATATAAAGAAGACAAAAATCCTCACAACTGGACCAATAAGCAGCATCACGATAAATGGAGAAAAGACTGAGGTTGTCAAAGAATTCACGTTGCTTGGTTCTACACTCGAGGTCAATGGAAGCAGCAGTCAGGACATTAGACAATGTGTAGCTCTGGGCAGGTCAACCGGGGGGCAACTCTTTCAAGTGCTGAGGATCAAGGATGTCTCCTTGAGGATTAAGGTGTGCCTAACATAAGCCATGATATTTCCAATTGCCTCATATGCATGTGAGAGCTGAACAAAGAATAAGTAAAACTTAAGAAAGGTTGATACTTTTGAGTTGTGGTGCTGGTGAAGAATGCAGAAAGTACCATGGACTGCTAAAAGAACTAACAGATCTGTCCTGGAAGAAGTGCAGCTGAAATGGTCCTTAGAAATGAGAATGGCCAGAGTTCATCTCACCTTCTTTGATCATGTTGTCAGAAGGGACCATTCCCTGGAGATGTCATGCTTGGTAATGTGGAGGGCTGACGAAAGAGGAAATGACCTTCAACAAGATGGATTGACATGGTGGCTGCAACAATGGGTTCAAGTATATCAAGGATCATGGAGCTGGTGCAGGATTGGGTGATGTTTTGTTCTGCTGTGCATGGGGTAATTATGAGTCAGAAACGACTCTCTGGCACCTAAAAACAACAACACAATGACATCATAATGTTTCAGATACAACAGACCACACTAGTCCACACAAACAAGCAAGATAAAGTAGTACAACAAGGGACCAATATATAGACCCACAAAACCTTGAACAAGTAGAGGAATTGCAACTACCTTATGAGGTATTAAATATATATATATATATTTAAACACCTTCAATGTATTGAGAGTCAGATCAAGGAAAACACTGGGCAAATTAAGGAAAACACAGACAAAACTTTAGAAAAATTTAAGAAAATAATACAAGAACAAACTTACAAAATAAACAAAATATTAGAAACAATACAAACACAACAAATAGAAATCCAAAAGATTAGTACTAAGATTTCAGAAATAGATAATACATTGAATGGGCAAAAGATTAGAATTGAATTAATGGAAGGAATGGAATTAATTAGTGAGATTGAAGACAAATACATCAACAGCAATATTAATTTTTGTTAAAGAAATTAATTTCAGAAAAAAAGATTGGAAAAATAACAGAAAGAAAGAAAGTCTAAGATTCATAAGATTCATATAGAATACTATCAAGAGGAAAAGTATACATGTGGTAGGAATTCTAGATTAAGTAGAGACAAATAAAACCACAGAGAATATTGTCAAAGAATCATTGAAAGAGAATTTCCCTAATATGATGAAAGATGAGAAGGTTTCCATTCAAAGTGTTCAATGAACACCAAACAAGATAGACTCCAAAAGAAAATCTCCAATACATAGCACAACCAAGCTCAGCAAAACCAAAGACAAACAAAGAATCCTGAAAACAACATGGGAAAAATCAAAAGTTAACTTACAAAGTACAACCAGTAAGACTGAGCTCAGCAGAAACCAGGCAGGCAAGCAGACAATGGGAAGATATTTATAAAACCCTGAAAGAAAAATATTGCAAATCAGTAATTATATACCAAGAATAATTTTCTTCAAATATGATGGTGAAATTGGGACATTTCTAGGTAAACAGAAATTAAGAGAACTTCTTAAAATCAGACCAACCTGACAAGCGATACTAAGGGATTCCTTCAGACCAAGAAACAGCAAAAGCAGATAACAACTGATGATTAACACACATGATGACATAACCCAGAAACCAAGTTAGTTATAGAGGCATCCAAAGTACAATAAGCATACAAGACTGTAAACAGGGAACCAGAGCCATTAATTTGTAAGTGAGGACAACTACACACCCAAAAGAGGGAATAAATAGAGTAGGTACTGAACTTCCAAACACAGAGGAAATCAAGAAAACTGCAGTATAGGGAAGACTGTTCTAAACTTGAGAGAAAAAAAATAATAAATCACAGGGTAACCTCAATGAAAAATAATAAACCTTAACATAGAATAAAAAAGAGGAGAGGCACAAATATTTAGCAAATACTAAGATAATAGCAACAAAGGAAACAATGACAAACTTCATGGGTAAAATGAGCTCAGCACAGAAAATTATATGGAACAAAGAAATTAGCAACACCACACACAAAAAATTGTATAACAAAATGACAGCAATAAATTCATACTTGTTGATAATTATACTGAATTTAAATAGATTAAATGCACCACTCAAGAGATGGAGTGTTGGATAATGGATAAGAAAAATATGACCCATTAATATGCTGTCTGTAAGAGACACACCTCAAACACAAAGAGAAAGTAGACTAAAAGTCAAAAGTTGGAAAAAGGTATATCAAGCAAACAGAAATAAAAAAAGAACAGGAGCAGCAATATTAATTTCTGTTAAAATAAATTTTAGACAAAAACCACCAAAGGAGACAAAAGAGGACATTATATAATGATTAAAGGATCAATTGAAAAAAAGGACATAACCATAATAAATATCTGCACACCCAATTAAAAATCCCCAAAATGCATAAATCAGACTTTGAAAGGATTGAGAAGAAAAATAGATGACTCCAAAGTAATAGTTGTACAATATAATAAACAATTTTCAATAAAAGATTAAATGACTAGACAGAAACTCAACAAAGATACAGAAGAACTGAACAATACAATAAACCAACTTGACCTTACAGTCATCTATAAAGCACTTCACCAAACAATAATAGCACAATACACTTTCTTTTCTGGCATACCTGGAATATTCTCCAGGATATACTATATATAGGCCACAAAGCAAGCCCGACACATTTAAAAACATTGAAATACTGCAAAGCATCTGGGATAGTTGGAACTGTGTGTCAACTTGGCTGGACTACAATTCTGTGTAGTTTAAGCAACTGTGATGTGGGTTGTTCCAATGATTGGATCAGATGTATGTGTTTTGAATAGCCAGTCCATTGAAAGGGAGTTTCCCTAGGGGTGCGGCCTACTTCCAGTATATTTATGGACATCCTGGGAAAAGAGACACTCTTCTGTGGATCAGCATTCTGTTGTCCTGCTTACAAATGTCCACTATTCAGCCTGGAGATCTTGGATTCTTCATTCGTTACAGTCAAAACATTCAGTATACTGCCTACCAACCTGGAGCTCCTCAGCCTCTGCAGCTGCATGAGTCAAGAAAAGCTTCCAGCTTGACGTTTGATCCAAGAACATTGGACTTGCCAGCTTCTATAAGTGTGTAAGCCATTTTCCTAAGATAAATTTATTTCTCTCTATACATAAGCTTTACTGGTTTTGTGTCTCTAGGGAACCCAATCTAATACAGCATCTTCTCAGATAATGATGCTATAAAATTAGAAATCAAGAATAGGAAGGTCAACTGAAAAGAGCAAACACATGCAGACGATTTTGTTGAAGATTTTTGCATCTATATTGGTCTGTAGTTTTCTCTTTAGTGGTGTCTTTGCCTAATTAACAAAACCCACTGATATTGAGGTGATTCCAACTCATAGTGACCTTATAGGACAGAGTATAACTGTCCATAGGTTTCTAATGCTAGAAATCCTTATGAATGTAGACTACGTCATCTTTCTCCCATGGAGGGGATAGTGGGTTCAAACTGCTCACCTTTTGGTTAGCAACTGTCTCCAGCTGGGTTCTCTAGAGAAACGAAACCAGTGAGTCTGACAGAGAGAATAACTTATCTCAAGTAAATGGCTAACACAGTTGTCACTCAGTGCTGTCGACTCAGATCCGACTCATAGTGACCCTACCTTGGATTTCTGAGGCTTATCACTACAAGTAGATTGCCCAATCTTCTTTCTGAGGAGTGGCTGGTGGACTCAAACTGCCAGCTTTCTGGTTAGCAGTCAAATACCTTCCTTAGGCACTATGATGGCAAATCTCAAGTCCATGGGTCAAAAGTCAAGCTGGAGGCTTTCCCTGACTCATGTAGCTGCAGAACACAAGAACATTAGGCAGTATAGCAAGCTGCTGGCTTTGGAGAATAATGAATCCAAGATCAGAAGGTAAATGGTAGACTGTTGGCCCACAGGCTATGAAGAGAGCAATCCAAGATCTGCAGGCAATATGGCATTTCACTTGTTTAATACAAGAACCAATGAGCTAAAATCAGGATTAAGATCTAGCAGAAGGCCAAATAATTTTCCCAGGAAATAGGAAGCAGGCCACACCCCTAAGGAAACTCCCTTTCAGATGATTGGCTGCTGATAGCACATCTGATCATGAAGATGATCACATTATATCAAATCTTATCATGGGGAATGTCTACTTTGTAACTGATAAGCTACTTAGATTTACACTACAGCCAAATTGACACATACCCTTTACTATCACAGTAACATAATGCTTTAATCACTGTGAAACCACAGCTCCTTCATTAATATCATACACAAATAAAATTTTGCTGAAGATAATTTTAAAAAATAGAAAAGGTGCAGGAGTACATTGATAGAGAACTCCCAGAAATTCAGCCAGATTCAGGAGAGGACTTGGAACCCAAGATATTATTACTGGTATCAGATGGATCTTGGCTGGAAACCAGAATGGCAGAATGATGTTTACCAGTGCTTTATTGACTATACAAAGCCATTCCACTGTGTGGATCTTAATAAATTATGGATAACATTTTAAATAATGGGAATTCCAGAACTTTTAATTGTGCTTATGTTAAATCCTAGAGACATATTCATTTGAATAGAACAAGGGGTACTGCATGGTTTAAAATCAGGAAAGGTAAATCAGGAAATGATACAGAGTTGTATCATTCAGGATATTTATTCCACATGTATATTGTCCAAATAATCCAAGAAACTGGACTATAGGAAAAATAACATGGCATCAGTGTCAAAGGAAGACTCATTACCATCTGCAAAATGCAAATGATACAACCTTGCTTTCTGAAAGTGAAGAGGACTTGAAGAACTTATTGATGAAGATTAAACACTGCACCTATCAGTATGGATTACACTTCAACATAAAGAAAACAAAAATCTTCACAACTGAGCCAATAAGCAAAATGAGAATAAACAGAGAAAAGATTGAGGTTGTCAGGATTTCATTTTGCTTGTATTCACAATCAGTGCCCATGGAAGCAGCAGTCAAGAAACTAAATAATATATTGAATCGGGCAATTCTGCAACAAGTGACCTCTTGAAACTGCTAAAAAGCAAATATGCCGCATTGATGCCTAAGGTGCTCCTGACGAAACCATGCTATTTTCAGTTGTCTAATGTAAATACAAAAGCTGGACAATAAATAAGGAAGACCAAAGAAGAATTGAGGAATGTAAATTTTGGTGTTAGTGAAGAATATTAAATATGCTATGAACTGGCAGAAGGACAAATAAATCTTTTGGAAGAAGTGCAGCCAGGATGATCTTAGAAGTGAGGATGGTGTGACTTCACCTCATGTGTCTTAGACATGTTATCAGGAGGGACCAGTCCCTGGAGAAGGACAACATGCTTGGTAAAGGAAAGGGAGAGAAAAAAGAGGAAGACCCTCAATTAGATTGATTGACATTGTGAGGCAACAAGGGCTCGAATATAGTAACAATTGTGAAGATGATGCAGGGCAAAAAATAGGCAGAGTTAAACAAAACCATGGATGAAACCAAACTTTAAAAGGCCCTATATGTATATTCACTGGTGGTGCAGTGCCTAAGGCATTTGACTGCTAATCAGAAGATTAAAGATTCAAACCCAGTTTGCACCCACCAGCTAGCTGATCCACAGAAGGAAGATAGGGCAACCTAACTTCCATAAAAATTTACAGCCTAGGAAACCCAAAAGGGGTGGCTATGAATTGGAATTGATTGGATGGCAGTGAATGAGTTATATGTGTATTCAGGAACAAAAAATTGGTGAGATAAAAATAAGATGTAGGTTATGTCAACATTAAGCAAAGCAGTCATTAACTTACTCAACAAATACTAATTGAGATAAATTATTATCACTTAAGGAACTTATTCCCCAGATCAGAAGAGAAAAAAGTACAAAACTTGCTTTATTGACAATAAATTATTCAAGAGAATAGGCAATATTTGTAATGACTAAATTATATAAGGTAAGCATGGGTGGTCTGGTGCTTACTCACTGATCTGCACTGAATACTTTCCCTTGTTACCCTCCTGAGAGGGACCGGGTCTC
>NW_006921918.1:3394783-3400267 GCF_000298275.1 Orycteropus afer afer
CCAGACTTCGTCTCACCTATTTTGGTCATGTTGTAAGAAGGGACCATTCCCTGGAGAAGGATGTCATGCTTGGTAGGATGGAGGGTCCACGAAAGAGGGGGAGGCCTTCAACTGAGATGGATTGATACGGTGGCTGCAATGATGGGCTCAAGTATAGCAGGGATAGTGGGGCTGGCACCGGATCGTGCAGTGTTTCGTTCTGCTGTGCATGGGGTCGCTATGAGTCGGAAACTACTCGACGGCACTTAACAACAACAACAAATTATATATGAATGCATAATGAATTTAGTATGTTATTATGTACTATATTACACATATGTATATTTTTATGTGGGGGTGTATATATGTGGAATGATTTGTGCATGTGTGGGGTGTGTGGATGTGATATACATGTAGGTATGTTTGCATATGTGTCTTTGGAGATGAGGCATGTGATCATGTGTGTATATGGGTGATTAGAGGTATGTTGGAATAATTAGGAGTATATGTGCATGCATATGTATATATGTACATGTGTATATAAGAGTGTGTATATGAGGAATATTTTTGTGTCAATATACCTTAACTAGGGTTGATTTTACCTCTAGGGTGTGTTTTGTAATGTGTAGATTTTTACTTGTAACCAATGTGGATGAAGTGATGAAGTGTATACTGATATCCACTGGACAATGCTAAACATTTTACAATGCACAGAACGGCCCCATAACAAAGAAGTATTCAGCAAAGTGCAGAATGCCAACAGTGCTGAACTTGAGAAACACTAATTTCTGCATGTGTGCATGCATACACATATATGTGTGTGACAAGGAAATTATAAAACTTGTGCAGAGTAAGTGAACAGTAGCTTTTTCTGTGATTTTGTTTCTCATCATAAACAAAATCTTGGGTTATCTCACCATATTCGTTTTTATCATTTTATCCAATTCTCCTGAAAAGGTTCTTATTCTTCTCTGACATACCAACTAAGAAGAAATATTTAGCACTTTCATAATGCAAGTTTGAGACTTATAAGACAAGATTTTTCTAAAACCATAAACAAATATATTCTAATAAGCATTATTTTCTCAGATCCTTGGAAAAGCACCTTCTTCAACCACTAAAATAAACCCATTACTTCTTGCTAACAAAGAATAAGTAATGTTTATTTACATAAGAATTCTGGTATATGTAACATTACACATCTATATGGAAATGATGGATTTATTATTATTATTTTTGTTACTACATAGACAAATTAATACATTTTATATTTGGAATTTGTTTATATTGGATGTAGAATATTAGACATATCAAAAAGTAAAATTACCTTTATAGTATTGTGATCATCACACATGGAAAGCTTTTTAGTATTAAAAGACCCTCTTTCTGTAATTATAGCAGTTTGTTTCTAGGAATATTTCTAGGAAATATTTGTTTCTAGGGATATTTCCTAGCTATATCATAAGCTATGCACTGAGTAGGTAATTTACTGCCACCCATTCTGATTTCTATTTTCTCACTTTCCAGCTTGTTCAGGCTCATTCTCGTAGAAGAAAAGACTGAAAATGATATCTCCAATTTATTACCACACTTGCTGGGGGCATTTTTTTCTGAACGCAATGACACTAAATCCACTGGGATGGAGAAACTATAGACTTGATGAGAATGCAGCCCACAGAGCTCTGATCAGACCTTTGACTCTGGTTACTACAGCTGTCAAAATAAACTGATATGAAATATGAAAAGAAAAAAAGACTTCTCATTTCAACTGCCAGATGGACTCCTATAAATTTCTTATTTTCTGTCATTATATGAAAACATATATTTTTCTCTTTGAAAATTGTAAAATTCATTCTGTATGGAGATTTAGTACATGTCAAAGGCAAGCTTGTGTACTAGCATAAGGACATGCAAGCTATGTACAATCTTCATAGATAAGGTTATTTCTGGCATCTTGCATACAGTTTTTATTTTAAAGTATATATTTATAGCACATATGTGCTGTCAATTTTTTCCTGAAATAGTAATGCAGAATGTCACAGTTAATATTTAGCTATTATTATTCTACATTCTTCTATATATAAGGTCCTCTCTCCCTTAGTCTTCTCACACCTCTAATGGGATCCAAGTGGAAATATAACCATTAGGGTAGTGTTCTATCAATTTTCTAAGAAAGTCACTGCTTCAAGTCAGTGCACCATGTCTCTCCCACCTCTCCCTCTCCCTCTCCCTCTCCTCTCTCTCTCTGTCTAGGTCTTTCTCTCTCTCTCTCTCACACACACATACACCCACACACATATACTCACACACCACTTAGGAGGTTTCTGAGTTCCCTTGATTAATTATAAATTATCTACAGTTAAACAAGCAATATAAGAAAATTTTTATATACTGAGTGTGTGAGGGTGTGCTTTTAGGTTGGCCTGAAATGCTACCACATTTTCTTTAAAAACATCTTTCAAATGGTTTTAGAAGGAATCAGAGAGAGTGGACAGACAAACCAAATTAATCTTTTACCTGTGGGCTCATCTTTACTACATTATTATCTGTGTAGATTTTCATTTCGATAAGCAAACCAAGCCAGAAAATACAAGGTCTTTCTTCTCTTGAGGCTATATCCAGTACATAATTGCTTCCTTGATGAGCACACATGGGGGAAAGACACATTTGACATTTTAATTCAGGTTAAACAGGATTACACAAAGTAGTTATCAATGGTCAATCACAAATCATTTCAAATAAAAAAATATTCTGTTTTCTTATACCCAAATTTATGGATTTAGGCTTGTTTCATATGTATGAAAATTTGACATCAAAATGCGATAGTAAACACAACCCTGAGTGGTAATAATAATCTGGGTTATGCCCATAGGTGTTGAGACTGTTAGATGACATGAAAGAAATGGCTTTGAGGTAGCAATTAGCAGATGTTGAAATAGAGGATTCTGGGATTTCTATGCTATTTGTTAATACTTTTTAATCAGTGAAATACAATACCAAATAATGGAGAAGCCAATAACATAATGACACACAACTACCCATGTCCTACAAATAGAAGCTGGATCATATGTTCTTTTAGTTTATTCATAAATACTAGTTCTTTGAACAAGATTTTATAATGAGAGGATAAATAATACAGCTCCCATTCCCCAAAATAGACCAAACGTAGATTGACAATCTCTACACTAGTTTATATAGAAAATTGTGCATGTTACTAAGAAACTTTTTAAGATATTTAACTTAAAAATGAGAATACAAATATGAAAAGAAGATATTTGTATCCCTATTAATAATGCATTAAGATGAATATTTGAAGAAAAGTGTTATTGAAAATAACTTAATTGCATTTAGAATATATTAAAAAATTTAATAAGAACAAAATGAAGATAAACATGAGGGTATAAGATCCTGAGGGCCATTTTCACATATTGTTGGTATTTAGAAAAAATTTCTGGAAGTATGATACATAATCACTACTATGAAGTCATTGAAAGTTCTTTCAATAAAAAATTCTATATTATATAAAACTATTAATTATTGAGTAAGTATTTTTAAGATTGCTTGATGATCTAAATCTTTTGGTACAAATAATTATAATTAGTGGTAAACCATGAACTTATGTTATCTTTCAATATATTCCTGAATATGTCTTTTCTGAAATATATATTAAAGATACAATGGAATTAGCTTGACTAACATAGGCTGAAGCATTTTATAGCACTCTATACAATATAACAGATTAAGTTTATGATACCACTTCATCTAACTTTCCATGCATTAATCAATTTTGTTGTTAGGTGCCATCAAGTCAGCTCCAACTCAGCAACTCTATGTACAATGGAACAAAGCACAGCTTGGTCTTGTGCCATCCTCACAATCCTTGGCATGTTTGAGCTCATCATTGCAGCCACTGTGCCAATCCTTCTAGATAAGAGTCTTCCCATTTTTTATTGACCCTCTACTTTGCCAAACATGACATCTTACTCCAGGGACTGGTCCCTTCTAACAACATGGCAAAAGTAAGTGAGACAGAGTCTAGCCATTCTTGTTTTTAAGGATCATCCCAGCTGCACTTCTTCTAGGACAGATTAGGTCATTCTTCTGGCACTTCATGATATTTTCAGTATTGTTTGCCAATACCGCAACTCAAAAACATCAGCTCTTCTTTGGCCTTTCTTATTCATTGTCCACATGCATATGAGGAGATTGAAAATGCCATATCTTGAGTTAGCCTTTAACACCTTCAAAGTCACATATTTGATCCTTAACACTTTAAAGAGGTCTTTTGCTGTAGATTTGCCCAGTGAAATGCAATGTCTGATTTTTTTGATGGTTGTTTCCATGGGTGTTGATTGTAGATTCAAGTAAAATGAAATTCCTAACAGTTTCAATCTTTTTTCCATTTATATTGATGTTGCTAGTGGTCCAGTTACAAATATTTTTGTTTTCTTAATATTGAGATATAATCCATGCCGAAGACTATAGTCTGATCTTCATCACTAAGTTCTTCTTATTAATTTATAAAATATGAAAAATGATACTGATCTTGTGTGATAATTGTAATGAAAAAAATGAAGTAATTTTTCAACTATTAGGTACATTATTAGAACCTGATAAATGTCAAAGTTTTAACAGTAGTTATTAAATGCAAGCTATGTGAGAGAAAATGCTGGGAAATGCATAAAATAAAAAAAAGTTCTTTATTAAAATAAACTTACATTTCAGTAAGAGAGAAATTAAGAGTCATAAATTCAATATATTATGTTGACTATTAAACAAATAGCAGTTGAAGGAATCTCCATCTATTGAGTGCTCATTACATAGAAAATTACTACAAAAATATAATCTGTATCTTAAAATAATGCAGCATTAAAACTTAACAATATTCCAAATATTTATCATTCCTTGTTTATTTTTACTCATTCAGCCTGGAGAATTTCTTTCAGTATTTCTTCTGGAGAATATCTGATGACAGAAAATGCTCTTGATCTTCTTTTATTTGAATATTTAAAATGTCCTATTTATCATTAAAGAATATTTTTGCTGAATAAAACATTTTAAGTTGGCAGTTGCATTTTTGGTTTTTGTTTGTTTCTTTGGCACTCAAAAATGTTCCAAAATCTTTTACCCCCCATTGTGTCTGAAGAAAAGACATTAGTGTTAAAGCATTTTTCTCTTGCATGTAATAGATCTTCCTATCTATGACTTATTTTGATATTTTATTTTAATCTTCAGCTTTCTCTTATTTGATCATGATGTACCTATGTGTGCTTTTCTTCATATTTATTCTCAGTATGGTTTAGTAAGTTTTAAGAACATATAATTCATATCTTCAACACATTAAAAAAAATATCAGCCATTATTTAAACAAAATACATTTTTCCTTCCAAATTTCTCTTGGTTCTTCTTCGGTGACTCATTTCTGGATTCCATAGCCTTTGAGACTGTTTACTTTGTTCATATTTTTTTTTTTTTGTTCTCGTTTTTTCAAAATTAAAAATTTCT
>NW_006921918.1:3400601-3405310 GCF_000298275.1 Orycteropus afer afer
CTTGGACTTCCAAAGCAATACCTCTGGGGAAGTAGATTGCCCAGCCTTCTTTCCAAGCAGTGGCTGATGAGTTTGAACCACCAAACTTCTGGTTAGCAGTCAACTGCCTTAGGCACTACGCCATCAGAGCTCCCACTATTAGATGTTATATTTTCAGGTGAAAGTTATGTTTGGAGACTCTGGATTTCATCATAGTACTTCCAAGGATATTTCTCTTTCCCTCCCTCCCTCCCTCCCTCCCTCCTTCCCTCCCTTCCTTCCTTTCTTCCTTCCTTCCTTCCTCCCATCTTCCTTCCTTTCCTCCTTTCTTTCATCTCTCTCTGTCTTCTCTCTCTCTCTCCATGCTCTCACTCTATTTATTTATGTACACTTTTAGCAGGCAATCAAATACAGAGAACTAAAATCATAAATCATCTATCTTAAGTAATAGCTCAGATCTCACTCTAATCCTTTTATCCATACCTAGGCTGCTTGAGGTTGGCTCCAAGCATTCATGGTTTAGTAGTCACTCCTCCCTTCACTCATCCATGTTCTGGTAGATATGGTTTAAAGTAAACTTTCCTATGATTGTTTATGGCAGATATACTGTGGTTTTCTTCTGTCACTTCATCCATAAGGCATGTTACAATTTGTGGCTTGTCCTCAGGTTACAAGCCATGAAAACAAAATAGTTGCCCAATGTTGTCCCTTTACTCTAAATACTAATGCCTTTCAGAATTTGCCTGTATTGATCTCTTGCGATACCAAATGGCTATTTTGTTTGTTTGTTTGTTTTTGTTTATTTCATGCATATACTTGTCATTTGCTGCTGATAGAATTTATTTAGACAAAATAGAATTGGAAATTCCTCACCATGGTGGTGTAGTGAGTAAGGCATTTGGCTGCTAACCATAGGTTGGCAATCTAAACTCACCAGCTGCTCTGTAAGAGGAAGGTGATGCAATCTAATACTGTAAAGACTTTCAGACTTGAAAGCCCAAAGGGAGTTGCTATGGGTCAGAATCAACTCAATGACATCAGGTAAAATGATAAATGTTGCTTTGTAATTTGAAAAGTTACCTCAAAAACATAAAATGTATATATTTTTTTTTTCTGATGCTAAAATGGTTCTCTTTCCTACTCTTAAAAAAATTCTGCAAATAAGTTGCTATAGTAATTTCTTATTTCTCACCATTCTACAGAAGTCTACTGAGACTAAAACAGCAGCTATTAACACAGAGGAATGTCCCTATCTCAGGGAAAATTAATTTGAATTCTACCTCCCCCATTGTAAAATATAGATCAAAATGAAGAAGATCTTGAGTGTTTAGACACAGCTCTTTAGACTGTAAGTTGGCTTTAGATTTCTTACTTCTTCCTTGTTTATAATTCCTATCATCATCACCCCAGTCATAATGGTTATTCTAGTTCAAAACTTTTAACATTTATATTAACTATGCATATATTCAGTTTTATTAGATAATGACAGTTTTAAAAAGTGATTGTTTTATTTACCCTCCAACAAGAAAACTTACCAGTTTCATCTACTCCATATCCTTGGCAATATGAACTGTTGTTAATCTTTTAAATTTTAGTAATTTTGTTAAAGTGCAGTTATTCTTTTTTGAGGTTTTAATCTGTATTTTGCTGATGACTAATATGTTTATGTAAATTTTCATTCATTTATTGACTATAAAAAGATGTCCTCTTTTATAAAATGCCTATTCAAGTTGCTTGTTCATTTTTTTATCTTGTTTTCAATCTTTAATTTTATGAATCTTATGGATTCAAAATCATCAATGTATTAGAAATATCTTATGCCTCTCTGTGGCTTGTATTTGCTCTTTTAGGGTATGTTTTGATGAACAGAAACCCTAAGTTGTAGTGGAGTCTAATTTATCAGTCTCTTATGTACAATTAGTATTATTATTATTGTGTCTTCTTTTAGAACTAGTTACTTGTGACAGATTATGAAGGTATACAACTACATTATATTCTACTGATTTTCCTATAATTTGCAGGTATCTAATAAACCTAGAAATACTTTTTTTGTTTGTAATAGCATGAGTTCTATTTTCCTCAAATAATTAGTCATTTGGTTTACCACCATTTATTATATCAACCATTTCATATGGCTCCTGATCCTATCAGAAATTTGTTCAAAATTGTATCTTCTGGTTAACATTAGTTACAGGTTTTTTATGGGTAGGTTTTTATCAGTTTAAGGAAGTTCTCTTCTCTTCTAAGCTTAATAAAGCATTTTTATTGTGCATGGATGTTGATTTTTATCACTTGCTGTCTCTACATCCTCGAAGGCAATGTGACTTTTCATTCTAGTTAATTTTAAGATGTTTCCTTTATATTTGATATTTAGCATTTTTTTTTTCCCCCATGAGGTGTTTGGTGTAGTTTTCTATGTTTCCTCCAGCTCATGATTCATAATATTTTTTGAATTAGTTACTTGACATATTTCTTAGTCAACTTTGGAAAATTCTCAATTTTCATATCTTTAAATAATATTTCTCTAAATGTTCCTTTCATTCTTTTTCTGGTTCTCCAAATATACATACTTTATAACTAGTCGTTGAGTTCCAGACTTCATAAGTCTTTTTCTGCATCTCCCTTTTTCCTCTCTATGCTTTAAACTGGGTGTTTTCTTCTCATATATCTTTTAGCTCATTATTTCTCTTTTCAAGTGAGATTGATTTATTTTATTCCATTCTTAATTTCTATTTTTCTATGATTCATTTCTAGAATTTTTTTCCTTATTTTGTCCTAAGATTCTCTACATCTGTTTATTCATATTTTCTCTGTACTATTCTGCCATTCATAGGTCAGTTTATCATACTGTTGGTTATTGTGTGCTGCTGTGAGGCTGGAGGATATGCCACAAGTATTTCAAATATCAGCAGAATCATCCATTATGGACAGGTTTCAGCAGAACTTCTAGACTAAGACAGACTGAGAAAAAGGACAGGGCCATCTACTTCTGAAAAAAATGGACAACTGAGAACCTTATGTATAACAGTAAAGCACTGATATGAACTGGGAAACTTTATGAATAGCCATGAATCATTGTCTGATACAGTGCTAGAGATAAGCCCATCAGGTTGACAGGCACTAAAAATATGACTGGGGAAGAGATATGTTCTCAAGTTAGAGTAGATCTTAATGATGTCAATGGAGTAAAGCCTTCAGGACCTTCATTTGCTGATGAGGCACAACTCAAAATGGGAAGAAATAACTGCAAATATACATTAATAATTGGAACATGGAATGCACAAAGTATGAATCTAGGAAAATTAGTACTTTTCAAAAATAAAATAAAAGTATATAAATTCATTTCCTAATCCTAAATGGACTGGTTTTGGTCATTTTGAATCAGACAATCATATGAATTAGTATGCCAGGAATGACAAATTGAAGATAATTGGTGCTGGATTCACCAACAAAGGGAACATTTCAAGATATATTCTGAAGTACACTGCTGTCAGTGATAGGATACTAACCATATGCCTACAAGAAAGATAGCTGATACGATTATTATTCAAATCAACTCACCAACCACCAAAGTGAAAGATGAAGATATTAAAGATTTATATCAACTTCTATGGTTTGAAAGCAGCCAAACATGGAATCATGATGTATTGGTTATTGCTAGTGATTAGATGTGAAAATACGGAACAAAGAACTGTCATCAGTACTTGGAAAATAAGGCTTTCATGATAGAAATGGCATTGAGGATCAAATGATAAAATTTTGCAAGATCAATGACTAGTTGTTATGTGCTGTCGAGTTTTCCCTGACTCATAGCAAACCTTCCTTGGGTTTCCAAGGTGGTATCACTATGGAAGTAGATTGCCCAACCTTCCTTCCAAGGAGTGGTTTGTGGGTTTGAACTGCCAGCCTTCTGGTTAGGAGTCAAGTGCCTTAGGCACTATGCTACCCGAGCTCCTATCAATGACTTATTCATTGCATGTACCATTTTTTTTTTCAAAAATATAAATGATGCCTATATGTGTAGACCTCACAAGATGGAATATACAGGAATCAGATCAACCACATTTGTGCAAAGAGACTACAGAGAAGATCAATATCTTCAGTCAAAACAAGGTCAAGGGAGGTTCCATTAAGATAGTGGAATAGGAAAACAGACTGCACAAGCACTCTTCAATGCAGAAAAAGGGAACCAATTAACACAGATACACAAGAGAATCCTGAAGCCCTGAGCTTTGAAGGGAAGGACATAGAAGAAGACTAAAGTCCAACTAGTAGAAAAAATTGCATGAAAACACCAAAAAAAGGAGCATATTGAGCTGAGATCTGTCAGTGATCCTGACACAAACACCTTGGACATTGCTGAGTGGTGTTAGGACCTAGGAACTAACCTAGAGATTGGCCCTGCTGACTAAGGGCTGCACCGAATACTGTGCTGGTGGGTGGTGAGTAAAAGGGGAAGCAGTGAAGAGGAAGGTGAGCTGAGCTGTGGACCTTTGCCTGTCCAGAGGGTGCAGCCATTTTGAATGTTTACAAGCAGTTTGACCACTTTGGACATTTAAAGCAAAGGATTCACCCAGATTCCAGGGACTTAAGAATAGGCTCTACTTGCTAGGAATGACAAAGACATTCAGGACATGAACAACTGAAAAGATAACAGAGATCTAAATACAACAACTTCATAATTTCTCAGACAAAACAGACAATCACCGTACACACAAAGAAGCAAGATA
>NW_006921918.1:3406010-3406556 GCF_000298275.1 Orycteropus afer afer
CTATAAGAGAAAAAATTTCAAACCAAGTATTAGATACCCAGGAAAATTGTCCTTCAAGTATACTGGTGAAATTAAGAGATTTCCAGGTAAGCAGAAATTAAGGGAATGTTAAAAACCAAACCAACCTTACAAGAGATACTAAAGGGAGTCCTTTGAACAGAGAACCAATAATAGCAAACAAAAAACGAACCATTAATTCACATGACAACATAACCCAGAAACCAACCAAGGTATGGATGTATGCAAAGTAAAATAAGTTTACAAGATTGTAAACAGGGAACCAGTGGTAGGATACAAAATCAACATTCAAAAATCAGTTGAATTCCTCTATACCAGCAAAGAGATTGCTGAAAAAGAAATAAAGAAATCAATGTCATTTAAAATAGTTACCAAAAAAACAAAATACTTGGGAATAAATTTTACCAGGGACACAAAAGACCTGTATAAAGAAAATTATAAAAGACTATTTCAAGAAACCATAAGATATCTATGTAAATGGAAGAACATACCATGTTCATGGATAGGAAGATTGAATATAGTGAAAAT
>NW_006921918.1:3409282-3409733 GCF_000298275.1 Orycteropus afer afer
TGTTAGATAGGTAGAGACAATCATTGATTTGGGTGAAGAGAAGGGCAATGTACCAAATGTGAGTGATCAACATGGTGACATTGAGTAAGAGGAAGACATAGAGAGGTGCATGGGAGGTACAGACAACAAAGATGAAACCTTTCACACATATAGTACTGCGTTGTCAGTGAAGGCAAACATGGATATATAGTTAGATAGATGGGTGGACAGGCTGAGCTATTAGGTATGTCTATGCAGTGGGGACTGTGACCAAGACCATGTATAGGGTTGGCAGACAATGTTTCTACAAGTGTATTGTTATGTTCAGTGAGAATTCCCAGGTATATAGTAGAGGTGAAATGGTGTAAGGTTATAGTCACTTCTTCATCACAGCCAGTTACCCAGAGGAAATGAATGGTTAGTTGGACCTGTGGGCTCGGGAGCATAGTTGCAGGGTACATCAAGCTCAATT
>NW_006921918.1:3410202-3416418 GCF_000298275.1 Orycteropus afer afer
CACACACACACACACACACACACACATGCATGCACACACAAAGGCCAGAGGCTGATTGTGGTATACACCAAGGATTTCTCATATACAAATCCAAACTCAAGATGAAGGAAATTAAACAAATCTAAGAGAGCCAAAGTATGGCCTTGAATATATATCAACTGAATTTAGAGACCATCTGAAAAATAGATTCGAGAGACTGAACATGAATGAAAGAAGCCTGGATAAAGTGTAGGATGACATCAAGAAAACCATACATGAAAGAAGCAAACAGTCATTAGAAAGACAGGAGAGGAAGAAAGACCAGAATGGATGTGCGAAGAGGCTCTGAAACTTGCTCTTGAATGGAGAGTAGCTAAAGCAATTGGAAGAAATGACAAAATAATACGGTTGGTCAGACATTTTCAAAGTGCAGCTGAGAAGAAAAAGTAAAGTATTATAATGAAATATGAGAAGCCTTGGAGGTCTTTTCTTCCCAAAATGGAAGGACATGCTCACCCTTTCTCAAGGTGAAAGAACTGAAGACATAATTCGTGTCTCATGTTGCCATAATTAAGGATATTGTTGGCAAAAAACCAAATCAATTACATCTGTGGAAACAGGTGATAGAGAACCTCAATATCTTCAGTCAAAACAAGTCAGGAGCCTAACTGTGGAAGAGACCATCGATTCTGCATATTCAAGTTCAAGGCAAAGCTGAAGACAATTAAAACAGATGCATGAGAGTCAAAGTATGACCTTGAGTATACCCATCTGAAGAATAAATTTTATGTATTGAACACCAGTGACCAAAGACCAGATGAGTTATGGAATGTCATCAATAACATCATACATTAAGAAAGCAAAAGATCATTAAAAAAAAAAAAAGAAAGAAAGAAAGGAAGGAAAAAAGACAAAAATAGACGTCAGAAGAAACTCTGAAATTTGCTCTTGAACAGAGAGTAGCTAAAGCAAAAGGAAGGAATGTTATAATAAAAGAACTGAACAGAAGATGTCAAAGGATGGCTCAAGAAGACAAAGTAAAGCATTATAATGAAATGTGCGAAGACCTAGAGTTAGAAATCCAAAAGAGAAGAACATGCTTGGTTTTTTTTAAGCTGAAATAACTGAAAGAGAAATTTAAGCTTCAAATTGAAATATTGGAGGGTTTTATGGGCAAAATATTGAATGAAGCAGAAAACATGAAAAGAAGATGGAAGGAATACAGAGTCATCGTACCAAAAAGAATTGGTCAATCATTTAAGGAAGTAGCATATGACCAAGAACCAGTAGTACTGAAAGAAGAAATCCAAGCTGTAGTGAAGGAATTGGCAAAAAGCAAGGATCCAGGAATTGATGGAATACTCACTGAGATGTTTCAACTACCTAATACAGCATGGGAAGCACTTACTTGTCTATGCCAGGGGACTTGGAAGAGGGTTACCTGGCCAACTGACTGGAAGAGATCCATATTTGTGCCAATCTAAAGAAAGGTGATGTAACAGAATGTGGAAATTATTGAACAATATCATTAGTATCACATGCAAGTAAAATCATGCTGAGGATAGTTCAAAACCGATTGCCACAGTATATTGAAGAAAATTCCCAGAAATGCAAGCTGGATTCAGAAGAAGATGTAGCATAAGGAATATCATTGCTGTTGTCAAATGGATGTTGGCTGAAAGCAAATAATACCAGATATATGTTTACTTGTGATTTATTGAACTATGGGAAGGCATTTGAGTGTGTGGATCATAACAAATCATGGATAACATTGTGAAGAATAGGAATTACAGAACACTTAATTGTGATCATGACAAACCTGTACATAGACCAAGAGGCTGTTATTCAAACAGAACTAGGGGATACTTGTTCTGGTTACCTAGTGCTGCTTTGACAAAAAATATACCACAAATTGGATGGTCTTAACAAACAGTTTATTCTTACAATTTGGAGGCTCTAAGTCCAAGTTCAAAGTGCCAGTCTCTAGGGGCTGGGTGAAAGCCCCTCAACCTTGGGTTCCAGCACTACATCTTGCTCCCAGCCCACTGGAGCTAGAGGCAATTTTTCACTCATACAGCTGCTGACTGCTGAGGCTGAGAAGCCCCAAAGTTGACAAGTAAAAAGGCACAGTCCTGATGTTACCAAACCACATGGCAGGCCATTAACTTAAGTCCGTTGTATGTCCCAAGGTTGGCAGAGCATAGCAGGCTGCTGAGCAATGACACAGCTACACGCAGGGTCCAAGCATGCCATAGGCTAGAGACAATTCTCAAAGATTTTCCTTACATACAGGAAGCAGACCATATACCCAAATGCAGCTACTCAGCTGCTCCTAGTAGATTCCATCATGGAATTGATTACCAGTCTCATCATGGGGAATACTGCATCCAGCTGCCCAGCAGCTCAACCAGGCCTAGCCAACTTGACACACAAACATAACCACCACAATTCACTATTACCCCACTCCCAGTACCAAATGTGCTAGACTGGGTTCTCTAGAGAAACAAAACCAGTAAAGCTTAGAGAGAGAGAGAGAGAGAAAGAGAGAGAGAAATTTCTCTTAAGAAACTTGCTCACACACTTATAGAAGCTGGCAAGTTAAAAGTTCTTGGATCAAATGTCAAGCTAGAGGCTTTTCTTAACTCTTGCAGCTGCAGGGGCTGAGGAGCTCAAGGTTGGCAGGCAGTGTACTGGCTGTTGAGTCCAACGAATGATGGATCCAAGATCTCCAGGCCGAATGGTGGATTGTTTGCTCAAGCAGTTGTGGGCAGCACAACAGATTCCCGATCCACAGAGGAATGTCTCTTTTCCCAGGATGCCCATAGATATACGGGAAACAGGCCACACCCCTACCAAAACTCCCTTTCAACAGATTGGCTGCTCAAAACATGATAGGCTCATCTGATCCCATCATGGGAATAACCACATCACAAAAGCTTAAACCACACAGAATTGTGGTCCAGCCAACTTGACAGACATCTCCAACTATCACAATACTGAATGGTTCAAAATCAAGAAGAGTGTGCTACATGGTTGTGTTCTCTTACCATATTTATTCAATCTGTATGCTGAGCAAATAATCCAGGAAACTGGACTACATGTAAAGGGATGCAGCATCATGATTGGAGGAAGACTCATTAACAGCCTGAAATGTGCAGATGACACAACCTTGCTTGCTGAAAGTGAAGAGGAATTGAAGCACTCGCTGATGAAGGTCAAAGACTATAGTCTTCATTAGGGATTACACCTCAACATAAATAAAACAAAAATCCTCACAACTGGACCATTAATTAACATCACAGTAAGTGTTGAAAAGACTGAAATTGTCAGGGATTTCTTTTTATTTGGATTCACAGTTAATAAAGTGTTAAGAAGCAAAGGTGAAGACTAAGGTGCACCTTATGTTCAGCCATGATATTTTCAATTGTTTCATATGCATGTGAAAGCTGGACAATGAATAGGGAAGACCAAAGAAGAGTTGATGCTTTTGAATTTTGGTGCTGGCAAAGAATACTGAAAATATCTTGGACTGCCAGAAGAACAAATGCATCTGTCCTGGAAGAACAGTCAGATTGCTCCTTGAAAAGACTTCATCTCACTAATTTTGTCAAGGCAGAAGGGACCATTCCCTGGATAAGGATATTATGCTTGGTAAGTAGATGCTCAGCAAAAAGGTCAAGATTCTCAACTAGATGGATTGACATGGTGACTGCAACAATGGGCTCAAGTATAACAACGATTGTGAGGATGGCACAGGATTGGGCAATATTACATTCTGTTGTATAAAAGGTCACTATGAGTCAGAGCTAACTCAATGGCACTTAATGTTGTTGCTGTTTTTATGTGCCGTCAAGTCAGACCCAACTCATAGCAACCCCTCCTTGGGTTTCTGAGGCAGTATTGCTATGGAAGTAGACTGCCCAACCTTCCTTCTGAGGAGAGGCTAGGGGGTTTGAACTGCCAACCTTCTGGTTAGCAGTAAAATGCCTTTGGCACTATGCTACCAGAACTCCCTACAGCACTGAATAGCAATGTAATATTGCTATATAAATATTTAAAATATTAGTAATTATATATATATATGGCTACTTTTCCAAAATCTGGTTCTCTTCTGGGTCTCTTTATACCATATTTTGTTCATTTTATATTTAGTTAATGCTTACCTTCTCATATACTTTATTCCTTTTGATTCAATTGTGGGCATTGTGTACAGATAATTTTAAGGATAATTAAGGCCGTGGATAATGGCATCTTTCAGACATGATTTAGTTTATTTTTCTTTTCAAGAATGCAATTACTTTAGAGGCAGAACAACTAATAAAATTAAGAGGTTAACTGAATTGTATCCTGGGTGCAATCTATGTCCTGATCTCTTACATTTCATCATTATGTCTTGCTGGAGTACCTGTTGAAAACCTGGTTGTGTATAATAACTCTCCCTCCTTCCTGGAGCCTAAACTCAGTCTTGTAATCCCAGGAGATTATTTCAACCTCTGCTCATCCTCTTAGTCTTTCCATTTTTACTTTGTAATGAGGAAATTCATAAAGGTAACAAGTGGTGTTAAACGTTGTTCTCACTTCCCTAGATTTCCATTCTCTTTTGATTCTTGGCCACTGGAATTTTTTGCACCTAACAGCTTGTATATTCTCCCAAATTTCTTGTTCTCTACAATGAAACTGAACTATCATTTCTATAACTGGGAATCAACCATGGAGATGTCTTACTACAAGGCAGCCACTAAAAATCCTTGTCAAATCAGAAGACTCACAGACCCATCAAAAACAACAAAGGCATCATCTATCCTCAAACCTAGTTGTTAGTGAAGGACTAGTTGTTAAATACTTATACCATATTCTTTGTGTACATGTCTATATTTTGAGAAGAAAACCAAACCTTTAATAATTATTGCAGTAGGATTAATTTATCCAAAATAGTAAAGTATGTGATCCATCTGAATTATTAGAATTGTCTGAACAGTGATTACTGAATGAAAAACTATTAAGTCAATGACTAATTAATTTGAGTTAGTTTTTAAGTACTAACATTAATATAAGCAAGTAATCAGTAACTTACATAAAGAATCATGAACTTCAAAACTCTAAGATAATTCAACAGAATAATATAATAAATACCAAATAAGCTAAACTATTTAATTCCTTATCCACAGGGATATCAGATTTTGTATGGTTTAATATCAGAATAGGAGTGTGTCAGGGTTATATATGCCCAGTATACTTATTCACTCTGTATGCTGAACAAAGAATCTGAGAAGCTGGACTATATGAGGGAGAACATGGCATCAGGATTGAAGGAAGACTCATAAGTGACCTGTGATAATGCAGATGACACAAGCTTGCTTGCTGAAAGAGGGCTTCAAACAATTTGTGATAAGAATCAAAGTAGCCTTCAGTACACTTTTTCTTCAACATAAAGAAAATACAAGTTCTCACAACTGGACCAATAAGTAACACCATGATAAATAGAGAAAACATTGAAACCTTAAGGGGTTTTGTTTTCCTTGCATCCATACTCAATATGTTGTGCAATGTTCTGCTATTCATAGGGTAACTATGAATAGGAACTAAGAACACAAACAGGATAAATTAGAAAGATTCTGAGCATATTTGTATGGGACTTTAAAACACCCATTATATATTTCTTTTCATCATTTTATATACCACAAGAGAGATAGAAACACTAAATATAAAGAGAAATAATAAATATTGAATATACAAAATATCCAAGCAATATATTTTAAATATCTCAGTCTTAAATTTGTTTATTTAGTATGAAACAATTAAAATACTTATCTCAATGCTTAATTAGTTTATTATTATATGTAACTGATATATGTGAGTCTCTTTAGGCCTTCTTAATTTATAGTTTATAATTATCAATTCTGGATTATGTATTATTGTGAGTTTTTCATTGTTTCTTTTGTTCAATTAATTGAAAGTCCAGGTATGTGTGTTTAACATAATGCTTTGAAAGTAATATATTCTATTGCTACAATTCTAGTGTTTAACTTTTACTCTTCACCAATATACTTAAAATTATTACATATATCAAAATGTAAAGGTAATTGCTAACTACACTCTTTTTGCTTTTAAATAAGAGCACCATTAATTCACAACTCTGTTTGGTTTGATATATCATCTAGGATTATACTATCAGGTTTTTTTTTTTTTTTAAATCATGCTTTTATCTCTAAATTCTTAGGGATAATTTAGTTTTAA
>NW_006921918.1:3420103-3422364 GCF_000298275.1 Orycteropus afer afer
TAATGCATGATATAATTGGTAACATATATCTCCATTACATATTGTTGCTCCAGGTGATAAAAATTTATGTATCTTTAGATAATATGGCACAATTTAAAATAAATATTAGTTTTCCAGTAATATATCAAGCTACCACTCATCTGTCAGTTTAAAAGCTGTTGTTATTATGTGCTGTCAATCAGACTAGACTCATAGTGACCCCTTCTTGGGTATCAGTACAGAAGTAGATTGCTCAACCTTCCGTCTGAGGAGTGGCTGGTGGGTTTGACCCGAGTTTAAGAGTTAATGCTTTTAAATTGTGGTGTTGGTGAAGAATACAGAAGGTACCATGGACTGCCAGAAGAACTAACAAATCTATCCTGGAAGAAGTGCAGCCAGAATGCTCCTTGGAAGAGAGAATGGCCAGACTTTGTCTCACCTACTTTGGCCATGCTATCAGAAAGGATCATTCCCTGGAAAAGTATATTACTTTTAGCAAAGTGGAGGTTCAGCAAAAAGGGAAAGACCCTCAGTGGGATGGATTGACACTGTGGCTACATTGATGGGCTCAGATAAAGCATGGATTATAAGGATAGCCCACCACTGGTCAGTGTTTCATTCTGTTTTATGTGGGGTTGCTATGAGTTGGAGCTAACTGGCTGGCACCTAACAACAAATATTTGTTTATGTAATATATGAGAAAATGTTAAAAAACAACTGGATAAATATTGTTAAAATACATTAATATTTATTAGGTATAATTTATTGGATATATTTAAATGGAGAGAAAAAAAACATAAAAAAGATAGCAATTAGTATCTCCACATCTAGAGAGAAAGCAATAATCTTTAGATGAGGTATATCAATGGTTCTTACCACAGTTTTAGGAAACTATAAATTTAACTCATTATTTGTGACTCCAAACTCATGATGTTTTTGTTTATTTATTTTTGTGATTTGTTACATTCTAAAACCATATGCTTCTCATTATAGACTAGAGAGAGCTTACAGAATTTCACTGTATGTTATTCATATTTCCTGAGAGTATTCTTTAAGAAATTATGCCTTTTTTATTTTATTTAAATTAAAATTTTCCATCATCTACCCACTCACGCTAAAAAAACAGCAGACTTCAAGCTGTCCTCTTACTGCCAAATTCTTCCCAGAAAATATTCTCTCAAGAGGCAGGAGATCATTTCTGTATGAAAATCAAGTGGATGTGTCATATGGGAGTGGATTTTTAAGCAGAAAATGCAGAGAAGTTCCTTCTCTAAATTCCTTGTTACTTATTTTAGTTCCTACAGAGAAGTTTGCTTTAAGGCATCAAGGAAACACTCTTTAAAAATATCTAAGAATTGCAAAAATAGTTAATTATTAACAGTAAAAATATATATAATCTCTAATATATATATTAGAGATTAATCTCATATATATTTTATCTAAGACTTGGTCACAGGATAATTTTGAACTTATATTCAAATCTTTGATTACTTAGCCAAACTGTTATGTTTTGATATGACTCATTATGCATTCTGCTTTAAGGTATGTATCATTATATGTCATTATTTAAGGTATATATCAGGACTGGTGACAAGGAATTCTATACTCATTGAAATATCTCAGCACCTCAACAATTACTCAGAGTTTCTAGGAGTCAAGGAAAAGTAAAAGGCACATGAAACCTAAACAAACAACACAGAACCATTGCTATCAAATTTATTTCAACTCACAGGAGATGAAAAAACATATTTTAAAAAGCAAACAAACAAACCTACTGCTATTGAGTGTCAACTCATAGTAGTCTTATGGAACAGAATAGAACTGTCCCCATAGGGTTTCCAGGGCTGTAACTCTTTCAGAAGCACACTGCCATGTCTTTCACCCTTGGAAGGACAGTTGGATTTGAATCACCAAGCTTTGAGGTAGCAGCCTAGCACTTTAACCACTATACCATCAAGATTTCTACAGGCAGATTCCAAAACCCAAAACCCACTGCAATCAACTCAATTCTGACTCATAACGACCCTCTATAAGTTTACAAGGCTATAAATCTTTACAGAAGTAGATTGACTTATCTTCCTCCCAAGGAGCAGCTAGTGGGTTTGAACCACTGACCTTCTGTTTAACAGTCAAATGTTTCAGGCACTGTGCCACCAGAGCTCCTTGTTGTTGTTAGGTGCTGTCAAGTTGGCTCTGACTCATAGCAACCCTATGAACAACAGAATGAAACAGTGCCCAGTCCTGTGCCAGCCTCACTAGCTTGCTATACCTGAGCTAATTGT
>NW_006921918.1:3422775-3423532 GCF_000298275.1 Orycteropus afer afer
TTTTTTTTTTTTTTAAATCATGCTTTTATCTCTAAATTCTTAGGGATAATTTAGTTTTAATTATGCTTAATAATCACATTTTGAAGTATTCTATTTTTTATTATGTTTTATCAGGAGAAATATGTTTTCTATGTGATAGAATCTTAGTTCTCTCACTTTTTATTCTATATAATTTTAGATGAATTTAAGGGTAAAGTTGTTTTTGTGATGTCAAAAATTAGGTAATATTGATCACTGCACAACTCTACTCACTATACTGAAATTTAGTAACTATACTAAAATCTATTGAATTCTATATTTTAAACATGGAATTGATGATATATAAGTTACATATGGAACACTGATGGCAAATTATGAAACACAGGGCTGCTAACACTGAAGTAAATAAGGCTCTGTGGTAGAAAAGACCTGGTGATCTGCTCTTATGCAAATCCCAACCTAGGAAACTCTATGATGCAATTCTACTCTATCCCCTAGTTTCACTAGGAGTTGTTATTGTCTCAATGGGACACAACAATAACAACAAAAACTGCACAACCATTAAGCTATTAAATTTTAAAATATTAAGTGCAAATATATTCTAAGATTTTTTTTTCTATCAGTCTTTTTATAAGTATAGAGAAATAAATGTCTGTTACTCATACTGCTTATCTTTCAAATTTCGTGTTGGCTGATGTGAAAATTACTAAGTCAGATTTTTACTTATTAGTATTGAGGGATATTTTAATGTTTTGATCTTCTCTCTTTTTAAAATTTT
>NW_006921918.1:3428152-3429258 GCF_000298275.1 Orycteropus afer afer
AAAAAAAAAAACACTGCCATGGAGCCTGACCTGACTCAGTGACCCCTCCTTGGGTTTCTGAAGAAGGATCACTACAGTAGTAGATTATTCAATCTTCCTTCTGAGGAGGGGTTGGTGGATTTGAACCTTCAGCCTTCTGGTTATCAGTCAAATGCCTTAGGCACTAAGCCACAGCCTCAGAAACCCAAGGAGGGGTTGCTATGGGTCAGATCTGACTCCATGGCAGTGAGTTTGGTTTTTGGTTTGGTCTATCTATAGGTTCCCCATGAGTACAATTAAGTGTTCTGGAATCCCTCTTCTTCTCAATGCTATCCATAATTTCTTATGATCTACACACTCAAATGCTTTTTCTTAGTCAATAAAACACAAGTAAACATCTTTCTGGTATTCTTTGCTTTCAGCCAAGATCCATCTGACATCAGAAATGATATCCCTCATTCCACATCCTCCTCTGAACCCAGCTTCCATTTCTGGAAATTCTCTGTCAATGTACTGCTGCAACAATTTTTGAAATATCTTCAGTGAAATTTTACTAGCATGTGATATTAATGGTATTGTTTGATAATTTCCACATTCTGTGGGATCATCTTTCTTTGGAATTGGTACAAATATGGATCTCTTCCAGCCAGTTGGCCAGATAGCTGTCTTTCAAATTTCGTGGCATAGACTACTGAGTGCTTCCAACACAACATCCATTTGTTGAAATGTTTTAATGAGCATTCCGTCAATTCCTGGAACCTTGTTTTTTTGCCACTTCCTTCAATGTATCTTTGACTTCTTCCTTCAGTGCCATTGGTTCTTGATCATATGCCACCTCTTGAAATAGATGAACATCAGCTAATTATTTTTGTTACAGTGACTCTGTATATTCCTTCTCTGGTAGTTAAGGTTGTGTGTCAACTGGGCTGGGCCTGGTTGAGTGACTGGGAAGCTGGTGGTAGTTATTCCCCATGATGAGACTGGCAATCAACTCCATAGTGGGATCTACCACAAGCAGCTTAGTAGCTGCTTTAGGGATGTTGTCTGCTTCTGTATAAAGGAGTATAAAGTATATAGCTTTGTGAATGGTCTCTAGCTTATGACACGCTTGACCCCTGCATGTAGCT
>NW_006921918.1:3431431-3436326 GCF_000298275.1 Orycteropus afer afer
TCCATTACCTCTTTCCACAGATGTAGTCGATCTGATTCCTGTGTACTTCATCTGATGAAGTCCACATGTATAGCCTTTTTGTCATACTGTTATAGCTGTGTGTTGCTATGAGGCTGGATGATATGCCATAAATATTTAAAATACCAGTGGTGTCACCCATGGTGGACATACTTCAGTGGGGCTTCCATACTAAGACAGACTTGGAAGAAGGAAGGGACCATCCACTTCTCAAGGAATTTGCCAATGAAAACCTTATGAATATCAGTGAAATACTGTCTGATATCTTGCTGGAAAACTTTATAAACATTCCTGGAACACTGTTTGATAAAGTGATGGAAGATGAGCCCTTCAGGTCAGAAGGCACTCAAAATATGACTGGGGAAGAGCTGCCTCCTCAGAGTAGAGAAGACCATATTGATGGGATGGAGTAAGCTTTTAGGACCTCCATTTGTTGATGTGGCAAGACTCAAAATGAGAACAGCTCCAAACATCCATTAATAATTAGAACATAGGATGCATGAAGTAAGAATGTAGGAAATTTGGAAGTTGTCAAAAATGAAATGGAACACATAAAAATCAATATCATAGACATTAGTGAGCTGACAATGGACTGGTTTGGCCCATTTTGAAACAGACAACCATATGGTCTACTATGCCAGGAATGATAAATTGAAGAAGAATGGTGTGGTGTTTATCCTCACAAAGAATGTTTCAAGATCTATCCTGAAGTACAATGCTGTCAGTGATAGGATAATATCCATGTGCCTATAAGGAAGACCAGTTAACACTACTATTCCAATTTACACACTAACCACCAAAGCCACAGATGAGGAAATTGAGACTTCAGATTTCTGCAGTCTGAAATTGAGCAAACATGCCATCAAGTTGTATTGATTACTATTGGTAATTGGAATGCAAAAGTTGGAGATAAAGAAGAATCAACAGTAATTGGAAAATAAGGCTTTGGTGGTAGAAATGATGCTGGAGATAGCATGATAGAATTTTGCAAGACCAGAGCTCCTTGTTGTTGTAGTGATTGTTGTTATTGTTATGTACCATCAAGTCAGACCTGACTCATTGAGACCCCTCCTTGGGTTTCTGAGGCAGTATCATTATGGAAGTAGATTGTCCAACCTTCCTTCCGAGGAGTGGCTGGTGGGTTTGAACCACCAGCCTTCTTCTGGTCAGCTGTCAAGTGCCTTATGCACTATGCTACCAGAGCTCCTTAGTCATCTTTAATTGTTTTAACCTGCATAAGAAACAACCTTGATATATTAATGCTTTAAAACAAGAAATAGCTATATTGGTCATGTTATATGAGATTTGTGGAAAGCCACTGACTGTCGGGCTCAACTGAGCTTAGTTTGTCTTCAACTCTTACCATACTCCCAAACCCAAGTTGCAGGAGTAGCTATGGAAATGAGAAAAAAAAATAATAATAATTTTATGTTTCTGCTCCGTTAATCCTTTCTGACCAAAGGAACCCGAAACCCATATTAAAAACCCATTCTTAGAATCAAGAAATTGACTGACTTGATAGTAAGGGATTTTCTTCTGTTTCAAAAGGGAATGAAACCAAGAATCAAGAAGCTGGTTATATGCATTCCAAAAGATTGTCAATGGCTAGGAAACTAAGGCTTCACTCTGTCAGAAAAGGAGGCTTAATTCACCAATATTATGTAAACTAATAATTTCACAATTTATGGGTTCTTTTTTCTGGATGAGGAGCCCTGGTGGTGCCATGGTTAAAGCAATTGACTGCTAACCAATGGTCAGCTGTTGGTAGTTTGAACATCCCAGTGCTCCATGGGAGAATGATGTGACAGTCTGTCCCTGTAAAGATTTTAGCCTTGGAAACCCTATGGCACAGTTTTGATTTCTTTTTTCTTTTTCTTTCTGGGTGGTTCAAATGGTTAACGTACTTGGTTGCCAACTGAAAAATTGGAATTTCAAGTTCATCTGGAGGTGCCTTAAAAGACCTGAAAATGGATTTCTAAAAAATTAGCCACTAAAAAATGTGTGAAACATAGTTCTGCTCTGACACACGTGGGATCACCATGAGTTAAAATTAACTTGATGGGACCTGTTACAGATCTCCTGTGATGCAAGAAACCCACTTTGTTCATACCTAATTATCTAGCTTTCATAACATTTCCCCACATAGAGAAAAAATGGGATTTGAAACAATGATGCCATTAATTCCATAAGTAATAAATAATATCTGCCCCTGCTTTAATCTTGTGTTTAAGAAATAAAATTGTGATTAAGAAAACTGTGTTCACTTTAGGATAATAAGAATAAATATAGGTACAAAAAACTTAATAGTAGCCACTCTTGCAGTGGAGAGGAGGAGCAACCAGAGTGGGTCACATATGCAATATTCTTAAATTTTCCTTTTGGAATGCACCTTGTCATTTTTGCTTGTATTCTATTGGTTAAAGGTGGTCACATGTCTCAAAACAAAGTCAAAGGGGTCAGAGAAATATGGTAAGATGAGGGAAGAAATGAAAATTATGATTGTAACTCACCACAGTTTGCTGTTCTCAAATATTTGACACCTCCTGTTCACAACAAATACTTAACTCCCTTTCTAAACTTTCCCCACGTCTTACTTAATAACAACTTCAAGGTTGTTGGTAAATCAGATCCAAATCTAACTCATATCTAGATTTGGTAACTCTTGAGCCAGAAAACCAAGAACTAAAACAAAACAAAATCATCTGCCCCACACCCTAAAGTGGAAGAGAAGCCTTGCTGAGTGCAATAAATTTTCACATTAAACCCACTGCTATCGAGTCCATTCTGACTCATAGCAATCCATAGTTTTGCCCCGGCTGAAAATCTTTATGGAAGCAGACTGCCTCATCTTTCTCCCACAGAGCAGCTGGTGGGTTTGAACTGCTGATCTTTTGGTTAACAGCTAAATGTTTTAACCACTGCACCACCAGAGCTCTTTCTCACATTAAGACATGTGAACAATAAAAAGTCTTGGATCCATAGAACTATTGAACGTCTGCTATGGGGTCTAGTCTTGTGAGGTCTTACAATTCTTAAAATTTGATCTTGAATAAGCCTGGTATCCGTGATTACTTACTTTTTTTTTTTTCCAAAATGTTAGAACTATTTATTTCTCCATTATCTTTCCTGACCTCACCTGAAAAACGACTTAAGGAGTGTACTTTCTGTGGTAGCTGAACTACCCTCTCTTTCTCCTTTCTGCCAAAGATATTTGATGGTTTTAGGGTCATTCACCATCATCCTTTTTCAGTTTGTCATACTACTGTGACTCGTGTGTTGTTATGCTGTAAGCTGGGTCATAATATTTCAAATATCAGCAGGGCCTTCTATGGTGGACAGGTGTCACTGGAGCTTCCAATCTAAGATACACTAGGAACAAGGACCTGATGATCCATGTCAAAGAGTTAGCCAATGGAAACCTTGTAAGTCACAAAAGAATATTGTCTGATATACTGTTGGAGAATGAGCCTACTATGTTGAAAGGCACTACAAAATTGATGCAACAATAGGCTCAAGCATACCACCAATCCTTTTAATTGGGCTAAGTGACATTTTTTTCTGTACATAGGCTTACCATGAGTTGGAGCCAACTCTATAGCAACTAGCAACAACAATAAAATTTTTGTGCATCTCATTGAGTCACAGTCCCTTGTAACCCAAAGTGAAGGCACTTTTTATAATAGAATCATTTAAAGCACACTGGTACTTTTTGATAAATTTTAACATTCAGAAGGAGCTCTGGTGGCACAGTGGTAAAGACATTTGTCTGCTGTCCAAAAGAAGGTTGGTGGTCGAATACATCAGCCACTCCATGGGAGAATGAGTCAGTCTGCTTGCATAAAGATTTATAGCCTTGGAAGCATTATGAGGCGGGTCTACTCTGCCTATAGGGTCACTTTTTCTTTTCTTTTTCTTTTTTTTTTTCAGAATCCATTCAGCATCTTGGGCAAATAACCACAACAATAATTTTTTTTGAAGGCATGAGCTTCTTTCTCTCTTTGCTCACTTGCTTACTCTCTTGATTTTATACTTTAATCTAATATATATACTTTAATCTAATAAAATCAAGAGAGTGAGCTAGGATCTCTTGTGACATAGTGGGTAAGGCATTTGGCTGCTAACCAGAAAGTTGGTGGTTCAAACCCAGTAGCTGTTCCTTGGGATGAAGATGAGGCAATCTACCTCTGTAACGATTTACAGCCTTGGAACACCCAATGGAGGTCATTATTAATCAGAATTGAATCAATAGTCAATTTTTTTTTTAATACTTCGATCTTATCAGGATGTCATTCACCTTGGCTATTTTATTCAATTAAAACTATGTATGTCACTTTACTATGTCACTTTATTTAGAAAAACTTTGACTTAGCTTTTGCTCTTATAGTGTGCTATAATTCAGAATGCAAGAAAAAATGCATTTTATTATTAATGTTAAGAGGCATCCAAGTCAATGACCCTATGTACAACAGAAACGCTGCCCAGTTCTGCACCATTGTCACAATCCTTGCTGTGCTTGTGTCCATCAGCATGGCCACTATATTAATCAATCTCGTTGAGGGTCTTTCTCTTTCTCATTGACCATCTACTTTAGCAAGAATGATATCTTTCTCCAAGGACTGATAAAATGGTAATATGATAAAAGTATAAGAGACTAAGTCTGGATATTATCACTTCTAAAGTACATTTTGGCTGTACTACATTTAAGACACCTTTGCTTATTCTCCTGGCAATCCATGATATTTGCAATATTTTTGTCCAACACCACAATTCAAATGCATCAATTCTACTTCAGTCTTCCCTACTCATTGTCCAGCTTTCACATGCATATGAGGCTATGGAAAATACAATGACTTGGATCCAACACACTTTGTTCTTCA
>NW_006921918.1:3438431-3441209 GCF_000298275.1 Orycteropus afer afer
GATCCTCAGCCTATACAGCTATGAGACCAGAAGAACTGGATGGTGCCTGACTACCAATGTCAACCACTTGGAGGAGGATCTATGTAGGAGATTCTGGATAGAGTAGGAGAATGATGTGGAATAAAACTCAAAATCATTTGGGAAAAAAATAATAAGGACCAGGTTTGCGGGTCTGATAGAACCTGGTAGAACCACTGAGACTATGGCCCCTAGCTGTCCTCAGGTCTAGAATTAAACCCATACCTTTGGCTTCTAGCCAAACAAAAGACAGGCATATGAGGTGAAAATTTACACGAGGTAGATACATTCCTTGGAGAGAGCAATCTTGGGAGAATAGAACAGGTGTGTTTGCACAGGGACATAGCTCAGAAGCCAGGAGTGCATAGAAGGAAGGACACAGGGAACAGGTAACTGGGAAGGAAGTGGGAGGGGAACATTTTTGTAAATTGTAGTCAATGTTATGAGACAAAGTGTATGTGAACTTCTGTATGGAAAGTGAATTTGCTCTGTAAACTTTCACCCAAATCACAATTAAAAAAAAAAAAATTACTAGTAATCTAATATCATGTTTAAACACTCCTATCAGCTCTGGTGGCTCAGAGGTTAAGGCATTTGGCTGCTAAACAAAATATCAGTTTATCTAAATCCACTAGCCACTACATGGGAGAAAGATGAAGCAGTCTGCTTCCATAAAAATTTACAGCTTTGGAAAACCTATAGTGAAGTTCTACTATGTCTTAAAGAGTCACTATGAGTCATAATCCACTCAATGACAGCCGGTACCCTCTAAATACAAGATATCCTGTTGGCACAGTGGTAAAGACTTGGCTCTGAACAGAAAGGTGGAGGTTCGAACCCACCAGCCTTTAGTGGGAGAAAAATGTAGCAGTCTGCTTCCATAAAGATGTACAGCTTTGGAAATCCTGCGAGGCAGTTCTACCCTGTGCTACAGGGTCACTATAAATTAGAATCAACTTTACAACTTTAGGCTTTTTTGGTTTACCCTCCCTACATTTCAAAGAAAACCCACAGTTGTGAAGTTGATGCTTGGTGAAATGGAGAGTAACGAAAAAGGGGAAGGCCTTCAACAAGATGGATTGACACAATGGCTGCAACTATGAGCTCAGGTAGAGCAAGGATTGTGAGTCTGGTGCAGGACCAGGCAGTGTTGTGTTCTATTGTACATAGGGTTGCTCTGAGTCAGAGCCAGCTCTGCAGCAACTCACAGCTCTCTTCATTTCTACCATTCCTTGCCCTTTCCTGTCTCTGACTTCCATGGACTATACTAAACAAGTTCACTTATCCTCTGTTAGTTTCAGTCATTTTGAGTTATGTGCTGAGATTATTGGGTGGCATGGAGAGAAGTAGGGTATGTAATCTCCCTATCCTAGTCTGTCTCATAACCACTGTCTCAGTAACTATAGCTTCCTCACATTGCCTCAGTCACTGTTACCTCCCCTTTTTACTGAAGAACTCTTGTGTTCATAACTCCTTGTTCTTGTTAGCTGCTGGGTACCACAGCATCCCAATCAATTTTCTTTAATCTTGATCACTTGTTTACTAATTTATAAATGTCATTTTATTAAATTTCATCACTTAAATACTTAAATGGAGTCACTGGTGGTATAGTTAATATGTCCTACTGCTAAAGGAAAGGATAGAAGTTTGAGTATACCCAAAGAGAACTCAGAAGAAATTCCTGGTAATCTATGTCTGAAAACTCAGCTGCTAAAAACTCTATGAAGTGCATACACACTTGAGGTCACAATGAGCCAAAGTTGATTCAAAGGCACCTGGTAACTGGTTAGATCCTATAAATGTTTTATTTGTTTGGTGCTAGGACTGGACCAAAGTACATGCTAATGCAAATTCAACTATTCAGAGTACCTCCCTAAGCATATGTCTTATATTTTCTACTAGGGGACTCCTTTAGGTAATTATTTGTTTGCATTTTTACCACTCTGTTCTAGAGCAAAGCTTCACACATAGGTGATATCATTTCTCTCATATTCTCTTATGCCAATTCACCTTATTCTCAACTTCACATACTTATTCTCTCACTCAGTTTTCAGTATTGAGCATTCTTTTAAATTATTTTTTTCCAGAAACAGAAGATGAGGCTTAGATTTTGTGTGCAAAAGCTTTATTGGGGAATTCATCAAGTCAGACAATGAGCAAAGCAGAGAGCAATGGGCAGAGGGAGAAGCTGACCAGCAATGCAATTATAAAACAGATATCACCTTGTTTTACAGGGAGCTCTGAAGATGAAATGGTCCTGCAGAGTGGTTTTGAATTAAGGGCAGGGTGTGGCTGGCATTTTTACCTCTGCATCAGCCAATCTTTGGCCACAGGACATCCCTTGGGAGGATGCAAACTTAAGCAAGACATTTCCATGGGTGCAAAGGCAATTCATAGTGAGGGACACAGCTATGAGTTTCTGTAGACAATATCCCCAGCAGCTGGGAGATGGATGCCTTAAGAAAGTATCTAGTGGAATTATATTCACTATTGGCATTTCTCCTATTTTAACTATTCTTCAAAAAGTTAATTTTGGATGCATAATATTAACAACAACAACAACAATATTCCTTATGAAAAATTATATTTAATGAATTCAAAGTGTTACATGATTTTATTATTTTAGCATTATAGTTATTATTTAATCACGTTATAGTTATATTTTAAGAGTATTTTAATTAGCCATGTTAGGCCTCTGTTCAGTATATGACTCCATGATAAAGTTGGTCAGGCTAGCCCTTACCTGTGGTAAAGCAGAAA
>NW_006921918.1:3442109-3445092 GCF_000298275.1 Orycteropus afer afer
AAAAAAAAAAAAAAAAAAAAAAACTCAATGCCATTGAGATAATTCAACTAATAGTAACATCTCCTTGGGTTTCCAAGGCAGTATCTCTATAGAAGTAGATTGCCCAATCTTCCTTCCAAAGAGTGGCTGGTGGGTTTGAACCACCAGCCTTCTGGTTGGCAGTAAAAGGTCTTAGGCACTATGCCACCAGAGCTCCTAGTGGGAAACAGGAAAGCGAAAATCTAATGATTCACTCCAGCCCACATCACCACCCAGAAAGTTTATAGTACTATCACAAATGATTTAATATATTGCCATACTCTTTGCCAAATCTCATTAAAAATAAATTTTCCAGGTAGAAATGGTAGATTAAAATCTCAATAAAATTAGTAATATCTAGTCACTAAATGAGAATACGTATGAAGTTGGAGAAGTAACAAAAACAGGACAGATGGTACAGTAGCAATGAAGAAATCACTTGTCTTAGAAGATAATTTTTATTAAGTAGCATAGAGTGATGTGTTTTATAATGACATTTATCGGTCTCAAGAGAACATGCTGGTAATTAGAGCATTCCATATAGTAAGCATCTTTCACATGGTAAGCTGGTTTTTTATTTTCTCTATCCCTTGAGTGGCATTCTGGTATGTGCGAGCATGTAACACATTCTTTAATGGTCTGCCCTTTTAACAATCAACCCAAATATACTTCTCTCCTGAGTGTCTATATTCTGATGGATTTTTGTTTCTCGATTTCATCTAACATTTTCATAACTGAGTCTCTCATATATAGTTTCTCATTGTAAGCAGATAGGAAAGATTCCAAGCCTATAAAACACTATATACATTCTATTTTAAACTTTAGCAGTATATGCTTATTTACTTCAAACCATTTTTTCCAGTGCCTCAGAATGAGTCCAGGCTTCTTACAATTCTGGTTATCATCTAGGGGCTTTCTTTCTTGGCTGTGAAATTCAAAAATGTTTTACTCTTGTCATTTACTACATGAAAAAGAATCCCTTTTATAGTATTACCAAGAGAAAACCCTCAAACCTTGTTATTTAGTTGAAATCTGCATCTTTCAGAAATCTCAAAAACACTTCTTTGGAGATGTATTCTTGTTAATAACTGGCACTAAAAATCCTTTAGCTCAGGGATTTCTGAAACTTTTCACATATCTTTTAAGGTCTCAAAAAGCACCCTATTTATCAGAGCAGCTGAAACCATTTCCACACTTATGACTATTTAAGAGCCTCTTTCATTCACCCACATGACCAAAGCTTTTGAATGACCATGGAATAAGTTTCCAAATAAATAAAATATAAAAAAAAAAAAATTCCTCTTATTCCCTGTGCAAAGGTCAAAATTTGCTTTTAAGCAGAAAAGAATGACATGCCTTCAAAAGCTTGAGGAAAAACACCTTTCATCTTGTTTGTGTACCAAAAGAAATCTGTCATTTAGAGATTTTTACTTTAATGATAACTAAGATTTCCTAGTACCAGCCTCTCACTGAAGGGAGGAAAAAAAAAAGGTCCCAGATAAAAGTACCAAAGTTATCTCGAAAAAGAAATAAAAAGGTGATGTTTGGACAAGTTAAAAAAAAAAAAATGTAACAAAGAATAGCGTCGTATTTGAGAGTTTAAACAAATATTGGAAATAATATCACATGAGTCATAAGTGAAACTGGATCAGAGTTTCTTACTAACTCACTTTACCTTATTCCTGTGACCCTCTGCAACAGATATTCCAAATCTTCTCTCCTGCTTGTGTCTGTGTGCCCCATGAACTAAGACAGATTTTGAATGTGTTAATGTCAAACAAAAATCAAAAGAATAATTTTCATGACACCTAAAGCTTCATACAATTAGAATAAAATTTCTAATTTTATTAGAATATAGCACAAAAATTCATTTCGGTTTTATCTATGACTGCTTATGTGCTCCAGTGGCAAAGTCTAGTTCTTGGAACAAAACACCATGGTCCAAAGCCTAAAATATTTGCTATATGGCCTTTTACTGAAAGACTTTGTCAATGCCTGTTTATAAACCCAGCCTCACCTGCTGGTAATCTTAATTAAATCTAAATTCTGACTAATTGAGACTCACAAATCATTGGAGTCTTACATTGGTTTTGGACTCCCCCCATGATGCGGACTCATTTCAGATTTAGGAAAACAGGAGGAAGACAAGAGCCTCAAAAGAAAATGAATTATCACAATTTCAGATATAGATCTGAATAGCTTGTACAATAAAGTAATCTCTCTCCCTAGCCACAATTAGAGGGACAGAACTAGAGATTCCTCAATGTGGCAGAACCATCTTGGAAGTACTGATTCTTTAAAGGAAAGCAATCTTAAGAGCTTTTCATTCTGCATTGGACTGTGATGTTAGCAAGGAGCAAACTGTTCTTTTTGCAAAGCCCTTATTGCTTTGTGTGTGTGTGGCATTTATTGTTGTAACACCCAGCATGTTGTTGTTCTTGTTGGATGCCTTTAGGTCAATTCTGACTCCTAGGCACCCTAAGTAGACCTTACCCATAGGGTTTTCTTGGCTATAACCTTTATGTAAGCAGGTCACAAAGTCTTTTTACCAAAAAGTCCCTGGGTGGATCTGAACCGTGAAAATTCCAGTTAGCAACAAAGCATTTAACTGTTCTGGCACCAGGAATCCTAACACCCAGCATATTTACTCGGAAACAAACAGGAGAAGCTTCAGCTCAATTGTTCCATGTTCTTTTTCTTATTTTAGATGATGATAAAGGGATTTATTAATTTGTTGTTGTTTTTGTTGTTAGGTGTCCTCAAGTTATCTTTGACCCAAAGTGACCTTATGTACAACAGAATGAAACACTGCCTCATCCTGTGCCAGCCTCACAATCCTTGTTATACTGAGCCCATTGGGCAGCCACTGTATCAATCCATCTCATTGAGGGCTTTCCCTTTGTTTGCTGATCTGGCACTTTACCAAGCATGATATCCTTCTCCACAGAATGATCCCTTCTGACAA
>NW_006921918.1:3447972-3449599 GCF_000298275.1 Orycteropus afer afer
CTAATTTTATTTGGAAAGGAAAAAGACCTCAGATAAGCAAAACACTATTGAAGAAGAAGAACAAAGTAGGAGGTCTCACACTGCCAGATCTCAAAATGTACTATACAGTCACGGTTGTCAAAACAGCCTGATATTGTTAAAATGACAGAAATATAGACCAATGGAACAGAATTGAGAAACCAGACATAGAACCATCCACCTATGGTCAGTTGATCTGGGACAAAGGGCTGAACTGAAATCTTTTCAATGGGGAAGAGTTAGTCTCTTCAATAATGGAACTGGCAAAACTAGATATCTAATTGCAGAAAAATGAAACAACATCCATACTTCACACCATACACAAAAAATAATGCCAGATGGATCACATTTTCAAGTGTGAAAATTAAAACTATAATGTTTATCAAAGAAAAAATAGGGGCAAACATAGGGGCCCTAATTTACAGCATAAATAGACTATCAAACATCACCTAAGATGCAGAAACAGCAGAAGATAAACTAGATGATTGGGTCTTTCTAAATACTAAATGCTTATGTGCATCAAAAGAGTTCTCCAAAAGAGTAAGAAGAGAACCTACAGAATGGGAAAAATATTTAGCAATGACATATTGGACAAAGGACTTATCTCTGAAATTTATAGAAAACTCCAGCACCTTAGCATCAAAAAGGCAAACAATCTAATTAAAATATAGGCAGAATATATGAACAGACATCTCACCAAAGAAGTTATTCAGGAAGCCAAAAAACACATGAAGAAGTATGCACAATCATTAGCCATTGGAGACATGCAAATCAAAACAACCATGAGATACCATCTCACCCCAGCATTAATTGCAAAGTTCAAAAAGACAGAAAATAACTAATGCTAGAGAGCTTGTGTAGAGATTGTTATTCTCATACATTGCTGATGTAAAATGATATAACCACTTTGGAATTCAGTATGGTGATTCCTTTAAAAAGTGGAAATAGAAACACCATTAGACCCACCAATCCCATTACTAGGTACATATCCTGAAGAACTGAGAGGCAGGATACAAATAGCTATATCCGCAACGATGTTCAATTGCAGCACTATTCACAATAGCAAAGAGATGGAAACAATCTAAGTGGCCATGACCACAGGAATGTATAACCAAACTTTAGTACATACACACAGTGGAATACTATGCAACCCTAAAGAATAGCGTAGAATTTGCAAAACACTGCATAACATGGATGAACTTGAAGGACATTATGCTTAGTGCAATAAGTCAATCACAAAAGGACAAATATTTTATCAATCCACTATTACAAAAGTCAAAGAAAGGTTTATACATGGAAGGAAGCTTTCTTTGTTGCATGCTAGGGGAAGATAGAAATTTCTAGATAGGTTGAAAAAAAATATATATATATATATATATGTAGCAAAGATTACTAGTGGCTACGAGGGGTAGAGGGAGGAAAAAAAATGGAAGATTTTCTTTTGGAGTCTTTGAGTTTATGCTAATAGGTGGTAGAATATTTTGGAAAATGATAGTAATAATGGTGATACCACATGGAAAATGTAATTAATGTCTCTGAACTGTAATTGTTGAAGTTTTTATGTTGGTGAATGTCTTGTGTATATTTTTACCACATTAAGAGTTAAAAT
>NW_006921918.1:3449769-3451597 GCF_000298275.1 Orycteropus afer afer
GATTCTTAGGCTTAAACACATAGAAATAAAAATAACAGTTAAGCAAATAATGAAGTGTGATGTTCATTAAGATTTCCATTAATAATTAATTTTTCATGATTTTTCCTAAGGAGCATGCTAGAAAAATAGAGAATGAGAATATAGTTGTCAGTGCAGTTAATGGTATTAAAGTAGAGAAGTTCAGCTTGGGAAAGTTTGGCAAGAGGACAGGTGATTCCACCAAAATTAGAAAGAAAAGATCTGAAATAAGGCAAAGCTTCATGGAGAAAAGGAATAAAGGCAAACAGAGTGCACTTTAATAATCAATAAAGCACCAAAAAAATCTGACTTAGGAGGGACAATGACTAAAAACACTTGACACCCAGTATGGTAAAAGAAGAATGTGTAAGAATAAGCAGTAGTCACAGGAAAATCATATAGTAATTTGGTGAAGTAAATTTGAAATATTATAGCAAATAAAATGTTGGGAGGCAAGGTGTTACCGTGACTTTCAGGCCACCATAATCACATGAGCTGATCCTATAAATAAATAAATAAATAAATAAATAAATAAAATAACTCGGTTCATATATGTATGTGGTCTTTGGGTGGTACAAACAGTTAAGCATTCAAATACTAGTCTAAAGATTAACTGTTTGAACCTACCCAGAGGCTTCTAGGAAGACAGGCTTGGTGATCTGCTTCTGAAAGGTTGTTGTTATTGTTATTGTTATGTGCTGTCGAGTGGGACCCGACTCATAGCCACCCCTCCTTGAGTTTCCGAGGCAGTATCACTACGGAAGTAGATTGCCCCATCTTCCCTCCGTGGAGTGGCTAAAAAAAGACAAAAGATGGAAATTACTATTCTCTGAAATAAGGAAACTAAACCCCAAAACCCATTACCTTAAGATCCATTTCAACTTATAGTTACCATGTAGGACAGGATAGAATTGTCCAATAAGGTTTTCAAGTCTGCAGATCCTTACGGAAGCTGTCTGCCACATCTTTCTACTGCACAGTGATTTCAAACTGCCAACATTTCAGTCAGCAGCTGAGCATTTAACCACTGCACCATCAAGGCTCCTCCCAGAAATAAGGAAAAGGTCATCAATATTGATCTCATGGACATTAAAAGGATAATAAAGAGTATTTTGCACAACTCTATGCCCACAAATTCCATACTAGATAAAATGAAATAGCTTCTTAAAAGACAGAAACAGCAAAAACCCACACAAAGAAAAATAGATAATATGAGTGTACTTATGTCTATTAAATAAATTAAGCCAATAATTAATGATTTTAAAGAAAGAAAACTCCATACTCGGATGGTTTCACTGATGGAATCTACTGTACATTTAAAAGTAATGATTTCAATTCTCCACTCTTCTTTGAAAATAAAAGCAAATTTACCACTTCCTAATTTACTCTATGAAGCTAATATTTCCCTAATAATAAAACTTTATAAAGCTATCACAGTAAAGGAAAATATTGGTCTAAATCTTTTATGTACACAGATAAAAAACACTCAAGAAGGTATTAGCAATTTATATCTAACCATATATGAAAAGAAGTTCCCCAAATCTAGTGGGGTTAATTGCAGTTATGCAAGGTTAGTTAACCATTAGACAAATCTATATGATCCATCACATCAACAAGATAAAAAAGAAAATTACCTGAACATATAAAGTGATTTAGAAAAAAATCTTTGACAAAATCCAACATTAAATTGTGATTTAAGGGAATATTATATATATATATATCAGATTTGACATGATGGATAACATCCTCAACTATTTAATAAAGAATATCTACAAATGAAAAAAAAAAAGAAAAACCTACAACTAATTTG
>NW_006921918.1:3451802-3453300 GCF_000298275.1 Orycteropus afer afer
GGCACCTAACAACAACAGTTACCAATAAAATATCAATATTAAGTTTGTTTGTTTGTTTGTTTTTCAATTTGTGTTAAGTGTACAGTCTTATATAAGATGTTAAAAAAATTATATGGAACTCTTTTTACTGCCTTCATAATTTTTCTAAAACAGAAGATTATTTTAAAACTTAAATTATGCTTCAATTATTCATATATGTACTGAACAAAAGGTTATTGTAGATATTTAAAATCATTACTAATTATTTCATTATATAAAATTTATCCCTCATCATTGAGAAATTGAGAGCTCAATATCAATGTGTTTGATTAACATGTGGCAACTTTTGGGGGTGACTGCAATTTGGGATTTTACCTCATATTAATAATTCATCTTTATGGAAATGTAATATTAAACTGACAATTAAATGTGTATGATGGATGTCTATCTGAAATTACTCTTGAGCTTAAAATGGTGGATTTCACACCTGATGTATTCCAGTGTTTGTTAATAACAAATGGAAAACACCTCTGTATCATGGCCAGCTGAATGATCTCTATTAACTTGATGGTAAATATCGTTTCGTGCTGTGTTTGCACAAAGCCCAGCATACATTACACATCGGGTGTATGAGAAATATATTTAATTGGATATTAGTGAGACTGACATGCACATGAAAAACATATCATTAACTTAGAAGATAATTTGAAGGTTGCTTCAGTCTTGTATGTGTGTGTGTGTGTGTGTGTGTGTGTGTGAAAGAAGTTTGTATGTATGCATAATGCAGTCTTGTACTTATGTAATGCTCAGGAGTTTTCATGCTTAAACATAAAACAACAATGATATGAACAAAATAACTATGTGTGTTATTCGAGTTTGTACTAATAGGCCTATTTTCTTGTTTGAAGTGCTTGTTATAAATCAGTTTAAGAGAATTATAAAATGAACAACTCCAATATCTGAATACATAATTTAATTATTAAATGAATCCACACCACAAATGTAGTGACACAATAGGATGTGGAGGTTGTGCATATTTCTTTTATCCTAGGGACACTGAAGAACTCATAAAATTAAAAAAAAAAAAATACTGAAAGATAGAATTACCTCCCAGAATTGAGAAAAAATTAAGGTATCTGTGGATAATGAATCACTCCTTTAAGTACTGAGTCTCATTCATAGTATGATTGGTTATTCAAAGAGGTTATGCAGTTTGCCTTCTCTATAGACAGATTGTTGTTGCTGTTATGTGTCCTCGAGTTGACCCTGACTCATAGCGACCCCTCCTTGGGTTTTTGAGGCAGTATCACTACAGAAGTAGGATTGCCCAACCTTCCTTCCGAGGAGTGGCTGGTGGGTTTGATTAGTTCCCAGGTAAATTATATTTAAGTTCTTGGATTTGTTCATCTTCTCAATACATGCCAATAATTAGAAATTAGCAAAGTTTTTTTTAACATCTGATCCTCAGAGCCTCAGAGAGTGGTAGAAAAAAGGATTTAAAAGATCCTATGAGCCATCG
>NW_006921918.1:3454008-3454900 GCF_000298275.1 Orycteropus afer afer
GTCTCTAATTCTTCCTTTTATAGGTTTGAGCACAAAGGAGATCAACTTTACCATTTTTTTAAAATAATGTCAGACGTATTGAGACATAATTTACATCCAAAAATTCAACCACTTTAGGTATTCAGTTCTGTTGACAAATGCTTGCAGTTTTGTAACTACCACTATGATCAAGATGCCTATTTTGATCACCCTCAAATTATACAAATACTCTTTCCAGTTTAATACTTAAACAAAAAGACTCAAATCACCCACATAAAAAAGAAGTCCATTTGCACTAGAGGTCACTTGCCTCTTACAATCTCAGTAATAACTCTGTTTATTATAATATTGGAAGTCAGTGTTTATTGTCCTCACAGTTTGGCTCTAGAAACTGAAACTCACTCATACAATCCAAATTATTGTAATGTTCTTACTTTGAAAAAAGTGTTGGTCATTCCAGAAACATTTCTTATTTCAAGCATAAGCCAGAAAGAACACTATTTCCACAATGGGGAGGATGAGTGTGATGCCATGCTAGTAAATTTTTAACTGAATTCTGGGGAGGGGGTGGGAAATAAAAGCCCTGACTGTAGTGTTTGCTAATTTCTGTAATATGAATTCTCCCACTGAGTCTAATGTCAAGCTAACCACATGGCAGCACTGAACATAGGGTTTAAAAGAGATGGTAACAATAAGTTATCAAAAACTGGTATAAGCCAACTCCACCAGCTCACTGCTTCCCATACCTTAAAGTAGAAATACTTTTTTTTCTGATAAAATCAATTAAAAGGAGAAATAAAAACAAAAGAAAGATTAGTGCTGAGAACTGGGATCTCTTGCATCCAAGGAGATGAACCACACAGACTAAGAACTGAGACCTTTTATGAGTATTTGTTATTTTATTTATTTATTT
>NW_006921918.1:3457522-3458063 GCF_000298275.1 Orycteropus afer afer
GAAGACCCCCAACAAGATGGATTGACACAGTGGCCGCAACAATGGGCTCAGGTATACCAAGGATTGTGCAGCTGGCACAGGACTGGGCAATGTTCTGTTCTGTTACACACAGGGTCACTATTAGTCAGAGCTGACTCAACAGCACCTAACAACAACATGGACAAAATATTGAAAATGCTGGAACCATCAAAAGAACATGGAGGAATATACAGAGTCACTGTGTCAAAAAGAATTGGTTGATGTTTAACTATTTCAGGATGTAGCATATTATCAAAACTCAAGGAAGAAGCCAAACCTGAATTGAAGGTATTGGCAAAAATCAGAGCTCCAGGAATTGACAGAATACCAATTAGGATATTTTAACAAACAAATGCAATGCTGCAAGAACTCACTCCTCTGTGCCAAGAAATTTGAAAGACAAATATACAAACTACTGGATCAGATCTATATTTGTGCCCAATTCAAAGAAAGGCGATGCAACAGAATGTGGAAATTATTGAATAATATCATTAATGTCACACACAAGAAAAATTTTGCTGAG
>NW_006921918.1:3458683-3464035 GCF_000298275.1 Orycteropus afer afer
GCACACCTTAGTCTTCAAAGTGACAATCTTGCTTCTTAACACTTGAAAGACATCTCTTGCAGAAGATTTCCCAGTGCTGTATGATATCTGATTCCTTGACTGTTACTTCTGTGCATGTTGATTGTGGATATAAGTAATGTGAAATATTTACCAACTTCAATATTTTCTCCTTTTATCATGATGCTGTATATTGAGGCAGTTAGGAAGATTTTTCTTTACTTTACGTTGAGGTGAATCCATGCTGAATGAAGAAATACAACCTGCATTGAAGGCATTGCCAAAAATCAGAGTTACAGGAGTTGACAGAATACCAATTAGGTTATTTTAGAAAATGGATGCAATGCTGAATGCAGCGTACACTTATTCCTCTATGTCAAAAAACCTACTGAAATAGATCTATATTTGAAGTCTTTGATCTTCCTCAGGAAGTGCTTCAAGTCACCTTCATATTCAGCAAGCAAGATTGAGTCATCTGCATATCACAGTCATTAATGAGTTTTCCTCCAATCCTGATGCCATATTCTTTTTCATATAATCCACCTTCTTGGATTATTTACTTGCCATACAGACTGAATAAGTATGGTGAAAGGATACAGCCTTGATGCACACCATTCCTGATTTTAAATCATGCACTATCCCTTTGTCTGTTCCAACAACAGCCTATATATAGGTTCTGCAAGAGCACAATCAAGTGTTGTGGAATTTTCATTCTACACAATGTTAACTATAATTTGTTATGATCTACACAGTCAAATGCTTTTGCATAGTTAATCAAACACAGGTAAACATCTTTCTGGTATTTTTTGTTTTCAGCCAAGATCCAGCTGACACAAGCAATGATATCCCTAATCCCATGTCCTCTTCTGAACCAGGATTGAATTTCTGGAAATTCCCTGTCAATGTACTGCTGTAACCATTTTTGAATTATCTTCAACAAAATTTTACTGGTGTATGGTATTAATAATATTGTTTGATAATTTCCACATTCTGTTGGATCACCTTTCTTTGGAATGGGCACAAACATGGATCTTTTTCACTCAGTTGGTGGAGTATGTGTGGATCATAACAAATTATGGGTACCATTTTGAAGAATGGGAATTTGAGAACACTTCAACATGTGCATGTGCAACCTGTGCATAGACCAAGAATTGGCCATTCAAGCAGAACAGAGAAATATTTCATGATTCAAAATCAGGAAAAAGGTGTGTGTGTCAGGGTTGTATCTTTCCATCATATTTATTCAATCATTATGATGAGCAAATAATTCAAGAAGCTATGTTATATGAAAAATTTAGCATCAGGATTGGAGAAGGGCTCAATAACAATCTGAGTTATATAGATGATACAACCTTGCTTGCTGAAAGTGAAGACTTGAAGCACTTACTGAAGATGATCAAAGACTACAGCCTTTGGTACAGATTAGACATCAACATAAAGAAAACAACACATGTGGATCAACAGACAACATCATCATAAACAGAGAAAGATTGAAATTATCAGAGATTTAATTTTCCTTGGATTCATAATCGTTATCCATGGAAGTAGCAGTCAAGAAAACAGATGACATATTGCATTGGACAGGTCTCAAAAGATATTTAAAGATTTAAAGTGTTAATATATATATGTCAGTTTGAAGATTAAGTTGTACCTGGCCCAAGCCATAGTATTTTCAATCATCTCATATGCATGCAAAAGAGGAATAATAAATCAGGAAGACAGCAGAAAAACAGATGCCTTCGAATTCTGAGGTTGCCAAGAATATTGACCATACCAAGGACTGCCAAAAGAAACATCAAGAGGGACCAGTCTCTGGAGAAGGATATCGTGCTCAGTAAAGTATCAGCAGAAAATAGAGAAGCCCTCAAAGAGATAGAGTGGCACAGTGGCTACAATAATAGTCTCAAACTTAGCAACAATTTGAAGATGGTACGGGATCCGGCAGTGTTTCCTTTTGTTGTGCAGAGTTGATTTGATTTGGAACTAATTTGATGATACCTAGCAACAAAAACAATAAAGATATTGAGCTTTGAGGATTAAAGTCGTTTTAACTAAATACAGAGAAAGTGGAAGATTGGTTCAGGACTAAAAATGTTTTTTTATTATGAATTTCTGCCTCAAAAAATGTTGGCAAATTACGACTCTTTGTTGGGTTCTTTACTTGTAGGGAACACATCGGCACCATTTGTCTGGGCATCACAAAACGTTGGTGATGCCTTTTGGAAGTAGTGCACAAAGAGCGTAGTTCTTCTTATAAGTTATTAGAAATGTCACACTACATAATTGATTTGTTTATATCCAAGAATGGTGGATTCTTTTCTAATTGTAAGTCTCATTCTGTTTATTCTTATGCCTCATCTTTGATCTGTAAGCTTTATAGCTTTGACAGTTTCCATGATTACCCTTTAGTTCTTCAAATTGAGTCAGTTTCAGGGATTCTCATTATTTTTTTCTTATTTTTAATAATATTTCTATTGTTTATTGTCCCAATAATATCAACAGCATAATCAAATAAACTGAGTATTTTGAACATTCAGGATAAGACCTATTGGCAGCAGGTCTATAGAGAATTACTTGAACACGGTGGCAGTGCCAAACATTTCATTCTGCACATACACTGTTTCAACCTAAATTCATAAGGATGCTTTGAGGGGGGCATTTAAGTGATACATGTAGGAAAATACATGCTTTTAAACCAACTTAATGCTTCCCAAAATATATTACGAATGAATATTCTTGATTCTGTGTATATCAAATTATGTCTCTTTAGGTAGAAATAATGTTTACTCATGACTGGATAAAAGCAAAATAAATTGAAACAAATATTCACTCAAGTTCCTGGTGACCAGTAATCTCATTTACTATTATAAAAATAAGATTAAATTCATATTATATCTTCTATTTTTATAGAGAAAAGAATAGAATATGACTGTCTTAGTTCTCTAGTGCTGTTGCAGCACAAATACAAGTGAGTGGCTTTAAACACAGAAATTTATGTTCTTATATTTCTGAAGGCTAAATATCCTACTCAGGGGGCTTCATATTTAGGCAATATGCGGGCAGGTTGATTTCTTCCCTGTCAGTAGCCTCAGGTGTTTGTTCGTTCTTTGGCATCCCTTGGCTTGTATTCAATCCTCATGTGTCTTCTGCCTTCCTCTGAGTGTGTGTCTCTGTGTCTGTTCTGTTTTTTTTATAATTCAGAAGTGAACAGATTAAGGATAACATCATTATCATCACAAAAGAAAAACCCAATTTCTAAACAGGATCACATCCACAGGTTAAAGGGCCAGGAATTCAATACATGTTTTTTTTTTTTTTTTTTTTGGGGGGGGGGGGGGGGGAACAATTCAATTACAGAAAAAAAAAAAATCAGAAATAAAGTGACTATTTTCAATTTAATAAAGAGTACTATATCAGTCAATGAGAGAGACTGAGTGCGTTCCTGAACTTGAATTGTAGCCTGTTGCTTCTTTAATAAACCCCATAATGTGTGAGTTTTGTGTGGCCACTGCAGTGAATTATCGAACCCAGTAGAGAGGTGGTGGCTGCCACGGGAGGAACAGTTGATGACAAGGTTGGTAAGAGGGCTGGGGGGTGGTGGCATGTCTGGCCTCATAAGAACAGGCCTTAGGCTGTTGATGGTAATTCTCTCTTCCTCTTGTGTAGTTAGAGAAGGTCAAATGATGTCATCTCCTTGCCCCTATAGCAGTTAATGTCAGAAGTGGTGGGATTCATTGCAGTGGCTCCAGACTCAGAAATTGGGACTTTGTAAGACAAAGAAGGAAGGGGACTGGAAAGTGAAATTTTGGATTCTTAGATGGTTACTTTGGTTGGTGTTACCTATTAAAGAAGATAATAGATCCAGAGGCTGGGGCTTTTGTTTACATCCAGCCAAAGCCCAAGGCCATATACATAGAATGGGAAGATAATCAAAGTGAAAAGATGAAACTGGAATATCTGAAATTGGATTACGTATTTTGGATTATGTATTTATCTGAATGTACTATGGATATTGAATGTTCTCTCATCTACTTGTATGTTAGAAATGATCACGGGGTATATAGATAACAGAGAGCATGTAAGTCCACCTTCGGCTGATTGGATATGTTAAAAGGGGAAATAGAATTTGCCCAGAGGAAACATAGGCTTTTGTTCAAGCCCTGTGTGTAGAGTATAAGGGGTTTTGGTAGAAAACCAGAGCTTCAACCAGAGCTACTGAGAGAACAGAACAGAAGATCTGCATTTGAAAACAGAACCTACAGGATAGAGAAAAAAAAAAAAAAAAGACTGCTTGGTTTTTTGAATTTCAAGCAAGCAAGCAAGCAGTTAGGCTTTGGGTACATGAAGCAGGGAAGTCATGACTCATGACAGAAACCCCTTCCAGGACTGGAGGTTAAAGGCAGCTGGTGAGTAGACAGCCTTGTATGCTGTTCCCTTGTGACCACATGGGTCCACTTGAGTGGAAATGGGGAAAATGCAGCAGTGAGGAAAGGAGCAGAGTTTGGTATTCTTTGACCTAGACAGCAGAGGCTAGGGATGAGAAGAAGGGCTGAATATCTGAAGTCCAAGAATTTGTGAGCCTATGGGCATTGAAACAGTCCCTGAAGACTAAGGATGTGAGAGAGAAGGTGCTGGCTTGTCTCAAGTAAAGGGAAGAATGTAACCCCCAAGACTTGGCAGCTGGTACCCATGACCTAGCTGGGATGACTAGAGCTGAGCTGACCAGAACCCAACCAAATGAAGAGGAAGATGTGTGGCACTGAGCTGGTTGTAAAGTTGCTGCAATTTGATGGCTTATACTGGGCTGGACTTTGCTTAAGGATGCAAATGCTCAAACTTACAGCTGGAACAGATGATTCTTCAGAGAAAGGAGTATACTTATCTCCTCAGAGTACTGGCTTGCTAAGGACAGGCAAACTAGAAATTGGCTATGTTTAATGGGGGGGGGGCAGAAATAAAGGCAAGAAGTAGCTGGCTTACAAGCTTTCATGGGTGTGGTTATTCTTAGAACTAATAGTGAAGGGGATGTTAATTTTTTAAGTGTAAAAGGGATAATGGCTAGAAAAGCCAGGGAGTGGCCTCCAGTGTAGTAAATTGCATAGTATGGCTTTTCTGGCCATAGTCTTTGTAAACTGTGTGGTAGAATCTGCCATGAGCAACTGAGTAGCTCCTAACTGTTAAAGTTATCCACCTGAAGTATTTCTGTTGTGAGCAGCACAAAGAAGTTTTCTGGGAAGTTCGCTGTCTCTCATGTGTGTAGAACTCTGATGTTGGGATTGTTTGGTTTGGGCAACTCTGCCAAAAGGAGCCCTCCTAGAGGGAGAAGGAGTCTTTCTGACTGCTGGCTGAGAAAGG
>NW_006921918.1:3466245-3467576 GCF_000298275.1 Orycteropus afer afer
AGACCCTAAGCATTTCAAATTTAAATCCAATTCTGCCACTTGAATTCTTCTGTTGGATTAATATAGTCCCAGATTGTAAATATACTGACAACATGACTGAGTATACAATCTCTCTATAGAAGCTGTCCCAGTTTTCCTACAATAGCCCACACAGGCAAAGTGAAGATGTAATAGTTCTCTGTGAATTTTATAACAGTGTCCTTGTCCCTCTTGTACCTATAATTTCTAAGGGAATGCTTTGGGAGTGGGAAGAGGATGACTGTAAATAAGGTGAAGTTAGTGCTATTAGAATAGGATATACTGATTGCATGCTAGTGGAGTGAGAGCAAAAACTCTGGCACCTAGAGAAGGAAGGAATATCTTACACTCCAAGAAGTAAAGGGAGGAAAGAATATTATTCATCTCTGTCTTTGAAAATTGCTCCTAAAGCCTTCCTCATGGAGAAAATGCCTTTTGAGTCTTCCAAGCTGTTGCAATTACCTTAAATTTAACTACCATCTCTTCTCATCTGCCATCTCCTCTCAGAAGGATCTGAGCACTGTTTTATTGCCATTCTCCTTAACCTCACCAGCGACTCTATCAGAGATAGTAGAGCATGACCCCTAATTCCTGGATCTCTAGCACAAAATACCTGTCAATGTCTTTGAATGTTTTTCCCATTTTCATTCTTGTATTCATCACTCAAGTCATACCATGGTGTGGACAAGATGGCAAAAAAGATAAATTCAACTGAATTTCCTCAGCATTACCTCCAATAACAAGGACTAGATTCAACTACTTCAAGTAAAGTGGGTACCCTTAGATGAAACAACCAATCAGGAGGCCATATTGGAGACAATGACACCCCTATTTGGGGTGTTCCAGCTATTTGTAAACAATTTTCTTTTCAGATCTATCACTTGCACCCCTGGGACTGTGCTTCTTGTGTAGAAACCAGACATTAACTTACATCCAGCATGAAAATGTGGTGATATTAGTGGTGGTCACTAGAGACCTTGGAGTGTTTCAGAAAACACAACTAAAAGATTATGTAGCCCTCAGACAACACTTTTTTAAAATTTATTCATTTATTTTTTTATTTCTTTTTTTTAATACCCATCTGTCCACCAGTATATCAATGTTTACCTTCACTGACAACACAGTATGTATATGCAAAAGGGTTCATCTTTGTTGTCTATACCTTCCATGTACCTCTCTATGTCTTCCTCTTCCTCAACACCACCATGTTGATCACTCAAATTTGGTATATCGCCCTTCTCTTCACCCAAATCAATACTTGTCTCTACCTATCTAACAGTGTTCCCTTCCCTCCCCTCCTACCCTTGGTAACC
>NW_006921918.1:3483053-3484533 GCF_000298275.1 Orycteropus afer afer
GTGAGTGACTACTAACCAGAAGGCTGACAGTTCAAACCCACCAGACACTCCCTGAAAGGAAGGTTGGGCAATCTACATCTATAGTGATATTGCCTCAGAAACTCAAGGAGAAGTTGCTATGAGTCATACTTGACTCAACAACAGTGGATTTTTTATTACATTAATTTGTGTAGTGATCTACAAGCATCTCCTTCTCCTTTTCCAGGTTATTCTTCTATGAATATTGTAAATGCAGGGCCCCCTAAATTTCTTCTCTAACCTTTCAAGTAGCTGTTGTCAATTTAATCCCATATAGACTGTTCTTTAATTGAGTACACTGTTCAAGAAAAAAATATATATTAATTGCAGTAGTTAAGTCGTGAGTCACCTTGTCTGGGCCTGGTTTTGGGTGGCTGGGCAGGTAGATGTAGTTATTCCCCATGATCAGACTGATGATCACCTCCATGGTGGAATCTACTGAAGCAGTTGAGTAGCTGCCTTGGAGATGTGATCTGCTTCTAGTATATAAGAAGCATTGAGAAAGATCTGTGGAGTTTTAGACATGCTTCAACCCTGCATGTAGCCAAGGCATAATTCAGTAACCTTTTATGTTTCCTACTGATCTTGGGACTTGGTCTCTGGACTTGAACTAATGGCCTGCCGTGTTGTTTGGTAATCTTGGGACTGTGCCATTTTATTTGTCCAACTTCTGTTTGTCAGCATCAGCAGCCAGAAGCTTCCTGAGTTAAGAGAAGTCCCCAAATTTAATGGGCTGGGAGCAAGAGGCAGAATTGAAACCCATGGTTGATGGGCTTTCACTCAGCCCTTAGAGCTGGCACTTCGAACTTGGATTTCTAGACTCCTAAACTGCAGAAGAATAAACTCCTGATTTGTTAAAGCCACCCATTAGTATTATTTCTGTTAGAGAGTCACTAGAAAACCGAAACATTAATTAAGCTAAAATATTGTTTAATTTAAAGAATACTTTAGGGGATATATCTGGTTAAAGATTTAAAGTTTAAATTATTTAAGGGCAAGAGTTTGGGAATTCATTCAGCCTCTGTAGTTCCTGAAATCTGGATTATATAATATCAAACTGTGTTCCATATTTTCCCCTTTTGGGTGAGGATTATTCAATAAATTCTTTGATCAAAATATTCAATGATGTTAGGAGATCATCCTTTGGTTCTTCTGGTCACATAGCAAAGGAAGAAATTGTTTATGGAGGTAAGTAGCCACTCATTCCATTGCCTTTTCTTATTACCGATACTCGTTTTTCCTCTCTTGGTCCAGAAGTATAGAAAAAGTTATTGTAACTTGGATGACCACTTACCTGCTTTTACGGCCCCAGGAACAATGCAAAAACTAGGAGGTACAGTAAGAACACTAGAATTGATATTAAGTCAGCTACCTGGGATATGAAATCATAGCACTAAATCTCTAAACTAAGAAAACAAATTTCATGAAATGTTTGGTCATACATAAGCAGCATCAGCAGCTG
>NW_006921918.1:3484633-3485144 GCF_000298275.1 Orycteropus afer afer
TTTTTTTAACAATTTATATTTTATCTTGTTAAAAATACACATAGCTAAACATACACAAATTCAACACTTTCTACATGCACAATTTGATAACATCTATTACATTAAGTTGTAATAGCATCCCTTGTCTTTGACTTTGGATCCTGCTTCTATCACCCATTCAACTGTGAGAGGCTAGCTTTCATTATTTTTTTTAGCAATTTATATTTTATTTTTGTTGTTGAAAATACACATAGCTAAACATACACAAATTCAAAACTTGCTACATGCCTAAGGCACTTGACTGCTAACCAGAAGGCTGGCTGTTCAAACCTATCAGCCACTCCTCAGAAGGAGGGTTGGACAATCTACTTCCATAGTGATACTGCCTCAGCAACCCAAAGAGGGGTTGCTATGATTCGGGGCCGACTCGACAACACGTAACAACAACAACATTACATTAAGTTGTAATAGATGTCAATTTAATGTAATAGATGTCAATAAATTGTGCATGTAGAAAGGGTTGAATTTGTGT
>NW_006921918.1:3489144-3491406 GCF_000298275.1 Orycteropus afer afer
TTACCAACCTTGACACCAACCATCCCACCCACAGCACCCACCACCTACCTGGAAACAAAAAATGAACTCAGCACACTGCCTTGAAGTTGGATCTGACTCATATCAACCCCCACCTCTCTGCTGTATTACATAATTTGCTGCAGTGGCCACACAAAACTTGCAGATTACAGGGTTTATTAGGGAAGCACCAAGCTACAATTCAAGTTCAGGAACAATTCTCAGTCTCTCTCAGCCCACCGTCTTTCAGCCAACAGTCTCTTTCAATCTCTCTCTCACCAATGTGTGTGTCTCAGTGTCTCTCTCTCAGCACTGTGTGTCTCTTGGTGTCTTTCAATAGCACATTTCTCTCAGCAGTATATCTTTCTCAGCCAGCAGTCAGAGAGACTGCTTCTGCCTCTAGAAGGGCTCCTTTGGAGCCTGGCAGAGTGACCACTAACCAATCCCAATATCACAATTCTATATACCTGAGAGAGAGAGAACTCCCCAGATTATTTCATGCCGCTCTCAACAGAAATACCCCAGGTAGATAACTTTAACAATCAGGAGCTACTCAGTTCCTCACAGCAAATTCCACCATGGAGTTTACAAATCCACACTATGTAATTTACTACACCACGGGAAGCGACAGGCTACAATTGAAGTTCAGAAACATGCTCTGGATACAGTTCTTTGGTCAATACACTAACCCCTCTGCTGTTCCCTGAGACACATGTCTCTGGCCCTTGGCCTCTAGTCCTGGTCTCTGGCTCTGTAGGCTAGGGAAGCCTGCCATTGTCTCAGGCCTCTTGGTTCCACTGCCTCCATCTCTCAGCCAGGCATCTCTCTCAGCCATAGTCAGAGATTCCTTTCTGCCTCCAGGAGGGATCCTTTTAAGACTTGCGGTGTGACAAAACTAACCAATCCCAACATCATAATTCTACACATCTGAGAGAGAGTAAACTTCCCAGAAGATCACTTCCTGCTGCTTCAACAGAAAAACCCCAGGTGGATAACTTTAAAAATCTCTTTAAATTGCAGGGCCCACCCAGTAATTTGGTGGGAGTTACAAAGACTATGGCTTGAAAAGCCATATCATGTAATTTACTACACTGCAGTGCAATTCCATAGACTGGATATTCATGTAGTCTTGTGTCAAAATCTGTAGGTAAGGTAATAGCAAAAGTGGAGAAGGTATGCCAAGATGTCAATTTATAATTTGGAGGCAAAATATTTCCTAGGGAATTTTTTTTTATTATTATTTTTTGTCTTAAAGTAATTTATTAGATATGCCCCAACCACATTATGGAGTGGAGGATAATCTGCTTTACTTACAGCCAACTGATTTCATCACATGTATTTAATAACTACTTCATAACAGCCTCTAGATTAGCATTTGTCCAAACAACTAAGTGCTGTAGTCTAGCCAGTATGACATAAAATTATCCATCATACCCTCACACAGTGCCATGACCTACATTACTTGTATCATCTGGCACAAGTCTTGCCAGTCTTTAAAATTTAACCCAAAGTGCTTATCCTTGCTCACTATGCTTTAGAAAATCAACCTATTTACATGTCCTGCATATGTGCAGCTTTTTTTCCCATGACAAGGACTTATGCTGTGATGCCATTACACTGATAGAAAAGATTGCCAGAGTTACTGAAAAGTTCATCCTATACCATCTTTTAGAGTCATTATTATTTGCTATTCAAAATATCCCATACTTCTCTCTAGTATAGAAATTATTTCCATTCTTGATTATTTCTTTAATTCCTTCATTTAAATTGCTATTTTTTATATGTTGGCTTGCATAAAAGACCCTTGCCCCCATTAAGATCTAACCACCATGGAACTAGTATCATATTTATTTCACTTCTTGCTATATCTTTAGAAGTTAGCATAATTTTCTGACAGAACAGATATTTAAGATAATGTTTATTAAATAAATGAGATAATGAAAAATCAAAGATATATTCAACAGCATAACATTCATTGCATAATACTTGTCACAGCTTCCAAGGAATGCTCTTTTAGTCTTGTTCATACCTGAATAAGAAAATAAATCTCTTCATTCAAAAAGATTACAGATGCCAGACACTCAGGAAAGGATGAAATCTGGAGATCCTGGATAGAGTGGAAGGGAAAATGTGGAACAAAATAGAAAAACTCAATATTGACCAGAATTACTGGTCAGATGAAATCTGGTGAGACCCCCAATACTATGGCCCTAGAATACATTCTGAGCCTGGAATAAAACGCATCCCCAGGGGCTGGCTTTCAGC
>NW_006921918.1:3491571-3493870 GCF_000298275.1 Orycteropus afer afer
AGGGGAGGAGACTAGGTTAGGGTTGTACATGGCGAATGGGGAATGAATCTAAATATGTGCATTATGTTGAATGTAAAACAAGCTATTTATATATATATATAACAGAGCAAATATTTAAAAAAAAAAAAAAAAGAAGAAGAAGAAGATTGATGATGTACTCAGTGTAGTTGACAATGCTAAAGATGAAGTCGAGATAGCGCAACGCTTGATAGATGATACTATTTTGGCCATAGGATTTTTGAATGATGGGCCTGACAGGTAGTGATGTTAGAATATTTATTTTTAGTTAAGGTATTTTATAGAAATAAATGTAATTTTAATAGAACAAGCAATGTCTAGCTAAATGAACAGAAAACAAAATAATGAAAAATTCCATTTCTGAGACATTTTATTTAATGATTTTTTTTTTATGAATTTCTGTTTTTTTTTTTTTTCCCAGGAGTAAAGTGTTCCATGGGTCAGGAGTGAATTTGCTCTTGTAACCCTTGATTTTCATGACCCTTTATTTTCCTTTCCTAATGATCATGAAGGCCAATACCCCTTTCTTGTCATTTTTTTAAATTAAATCTACCTTTAGGAAAGAAACAGATATTTAGTCCTAAATATGTATTGATATTTAACTGCTCCTAGAATGCTTGAGGGTCTCTAGGTGGCACAAAGGGCTTGCACTCAACTACTAAACCACCCAACAGTAACTCCCTGATAAAAAGCTTGGCTCTTTAAAGCTTAAAGCAAATAAAATCCTATGGAATAGTTCTACTTCATAGCACATATGGGGTCAACATAAGTTGAAATCAACACAATGGCAAAGGTTTAAAAGTTTGGTTGTTTGCTTGTTTTGGTGTTGGGATATTTTTAAATTAAACTGTATCTTCAATTACAGAATAGAAAGCCTTTGTTATAATAAATTCAGGCATTGCATTTTGAAATTGGAAAGAATTTCTTGATCTCTGGAAGATGTATAAGTACATTCTTATCTCCCTAAATATCAAGCTTAAATATAAGATATTCTACTGTCAGGTAGTATATCTGACTCGATGGCACATAACAACCACAACAACAACACTGACAAACAAAAAGCCTGTCAGGTTGCACAGTGTCTTTACCAAGAAATCGTAGAACTTCTACCATGTAGCCATTTATTCTGGATATGTTTCCAGTGAATGAGTTACTCTGTGACCAGGGCCTAATGAAAGATAAATTTTACTACCTGTTGTGGTTGCATATGGAAATTCTACCCAAGGGAGAAATTTGGGTTGAGATTGACAAAAGCAAGGATTTGCTCTCTCAAAAACTTTGTATTTGAGACATTGCAAAAAGGTCATGATGGTGGTATCTTCTGACCTCCTTTAACCTAACAAGAGGAAGACAGAATCACTTTCAGCAGCCCAAGTCTTATTCCTGTGAGGCCAGATATTCCACCACCCTACAGCCTTTTTACCAATTTTGATACAAACCATTCCTCCCATGGTACTCACTACTTCTCTGCTGAGTTTGACAATTCTTTGCAATGGCCACACAGAACTCACAGACAAAACTCACATTATGGGTTTATTAAGGAAGTAACAGGCTATGATGCAGGTTCAGGAACATGCTCAGGATACAATTCCACAATCAGGACACTCTCCCCTCTTCTGTGGACTCAGACACACCTCTCTGGACCTTGGCTTTTTAGACTTGCCTCTGTCTCTGTGGGCCAGGTAAGCCTGCTGCTCTATCTTGGGCCTCTTGGTTCCACTGCCGTTATCTCTCTGCCAGAGCATCTCTCTACCACGTGTCTCTCTGCTGGGAAGTCTCTCAGCCAACGAGGTCCAGGGCAGTGATCTCAAGTCCAAGGAGGAGCTCCACTTCTCCCAACACTTGTCTCTTGGTGGCAATGAGAATCACTCTCTTTGCCTTTTGAGGGCTCATTTTAAGCTTGACAGAGTGAAAAAATTAAACAACCCCAACAATCGAGTTCTACAGAACTTACTTGCATGATCCCACTCAGTAATCCAGTGGGAAATACAAAGACTATGGGTAGAAAAGCCATAACAAGTAATTCACTGTACTGAAGACATGGATGAGGGGTGGGCAGACGTCTAGGCACTGAAGGAGAGAGACACACATAGTGCAAAGTAATTTATAAGTAAAGACATTGATTAATTTCACATTCCATGGATATTTCTTGAATTCTTGTGTGGAATTTAGCTAGATACTAATAGTCTTAATATTTCCAGGAATTAATGAAAATGTTTGTTTTAATAAATTCTGTATGCTTTGTTTTTCAAGTAATATAAAAAAATAAAATATATAAAAT
>NW_006921918.1:3493999-3500870 GCF_000298275.1 Orycteropus afer afer
AAATATAAATATAAATATAAATATAAATATAAATATAAATATAAATATAAATCAGTTCGCCCTATAAGAAAAAGCCTGGTTGTACCAAGATAAGAAAACACATAACCAAGATGACAAAGAGAAAAGGATTTAGACGGATATAGAAAGTCATAGAAGGTCAGACTATGTTGTAGAGTTCAGAGGGAAATTAGCTAGAAAGTTAAGAGAAGAAGAATTTTTTTTAAGGGTAAAATAAAGTAGTTTTGTCTTTCAATACAAAATCTAATTGTAACAGAATATAAAAACTGAACTTGAGGATATAAAGTAAGTTTTAGAAGGTTAAAAGAAAGTTAAGGTATCCTGAAGAAGGAAGAAGTGAATATGTTCATTTTCTCTTCTTGAACAATTATATTATCAAAAATATACAACGTATGCAAGGATTTGGAAAGTTTGTTAACCATTTTTGAATGATATTTCTGAGGTTCTTCTTTGCAACTGATGGTTTAATGGGTAAATTTGTAAGGATTTTTTGAAAAACGTTAATGTTAAATAGCATATAAACAAAAAAATAGTTTTCTTATTGTCAATATAGCAAAATTTTCCTTAGTTAATGGGTTGAAGAATTAATTTTATTCATATGCAATCTGCCTTAAAGATAAGGCTTTAAACAGGATATATTCCTGAGCACATGAACTTTTGACAATTTTGATACCCGATAGGAAGCAACAAAAGATTTGTGTCTATTTTATATAGAAAAAAAATACTAACATAGTTTATTGAATGTTACAAATTATATGAAGCATGTTGTCAAATCAAGAGAAGTGCCAAAGTTCCTAACTTCAGAAAGTCAAGCCATACTTAGGACTAACCAGCCTTCTGGAGGCTTAAACATTATATTTAAATATTCCAGTAGCCAGAAGCAAATTCCTACAGTGGTAAATAAGTAATCCCAACATCAAGAACATGATGCCCTGCATGTTACTAAATTTTATGGTCCTTGTTTAGTATTTATGATGATTGTTATACTTCTTTTCTAAATATAAATAGTTTCTCTCACATTTCTAATCAAACTACACTTTCTCTAGCAAAGCAGAGAATGCTGTATGTTGAAGAAGCCTACTTTGTAAACAACCCAAATTTCACACCTCGAGTTAGTCTTTTGGAAATGCCAAGTTGTTCCTCACTTTACACTTGACACAACCAGAAGAACACAGATTTAGAGTGTCTGCGCTATGGCAAGGTGAAGCAAGGTATCTGTTTTTGATACAATGAGACAGAAGAAAAGTACCATAGAGTAATTCCATACAGAAGAAAGAATTTTTATAACAGTGATTAAAGAATCTAAGGAGATTCATGACAAGAAAAGGGATTGTGAAACAGCACTAAAACTTAGGCACCTGGTGAGTTTAATCAACTGACACATGTTTGAATCAAAATGTCTTTTGACGTATTAGAATATGTGCATACCCCACTACATACCCTTGAGTGAATTATCTTTACTTAAGACTATGATAAAAGATAGTTTGATCTGAGAAAGAATGCCTGTAACTAATGTTTGGCAAAGTTGTTATGGGAATGTCCCCCAAAAGATGTTTATGTAAGATTGTTTTCAAGAAATTGCTTATGCAGTTTCCCCCCAAAGAGCTATAATTAATTGACATTATGCAAACTGTAATTGTAACTACTGAGTAATCTCTAGCCCTCCTGACTCATGTGCAATTCCTAGCCCTCCTGTATAAAAACCCTCTCTCTTGTTTTGCACTTTGGGGCAATTGGTATTTTACAGACTGCTGCTCTAGCTTTGGCTGTAGCAAATCCAACAATAAAACTCTATTTGTTTTCTTTATTTATAGGAGTTCTTGTTATTTTTCACTCTTTGACAGTTGCAATGTGAAATATGAAACATATCAATGAATTTTGTACCATACTACTATAAAATACCTTGAGCTGCCCTAGCCTTGATTAAAATTCTCATTTATGATTTTGTAACATCAAGAAGTTTTCATTGGGTAAAATCTGGTGATTACATTGTGCAATTCTTCCAAATGGTAATACATTTTGTTACATAATATTATATAGTCACATACATTGATATTATTAAATCACATTAGTTAATATTATAAGTGCTCTAATCATATGTCTTTAAGTACTGGTATGATATCAAGCTCATGATAGTTATTTAAGACTTCTAATACTTGCTTGGGGAGCTCTGGTAGCGTAGTGCCTAAGGCACTTGACTGCTAACCAGAAGTCTGCTGGTTCAAACCCACCAGCCACTCCTCAGAAGGAAGTTGGAGCAATCTACTTCTGTAGTGATACTGCCTCGGAAACCAAAGGAGGGGTTGTTATGAGTCAGTCCGACTCGAAGGCACATAACAACAACACAACAATATTTGCTTGAAAACTTAAATGTTAGTATTGGTAACAAATACTATCCAATTGTTTCCCATGATATAACAGCCTCACTTTGCTCATATTCAAGAAAGTGTATGGCAAATACTTAAACATACATAACCATGTTTTATCAGTAGATAAATATTCTTGAATGTAGAAAGAATATTTCACTGAGAGCGAGGTAATTCAGCTTTCATTGCAAATAATCACAAGAGCTGTTTGCTTGAGATGGGCAACAGGAGAAATGTTTATTTCTTCAGAAAGCAGAAGAAATTTATTAATATCTTTCATTTAGTTACAGAGAATTTTGAAAAGTCATGCACTCAATGGTTGAGATTTAATGAAAATTAGTTATACAGATTTATCAAGGATATGATTCAGTGAAGCTGGACTTTTCAGAATGTTTGAACAAAACTAGGCATAGTCTTTTTTAAGTAAACACTTTATTTTTAAATAAATTTACATTTTTCACAGCTAATGAACCAATATTCATCAATTATTAACTAAAATTTACATTTCACTTATTTAGTTAGTTAGTTAGTTTTAACCTAATGTCCTTTTACTGTTTTAGGTCTCATGCTGTTGTTATGTGCGTGGAGTCAGACCTGACTCATAGCAACCCTTCCTTGGGTTTCTGAGGCAGTATCACTATGGAAGTAGATTGCCTGTCTTCCTTCCAAGGAGTGGCTGGTGGATTTGAACTGCCAGTCTTCTGGTTAACAGTCAAGTGCCTTAGCCACTATGCTACTTGTTGCTGTTGTTGTTATGTGCCGTCGAGTTGGCCCCGACTCATAGCGACTGCTCCTTGGGTTTCCAAGGCAGTATCACTATGGAAGTAGGATTGCCCAACCTTCCTTCTGAGGAGTGGCTGGTGGGTTTGAACTGCCAGCCTTCTGGTTAGCAGTCAAGTGCGTTAGCCTCTATGCTACCAGAGCTCCCACTATGCTACTAGAGCTCCTATTTAGGTCTCATACAACGTACTAAATTGTATCTAGTTTTCAAGTCTTCTTGGGTTCCTCTTGGCCATTACACTTTCTCACATTCTCAATGTTTTGATTATCTTACTATCTTATTAGTTTTTGAGTATTGCTTAGATATTTTGTAGAATACTCTTCAATTTATATTTATTTGATAATTTTCTCATGACTAGACTGGGATTATTGGCTTTGGAGGAAAGACAACAGAGATGAAATAAGATTATCATCACATAATATCAAGGTTCCATACTATTAACATGAATGATATCACTATTAATGTGAAACTTGATCACGTGGATGAAAGACTGAGTAAATTTACTCTTTTCTTCCTCCCATTTCTGTACTGTACTATTGGGAAGGAAGGCACTGTGCATAGTACAATATAAGAATTGCAAAAATATGTTTCACCTCCTGGAGAGGAGAGTAACTAGAAATTATTCTGTATGGGATATTCCTATTATTTTCTAGTCACTTAATGATAATTATTATTTATGAAACTGGATTTTTTTTTCCTTTTTGGCTTTGATTCATGCTAATGTGATAGCACATTAATCCACTCTTTCTATTGCAACATCAGTGCAAGTATCAATACAGAGGGAAAGACAGATCATATCATAGTATCATTACAAAAATATTAGCACAAAGATAACTCAAACTGAGAATAGAAAAATATAGGGATAATCAATGGAGTCAAAAGTTTGATCTTTGAAAAGATAAAACAGTTACCAAACATTTAGTTCAACTGACCAAGAAAAAATGAGAACAGTAAAACCAGAAATGAATGTGGTAACAATACTACCATCCCTACAGAAATAAAACTAGTTAGAAGAGAATACTATGAGCAAGTTTAGAGTAAAAAGTTAGTAATCTAGATTCAATGGATTAATGTGTAGAAACACAAAAATTTCTCAAACTGGCTTAAGAAGAAATAGAAGGCCTGAACAGGCTATAACAAGTAAGGAGAGTGAATAAGTAATAATAAACTTGCCTCACAGAAAAATCCAGAAAGAGATGGCCTTCACTGGTGAATCTTATCAAGCATTTAAAGAAGACTTAACACTAATCCTTAAAGATTTCCAAAACATGAAAGAGAGAACACATGTGCTAACTTATTCTATGAGGCCAGCGTTACCTTTATTTCAAAGTTAGATAAAGTATCTCCAAAAAAGGAAGAAAATTAACAACATTCTTTGTGAAGATAGATGCAAAATGCCTTAACCAAATATTAACATACTGAATATAAAAGCATATTAAACAATTATACACCATGGACACATGGTATTTGTCAAAGAATGTAAAAGTAGCTCAACACAAGAAAATCAATCTAATACACAACATTAGAACAGAACAAAGTCAAAGAAGCCTTACACAACAGACTATGTATATTGTAGTCTGTTGATTCCATTTATGAAATACCAAGAATAAATAAATTCATAAAGACAGAATACACATTGTTGCTTAACAGATATTGAAGGTAGTGGGGAATGGGAAGAAACTGCATAATGCAGATTGGGTTTTACATTTTGGTGATAGAAACACTTGTAACTAGATAATTGTGATGGAGCACTAAATGACATTGAATTGGTCAGTTTAACATGGTTACATTTATGTTATGTAAATTTCAATTCAATAATGTATTAAAAATGTTTTAACCTCAGGAACACTCTGAAGGGATCTTGTCATCTCTTGGGGTTGTTGGGACACACGTTGAGAACTACTGATCTAATATACAATTTTTTGTTGTTGTTGTTTTATTGTACTCACTTAGTTTTGTTTTATGGTCTATATATAATGGGTTGATAATGTGGAGCTTATGTGCCTTTTCATTTATAGGTTCCTATCTATTGTCTTTTTATCTCTTATTCTTTCTTACCATTAATACTGAGGAATTAGTTTGTTAGTAGGTGCTGTGGTTAAGTGCATGACTGCTAACCAAAGGATCATCAGTTCCAACATACCAGCTATTATTGGGAGAAATTAGTTGGCAATATGCTTCCTTACAGATTGTAGCCTACGAAATAGCAGTTAGGCTTTCTGATATAGATTCACAATAAATTGGAATTGACTTGATGGCACATAACAGGTGGTTAGCACTGTACAGAATCTCTCTGTGGATTTTAAGATTTTATCTCTGTGATCTCCATTAATATGTTCCTTTATCACTTCTTTCAATTTTTTTTTTTTTTCCATCTACATGCTAGATTAGTTCTGAGCTAATTTTTGTTTGGTCAATATTACTTCATAAATTTTGTCATATAACAAAAAATATCTGGAGCCATTCCTACTGTCATCATCTTAGCAGTCTTTTATGATTATTGCCTGAATATATTTATTTTAACTAATTTAAACAATTCATAGAAGGTATACCTGAGTTGTGGGGAATGTTTGATTAAATATGGCAACTAACATATTTGGTATTTAACTTTCAGCACAATCCTTCAAGGCAAATATTGTTAGAATTCATGTTTTACAAAGGAGAAAATTGTACATAATTAGGTTAAATGCTTTCTCTAAAATTACAAATCTAAAAAAAGATAAGAAGCCCTGTTGGCACAATAGTTAAGCTCTCAGCTTCTAACCGAAAGGTCCACTGTTTCAACCCACCAGCAGCTCTGGGGAGAAATGGCCTGGGGATGTGTTCTCATAAAGATTATAGCCAAGGAAACCCTGTGGAGAAGTTCTCCTCTATCCTATAGGGTCATTATGAGTTGAAATCTATTTGACAACATAAAATAACAATAATAATGGTTACAGTTGGGATTTGAACCCATTTTTCTTTAGGGCATCTGTGTTCCTTCCACCCCAGCACTGACTTCCTGCAAAGCTTATGGAAAAACATGAACAGTGTTTTAGATAAAGAAAATATGGCATAAAATTGATGTAACACTAGCAAAATAAATTATGGTTATAAAGAAGGACTATGTGGAAAAATGAAACATTTATTTTATTGTGATAAGCATGATTACGAGCAAAATTTCCTTTTCATCCTTTAAAATATACGTATGATCTGATTAAAATATAACAATAGTAGGTATTTTGTTCTTTAGAAATTTCAAAGGATTTTTGAATGTAGAATGATGTGGAATATTTGGTGGTCGACAGACCATTCAGCAATACAATAGCCTTTCCTGAAGCAAGATGCCTGTGTATAGTGAATACCTAATTTTATCATTTGATTATTTTGGTCATGGTGTAATATGATGTATTTGATTAATAGGTTTTTCCCCACATATAAATGACAATAATATTATCTGAGGTCAACTGAGAGTACCAGCTATCATTTATATACATATAAAAGAAAACTATGCTTAAGACATATGTGATTATACACACACACACACACACACATATATATATATATATAGGAGCTCTGGTAGCATAGTGCCTAAGGCACTTGACTGCTCACCAGAAGGCTGGCGGTTCAAGCCCACCAGCCACTCCTCGGAAGGAAGGTTGGGCAATCCTACTTCCGTAGTGATACTGCCTCGGAAACCCAAGGAGGGGTCGCTATGAGTCGGGGC
>NW_006921918.1:3501665-3502727 GCF_000298275.1 Orycteropus afer afer
GCCAATTCCTTCATTGCAGCTTTGACTTCCTCCTTCAGTACCATTGGTTCTAGATCATATGCCACTTCCTGAAATGGATGAAGATCAACCAGCTCCTTTTGGTACAGTGATTCTGTGTATTCCTGCCATCTTCTCTTGATGTTTCCTGCATCATTCAAAATTTTGCCCATAGAATTTCTCAATGTTGCAACTCAAGGATTAAATTTTTTCTTCAATTCTTTCATCTTGACCAATGCTGAGCATGTCCTTCCCATTTGATTTTCAAACTCCATATCTTTGCACATTTCATTACAGTAATTGGTTTTGTCTGCTCGAGCTGCTCTTTGAAATCTTCTGTTCAGCTCTCTTGTCTTGTCATTTCTGCCATTGGCTTTAGCTTCTCTCCACTCAATGGCAAGTTTCAGAGTCTCTTCTGTCATCCATTTTAGTCTTCTCTTCCTTTCTTGTCTTTTTAGTGATCTCTTGCTTTCTTCATGGATAATATTCTTGATATCTTCCCACAATTCTTCTGGTTTTCAGTCGTTGATGTTCAATGCATCAAATCTATTCTTTAGATGGTCTCTAAATTAAGGAGGGATATATTCAAGATCATGTTTTGGCTCTCTTGGACTTATTTTAATTGACTTCAACTTCAAGTTGAACTTGCATATGAGCAGTTGATGGTCTGTTCCACAATCAGCTCCCGGCCTGGTTTTGGCTAAAGATATTGAGTTTGTCCACCGCCTCTTGCTACAAATGTAATCAATCTGATTCCTGTGTACTCCATCTGGTGAAGTCCACATGTAGAGCTGCCATTTGTGTTGTTGAAAAAAGGTGTTTGCAATGAACAAGTCGTTGGTCTTGCAAAATTCTACCATATGAGTTCCAGCATTATTTCTGTCACCAAGACCAAATTTTCCAACTACCGCTGATTCTTCTTTGTTTCCAACTTTTGCATTCCAGTCACCAGTGATAATTAACACATCCTGATGCAAGTTCGGTCAATTTCAGACTGCAGAAGTTGATAAAATTCTTCAATTTCTTCATCTTTGGCTTTGGTGGTTGGGGCATAAATTTGAATAA
>NW_006921918.1:3508073-3518881 GCF_000298275.1 Orycteropus afer afer
TTGGTAATTTTTTGATGACCTGTTCAATTTCTTCTTTTGTGATGGGCCTGTTCAAATCCATCATTGGTTTTTGAGAGTTCCAATCTATCCACACCCCTGCCAGCATTTATTGTTTTCTGTCCTTTTGAACTTTTCTATTATTGCTGGAGTAAGATGATTTATCATTTTTGTTTTCAGCTGTTCTGTGGAAGAAAGATGAGGCAATCTACTTTCATCAATGTTTACAGCCTTGGAAACCGAGTAGAATTCATTTGATGGCAGTGGGTTAGGGCGTAATGTCTAATGATTTATTTGTTTGTTGGCTTTCTGAATATATTTGGTGAAGTGTCTGTACGTGTCCTTTGCCCATTTCTGAATTGGATTGTTTGTCTTTTTTTATGTTGAGGTTTTGAAGTTTTCTATAAATTTTTGAAATAAGTCACTTTTTGGATATGTCATTTTATGTGTAGGTCTTTGATCCATCTTGAATTCATTTTTGTGTATGGTAAGAAATATGGATCTTGTTTCATTTTTATGCTAATGGTATCCAGTTTTGCCAGCCCCATCCGTTGAAGACACTATCTCTTCCCCACTGAATGAATTTCAGCCCCTTGTCAAAGATCAGCTGATGTAGGTTGATGGATCTATTCCCGAACTCTCAATTCTGTTCCACTGGTTTATGTGTCTATTTCTATACTAATACTGGGCTGTTTTGACTACCATGGCTGTATAGTAGTTTTGGAGACTGGAGAATGTGAGACCTCCTATTTCAGTTTTCTTCTTCAGTAATGCTTTGCTTATTTCCTTTCCATATAAAATTAGTGGTTGGTTTGTCCATGTTCTTAAAGAATGTTGATGGAATTTGGATTGGGATTGCATTAAATCTATAGATTGCTTTGGGTAGTACTGACATTTTCACAATATTCCATCTTTTTATCCATGCGCATGGAATATTCTTCCAGTTGTAACCATTTTTTAAATGTGCAGTTCAATGACATTAATTACATTCACCTACTGTGTACTGTAACCACAGTCTACTTCAGTTTTTTTTTCAATCACATATTTAACATAAACTCAATGGCACTAAAGTAATAACTCCCCATTACCCTCTCCCCACAGTCCTGATAACAACTAATAACTTTAGTCTCTATGTATTTGCCTTTCTAGATATTCATATATTTGTACTTTTGAGTCTGACTAATCCCAATCAGCATAATGTATTCAAGATTCATATAAGTTTTATCATATATCATAATTTTGTTTCTGAAAATTATCACATTTTATGCATATACCTTGTTTTCTTCATCCATTCATGTATCTATGATCACTTTTTTTTTTTTTCAACTTTTGACTATTATGAATAATGCTGCAATGAATATTTGCATACAAGTATTTGTTTGAGTCCCTGCTTTTAAGTCTCAGTTATATACCTCGGAAAGGAAATGCTGGGTGATATGGTAGTTCTGTGTTTAAATTCTTGAGGAATCACAGCAACCATACCACTTTATGTTCCCACCAATAATGCATGATTGTTGTAATTTCTCCATATTCTTGCCAACATGTTACTTTTTCTTTTTCTGACAAAAGTCATTCCACTGTTTTTTTGTGTTGTAGAGTTGATTCCAACCCCATGTGATGTAATAGAAATGCCTCATAGGTTTCTTTGATGTAATACTTAAAAAAGCAGTTAACCAGGTCTGTCTTCTCCAGAGCAGCTACTTGAGTTTGAATCACCAACTTTTGGTTAGTAGTCACACCCTTAACTCTCATGCCACCAAAGTTCCTTTAGAGCCATCCTACTCTGTGAAATAGTATCTCATTACAGTTTATATTCTACAGTGTATCTTTTCATGTACTTATGGACTATTTGTATATCTTCTTTAGAAAGATATTTATTTAAACCATTTTCCTATTTTTAAAAATTGCATTATTTTGCTTTTGCTGTTTTTGAGTGTAGGAGTTCTTTAAATATTGTGAATATATAGTCTTCTCAAATGAATTGTTATCCAACAGTTCATCACATTCTGTAGGTTGTCACTTTACTTTCTTGGAAAGTCTTTTGATGTACAAATGTATTTCATTTTGATGAAGTCTAATTTATTTATTTTGTTTGTTATTCATGTTTATTTGTATCATAGTGAGGAATTTGTTGTAAAAAATCTTAAAATTTACTCTAATATCTTCTTCTAAGAGTCATATGCATTCAGCTTTTTATATTTAGATCACTGATCTATTTTGAGTTAATTTTCATACATACTGTGAGGTATGAGTCCAACTTCATTCTTTTTCATGAGGGGATAGAGTTTTCACTATATCCGGTTGATATGTGTGTGTGTATGTGTACAAATACATGTACACACATAAACACATACATACATATATAAGGGGTTGTACAAATGGTTAACATATTTGGCTGCTAACCAAAAGGTTTAATTTAAGTCTACCCAAAGCCATTTCAGAAGAAAAGCCTGGTTATATACCAGTCTGAAAAATCAGTCATTGAAATCTTATGCAGCACAAGTCTGCTCTGACACAGTAGTGTCTCCAGGAGTAGAAATCACTCTACTACAACTCATTATTTTTTCAATACAGCTATTATTGCAATATAAGAGCATTATACTAATTTAATATATATAATAATTTAATACATAATGAAAATGTGATATAGAAAATTAAGTTCTGAAATATTCAAGGTTACTCAGCTAGTGACAAAACCAAAATGCCACCCAAAATTATGTGATTCCAAAACATATTCACTACCTGCTTATTACAACTATCATTCTATTTTGTTTTTTAAAAAATTATATGTAGAGTTGTCAGTTGCTTGAAAAAAAGTGTCATTTTTAGTTATTGGGGTTATTATTTCAATGTAAATATAAGAATGCACAAGCCACATGATACATTTTATGTAAAACATTTTGTAAAAGTCCTACCACATTTGGAAGGAAAAATTAGTATCATTAAACATTAGCTTTATAAAGATGATTTCCTTTTCTATATATCAACCAGTAATTGCATTTCATATTTTGATCCATTCATTTTAATCAACCTAACAAGTTTATTGCTTTATTGGGAATTCTATTCTCTGTGATGAAATTTAACTGTCAGTGGAGGATCTATAAAAGTGTAATGCAATGTGCTGCAAAGATCTTTTGTCCAATTACTCTTGGTTCTTATAAAATCCTTTTAGTGTTAGTACTTGCAATAGAAAGGGAAATTGAAACAGAAACAAACAGAAACACTATCTAAATTAAATAATTGTCATTATTTCTAGAGAGAAATATCAGTAAAAGCCATGATCTTATTTAACTACAAATAATATACTTAAGAGTATTTTAGTGTGTCTTTGGGAATAAATAAAAACAAAGGCATTTTGAAAGTTAAATTACTCATAAGAATCCATATCTTTCCATTCCTCCTAAACATATAACTATATTCACATATTATAAATGTGGGTTTAATTTAGATACATAAACTATTGGAATAATGAGAAAATAACCTACTGAGGAAAAGATGGCAAGCAAGGCTAGATTCACAAAATATGGGACAGCAGGGATTTATAGATCCAGGGAAGCAGCCACTGATAATAAACTGCTGCTTCTCAAACTAAAGAGATTCATTCTTAGTACAATCAGAATCCGTGAAAGGAGGAGTGCCAGATAAAATATAAGACACTTCAGTTGAACTTGAATTTACAATAAATTAAATAACATTTAAAAAATAAATTTGTACAACCTATTTCATGAGGCATGCTTACATTAAGCATATGTTTTGTTTATATAAAATTCAAATTTAACTAAGCATCGTATATTTTTATTTGCTGAATCTGGCATCCCTGCATGGAAGCCATTATAAGTGATCCCAGCTGCCCATGACTCTGAGGTGTGTAATAGATAGAAAGATTTCAGCAAGGCGAAGGAAGCCACCATCAATCATATGAGATGACTGCCAACAGCTGCCACTAGAGAATAATGTCTTCTCCTTTCTGGGAAATGAGTCGTAGACTTCTCTTGGATAAAGGGGAGATTGGGAATGGGATGATGAGGAGTTGACAACCATTAATAGTGTATATTAGTTTATATAATGTTATCATAGAATGAATAAAAATGTTTAATATTTTATATCCATTATGCATAGGCTTTTTAAAATTTTACTACTTCGATATTATCATTTTCAAAAATGCGTATTATCTCACCAACGTGAGGTTTCATTTTCCCCTTCTAATGCTATTAGATATTTAGGTTGTTCAAAAAGCATTCAAAGTAAAATGAATGGAATTAATAAATGAAACAGATTCTTGTAATCGATGAATGATTGAGGCAGAGGCATTCTATAGTAGAATTCTCCTCTTCCATGTGGGAGACCTAGCTTCAATTCTTGGCTGGTGCACTTCATGATTAGCCCTACCTATCAGTAAGGGCTTACATGTTGATGAGATTGAACAGGTTTTGGTGGAACTTCCAGACTAAGGCAAATTAGGAAGAAAAGTCTGGTAATCTACTTCTGAAATTCAGCCAATGAAAACCTTATGGATCACAAAAGCCCAATCTGCAATGTTTCATGAAGTCATCATAGGACCAGGTAGGGTTTTGTTCCATTGTGAGTTTGGTCCTCATGAGTCTTGATAGTAGCTAAATAACAAAGTAAAATAAAAGGTTAGTTAATTCAGAACAAAAGTACAATTAGGAATGTTTCCCAAGTATAATCAAATGTGAGACAGTTATAGAAAATACAATAACAAAAGTGAAAAAAAAAAGGCAGAGAATACAAAAAATTTTGGCAGTTAAACATTAAAAATAATGATAAAGTATACAAAAGATGCATTAAGCTTTTGAATTGGGAAAAGTAATGTAAGAAATGCTGTCAGGAATTAATGCAAGTAGTGCATACTTTATAAAGGAATTCTACAAATATTAATTTAAAGGAGCTATGGAATTGTTTGTTTCTTAAGCTTTACATTTCAAGAATATTGCCATAAAATAAATCTTTAACATTAAATAATTCAGAACATTTGCAGAATTTAAATAATAAATTGAACCACAGGAACACAAGGGTGCTAGCCTATGTTCATGCATTAGCAGCGCAACACTTGACCAAACATTTAAGTTCTTGGAACTGTCATTTCTCTTCTTATTAGATTACAGCTACATTTTTTTTTTTTTGTTTTTTTTACAGAGAAATTCTATATACACATCAAAGACTACAATCTTCATTATGGAATACACCTTAAAATAAAGAAAACAAAAATACTCATTATTGGACTAATAAGCAACATCAAAATAAATGGAGAGAAGACTGAGGCTGTCAGAGATTTCATTTTGCTTGTATCCACAATCAGCACACATAGACACAGCAATCAAGAAATCAGACCTCCTATTGCATTGAACTAATCTGCTGCAAAAGAATGCCTTAAAGTGTGGAACAGCAAAGATGTCACTTTCAAGACTAAAGAGGGCCTACCCCAAGGTATATTTTCAATCATCTCATACACCTGTGAAAGCTGGACAATGAATAAGGAAGACCAAAAGATATTTGTTGCCTTTGAATTGTGACATTGGCAAAAATACTGAAAATATCACAAACTGCCAGAACAATGAACAAATCTGTCCTCAATGGCATGCAGCTAGAATGCTCCTTGGAAACGAGACTGGCTAGACTTCATCATGTTACTTACTTTGGTCGTGTCATCAGAAGGGACCATTCCTTGGAGAAATGCCAGTAACAAAGGGGAAGATCCCCAATGAGATGGATTGACACAGAAGCTGCAATGATGGGCTCAAGCATAGCAAGGATTGTGAGGATGGTGCAGGATCCAGCAATATTTCCTTCTGTTGTACATATGTCACTATGAGTTGGAGCTGACTGAACAGCACCTAACAACAGAAGTCCTAAAAATCATTTAATTTCAGCTACTTCTTTATATAAGAAGTTAGTCTCCAATGACACTTGAGGGGGAGCCATCAAAGGAGTGTCTACATCAATCAATGGAAGACACAGCCCTTCTCTAAAAACTTCATATTCTCCCTCCTTATTACTCATAATCACTAGTCCCGGTATCATGTCTATGTTCTCTTTAAAAAATAGTATAGCCCATTTACTATATGGAAGAAGCAGCATCTTCTCTTTGGTTTGAAAACTGTCACAGCTTTCCATTAAGTGGTTTTCAATCTTTCACCCTTCGGGAAGTTTCCTTTAAATGTCAAGCATTAGTGATATTATTACCTTCCTTGACCTGAATGGTATATGATAAAGGTTGGTTACTATTTGCAGATTTTTGTAGAATTATCATCCTTCAACACAAAATGAAGTTGCAAAATTACGAAGTCCAATAAAGCACTTTTTGTAATCTTATTCTTTAGAGAACAATTTGATGCAATTGTGGATTATAAGTGTTAATTTAGATTTATGTCCTATTAGCTAATATTATTTGGCAATAAGAGGAGATTTTAATTTTGAAATCCTTTTTTTTTAAATACTGTTAGATTTTGTTCTACCACATGCTAATTTTTTTAGGCAGTGTTTTGTGCATTCAGGCCAGATACATTAGGTTATTGTTATGTTCCAGTCTCTGTGTTAAAATAAGTAAGTCTTCCATAACCTACACCAATCAATGGATGTGAAATAACTACTACTCTTACTTTATCACAATTTTACATAAAATAATCCTATGAAATAACTTTGCTATACACAAAACTGTAAATTTGTAACACTTGAAGTCACAACATCAAGTATACATAGTAAATGTTGTTTTGCTGAAATAACACCTGAACTTGCAAATGATATTTTAGTTAGCAGACAATTTTGAATTTGATCTAGCTAAAACTACAATGTTCCATGGTACCTCAATGCTGCCACCAGTTTTCTCCCTTCTAACAGCTGTGGAACTGTAATCATTCCACATATTGAGACATCATATCTGAAATAGACTACAAACTTCCTGACAACAAAGTATGAGAGTGAAAATATGAATCTGCCTTAGTAGGTGATCAACTGCTACAGTAGGAATTTATGGGTGAGCAAAGCAAACCATATATCTTTGCCCCTTCCAAGTTTTTCTTTTATGCTTCAAACTCACTTAATTACATACTCCCCAGTGTTATTTTTGTCAAGAAATGGTATCTCCTCAAGATAATTTCCCAGGCAGGATTTCAGAGATAAATCTTGATTGTCTATTCTCCCAATCTCTGCCTTCCTTATTTCTTGAACGCACTGTGATATGTGCATTGTTGTTTTTTGTTTACACTTGACAGCCCTCATCTCTAAATGTGGTTTAAGAGAAAACCCCAAACTGATCTCTCTATCTTAATTCATATCCCCTTTTAATCCATGAAGCACAATGTGGCAAGAGCACTCTTTGTTTTTTTGTTTTAAATATCAAAACTGATCATGTCATGGCCATGATTATACCCCTCCCTTGATTTTTCATGTCTCTCTTTCTAAATAAATGTTAATACCTTTTAAATTTAGAAGCTACCTCAAGCTAAATGAGTGGTTGCAAATAAGGTACACATATCTTTTCATTTTCTTGAATCACACAGTTTTTTTATACCTACTTGCTATCACCCTTAGATACTTTGAAAGTAATTTCCTGTAAACAAGTCTTTGTCTTATATAATCTCAACACAACTATACAGACATAAATAAATAGTTGGCATCTAAAATTTAGATCCACCAACCATCTATATATTTTTTTAATTGTGATGGTTTGCATGTTGTTGTGATGTTGAAAGCTATGCCACCAGTATTTCAGAAAGTAGAATAGTCACATATGATAGAGGGCATTCAACAGAACTCACAGACTAAGAAAGCTGGGCAGAAAAACATTGGCTTTTGTTTCCAAAAATCAGCCAATACAACCTTCTAGAACACAATGTTGCCTGAATTACTTGTTTCGGAAATGTCATCAGGAAGGATCAATTGCTGGAAAAAGATTTCATGTTTGGTGAAGTAGCGGTCACAGACTGAGAGGCAGACCCCAGGTAAGGTGGATTAACACAACAGCTGCAATGATGACTTGAGTATGCCAATAACCACAAAAATGTCATAGGACTGAACAACATTTTGATCTGTTGTATACAAATTAGAGTTAACTTGAAGGTAGCTAACTATTTAATCACTATATCCAGTTCAAAATTCCCATTTTCTTCCCTTGACCTCCATGACTTGGACATTTTTGAGGAATGTAGATTGGTTTAGTACAAAGTCCATCAGTATGAGTTTGCTTGATGTTTACTTGGTATTAAATTGAGGTCTTGAATCATTGAGAACAATACCACATAGGAGATGCTGTGTTCTTCACATTGCATCCTATCACATGACATGTGATTTAAATTTATCACATAACAGATGATGTTTGATGAAAGGTGATTTCTTTTGGGTTTTTCTTTCTAAATCAATGTATTTTTCCCTTTGAAATTAGCAAGCATTTTGTGAATGTCAACAAAACAACAACAGTGCATGGCCGTCAAGTCAGATCTGACTCATAGCGACCCCTCCTTGGTTTTCCTAGGCAGTGTCACTACAGAAGTAGATTGTGCAACCTTTCTTCCGGGGAGTGGCTGCTGGGTTTGAACCGCCAGACTTTTGGTTAGCAGTCAAATGCCTTAGGCACTGTAGTTGGCAGAAAATTTTCAAATATGTAAATATTTCAGTTCTCATTAAACTCTCCATTTATAGTTTGTATATATCAATATGGATTCATATGTTCCTATTTTTTTTAATGGTTGATAAACAGCATTATCATCATTTATGTTTACATTATGTCATCCATATTTTGACAATGGAAGTCCCTTCACGCTGCCTCCTATGACACTTTTGACATGCTCCCATCATACTTTGAGCATACTCCTTGCATTCTGGCTCCTTCAAATATTCCAGGCTTAGTTTCCTTGCCCCAGACCTAGAATCAGATCTTCCTCCCTGATATATTCTAGTTCAGTGTAGTATTTAGCAATCAAGATCTGAGTGCTAGCTGTGCTCATTATTATTGAATATAGCTATTGTCAAATTCTCTAAATGAAAAAATAAGCAAGGGAATCCATATTTGCACAAGTGTGCATGCACACACACAAATACACATATACACTGCATAAAAATACATACATTTACATGTGATTTCCTCTTCATGTATCTGTAAGTATTGACAACCATGAACTTACATTGGTAGCTCCAATTTGAATCCAAAACCACAGAATTAATTGTATCCCTCTATTTCAATCTTTGTAAACCCTTTATTGAACAAGGAGAAAATTGGCTCCTACTATCTTTAATATATTTACTTATATAATCAATCACCTTATATGTAACTAATCTTTCATTTCTGCTGCTCACCCTTCCTTTGAAAGAAGGTCAATACTCATCTTCCAACCCTCCATGTTCATTAGTTCCACATTTTCTCAAGTTTCTATATTCTGTTACAAATTACCCTGCAATGTGGAAGTCCTTCTCATCCTACTGGTTCTGACACCCCACACCAAAACTTTTTGTAAATAAGCTAGTCACACTAACCACTATTCTATATAAATTAATAATTATGATATTAGCTATTCTTATTTTTGAGCATTTACTATGTGCCAGACATTATCCTTAGTACTTCTCGTGTGCACATTTGATTTCCACAAAAAGCCCATGAGCTATTTTTTATTCTTATCACCATATTAAAATAAGAAAATAGAGTCACTTGGAAGTGGATTGCACACAATAGTACAACTTGTTAATGGTATAGTTAGATAAAGTACAAAACTCTTTACTTGATAGACAGTGTCTCTTATGATTTGTCCTTTGTCTTTGATCTCAGTAAGTTTATTCATACCAAATTCAGCCATTTTCTTTTTACCTTGCAAAGTAGTAATTTCATGTTTCAATATAATATTCTCCTGTTGCATTCTAACTCACAATATATGTAATTATTTCAAATTTCACTATCATGTCATACTGTTGCTCACCTAGAGGCTTGAGGATGTTGCTACAATAGAGAATATTGAACTTTTATCTAAAACCTATATATTAACTTGCACTTACTCTTCTCTCTGGACCTAACTTCGGTATCTCTAGTTCTGAGCTTTTCTTGATCATTTAGGTCATGCTAATTTCTAGCCTTTCATTCTTTATGTGTGTCTCTATTGTGGCATTTATTACCCTAAATTGGAATTGCTTATTCTCAGTATGTGCTATTGGATTATTAGCTTTATGAAAGCAAAGACAGATTCTCATTGCATCCCATGTCTGTTGTTGTTAGGTGCAGTATAGTCAGTTCCAACTCATAAAGACCTCACATACAACAGAATGAAACGTTGCCATATTCTGTGTCATCCTCACAATTATTGCTATGTTTAAGAATATTGTTGCAATCCCTAAGTCAATCCATGTAGTTGAGAATCTTCGCCACTTTCACTGACCCTCTGCTTTCCTAAATATGATATCCTACTCCAGTCATTGGTCCTTCCTGACAACGTGAACAAATTACAAGAGACAAAGCCTCATCCTCGCTTCTAAGGAGCATTTGGTGTATACTTCATGGAAGAAGGTTTGTTTTTTCTTCTGGCAGCCCATGTTATATTCAATATTCTTTGTCAACACTGTAATTCAAATGGATCAATTCTTCTTCAGTCTTCCTTATTCATTGTCTAACTTTTTCATGCAGATGAGGCAATTGAAAAGGCCATGGCTTGGATCAGGAGCACCTTAGTCTTCAAAGTGATAGTTTTACTCTTTAACACTTTAAGGAGGTTTGCTTTTTTTTTTTTTTTTTTTGCAAATTTGTCAATGCAATACATCATTTGATATCTTGACTGCTGCTTGTGTGGATACTGATGCAGATCCTAGTAAAT
>NW_006921918.1:3519417-3545965 GCF_000298275.1 Orycteropus afer afer
TACTTCCGTAGTGATACTGCCTCGGAAACCCAAGGAGGGGTCGCTATGAGTCAGGGCTGACTCGACGGCACATAACAACAACAACAACACAGTCAAATGCTTTTGCATAGTTAATAAAACACAGGAAAACATCTTTATGGTATTCTTTGCTTTTAACTAAGGTCCATCTGATATCAACAGTGATATCCCTCATTCTACATCCTCTGCTTCATCAAGTTGGAATTTCAGGATGCCCCCTGTCTGTGTACTGCTGCAACCATTTTTGAATTACAGTCAGCAAAAATTTACTTGCATATGATATTAATGGCAGTGTTTGATAATAATTTCCTCATTCTGTTGTGTGATCTTCCTTTGGGATGGGCACAAATATGGATTTCTTCTGTTTCCTTACTTTCTTGGCACAGACTAGTACAGTCATTTATTGAAATGCCTCAGTTGGAATTGCATCAATTCCTAGTGTTTTATTTTTTGCCAATGGCTTCAATGTAGTTTGTCTTTCTTCCTTCAATATCTTTTGTTTTCATCATATGCTACCTCCTGAAATGAGTAAACACTGACAAATTCGTTTTGGTACAGTGTCTGTGTATTCCTTCTATCTTTCTTTGATGCTTCCAACATTGTTCAATAATTTGCCCAGAGAATCTTTCAATATCACAACTTGAGGTTAATACATTTTCAATGTGCTATAAGTCCTTGACTCCCGTAGTGATACTGCCTCGGAAACCCAAGGCGGGGTCGCTATGAGTCAGGGCCGACTCGACGGCAAGCAACAACAACAACAACAACATAAGTCCTTGATGAATGTGTGAATTGGGGGGAAGTGCATAAGAGTCTGGAGATAATATAGTGAGTAAACCTGTGATGACCTTTTAATATGTAGGTTTCATCACCCAGCAAAATAAGTAAATAAATCTTTACCCTTAAAAAAAATATATTAATTAATGTTTCATACATAATATATTAGAAATAATATTCAATTCACATTTATTATTTTATATTTATTATATATTACCTGTCAATATTTTGTCTCCTTCTGTTTATAAAAATTTCTTATAAATTATATATAAGAATATATATATATCCTAAGGTATTTGACGGGAGCTCTGGTAGCATAGTGGCTAAGGCACTTGACTGCTAACCAGAAGGCAGGCGGTTCAAACCCACCAGCCACTCCTCGGAAGGAAGGTTGGGCAATCCTACTTCCGTAGTGATACTGCCTCGGAAACCCAAGGAGGGGTCGCTATGAGTCGGGGCCGACTCGATGGCAAACAACAACAAGGTATTTGACTGCTAACCAGAAGGCCTGCAATTCAAACCCTCCGGCCACTCCTTGGAAGGAAGACTGCACAATCTACTTCTGTAGTGATACCACCTTGGATACTCAAGGAGGGATCGTTATGAGTTGGGACAACTCGAAGGCAGTGAGTTATGAATATTAGAGATCTTTTCTTTTTAAAATGATGTTCAAATCATATGGCATGATGTGTCCCATCATGGTCCTATGTGTGTAGCAAGAGTTGGATCCTTGAAATGAAAATAATTGATATTTAAATTATTCAGAATGGCTCAGACAGCATTTTTTAAAGGCCATGCTATCTTTTTTCAGCCTCTTAAATGTATTCAAAGTAGAGATAATCAGCTATTATTAGCACTAAGAAATAGACACAGTTCCTTAGACCTAAGTGTTCCACATTTTTTTTATTTTTTCCTAAAACTTAAGTAGGAAAAACACCTCTTCTGTTGCTTGGCCTTTTGCTTTATTTTCTTTTTCTATTCATTAGCACAGTCATTACTCTAAAAGTTGACTGAGAGTTCATATTTACTGAAATTCTCATTGTTGAAGAATAATATCCATGTAAATATATTTGTGTGTGTCATAATTCTTTTTGAAGAATCTGTTGAATAGGGAGACTATACAGTAGCTTGAATTTAACTAACAATCAATGTCATTATTATAAATCTGTGAATACAGTAAACATAGAAGTTTTTGTATTTTACTTCTAGTACATGTGTTATGCATATTGTTTTTCCATGAAGATTGAGGATTGCCTTTTACAATTATATTTGGAAAATGGGAGGATGAGAATTCAAGCCCATTTCTATAAACAATATTATTACAAGAGCCATTTGTTAACCACAATAGATGATGCATTTGTATCAATCTGTCAGCATAACTTTCTTAGTGGGCTTGGAACTTCACCTATCACTTATCCTTATCTGCTATGACATTTCATGTTATATTAGTTCTTTGACACACTAAAAAGAATGGATACTGTATGGTTTCCAATTGAAAATAAATGTTTTATGGGGTGCTTTTTTTTTTACTAAATCAGCTGAACTACAAGTATGCAATTATTTTTCTTTGTTTCTACAAAATGTTAAAAGGGAAAAAAGAAAAGAAAAGAAAAACCTTAAATACAGTTTTGAGGTGTGCCCTAGTGGCACAATCATTAAAGCAAAATGTCAGCAGTTTGAACCCACCAGCCACTCCAAGAGAGAAAGATGTGGCAGTCTGCTTCCATAAAGATTTACATCCTTGAAAACTCTTTGGGGCACTTCTACTATGTCCTATAGGGTTGTTATGAGTTCAATAGACTCCATAGCAGTAGGCTTTTTGGTGAATAGTCAAAAGAAACTGTACTACTTTGCTAATGGTCAGTCTTCTCAGAGCAGTATTGCTCTAGTGAAGACTGTGCATAGGCACTACAATCTTTTGGAAAACTACAATTAGTGTGTTGTTAGGGATGGAGGTTTGTGTTGGATCAGGCATTATGGAACTTGCCTGAGATTTGAAGTCAATCTGATGTCTCTTCCTACTTTAAGCCAACTTTTCCTTTCTTTTTTCATATAATTGCATTTTAAATTATTGTTTAAGGGCTTTCAAATTTTGCATAGTGTTCAAAAAATAAATTTCAATAAATAAATTATACAAAATATTTTGAGACAATTAAAATACTTGAATAATGAAAAAATTTTTCCTAACATTAGTTTGGGCTTCATATTGCCAACATTTCAGTGAGTAGACAAGCACTTAACCAAGTATCACAGGGTTCCTCATTTTATATATATTATAATATGCATTTATAAATGACATTTTATCATACCTTATTACTTCCTCATTAACCGACAAAATTAAAGCAGATTTGACTATCAATTTCTTTCCAAATATCAACACTCCTCCTAAATTCACTAATTTTTTCCTATTATTATTATTATTTTCAATATGGCTTATTTTACAGTTAAGGTAAATTCTTATTCCATTTATGGAACTTACCAAACCAAACCAAACTCACTGTCATTGAGTCAGGTCTGACTCATAGTGACCCCTCCTAGGGCTTCCAAGGTGCTATCACTATGGAAGTAGATTGGCCAGCCTTCCTTCCGAGGAGTGGCTGATGGATTTGAACTGCCAGCCTTCTGGTTAGCAGTCAAATGCCTTAGGCACTACGCTACCAAACATTAGTGAAAAAAATACTTGGATTATGAATATTTTCTTATGGAACTTTAGGTTAAGAAAATATCTATAATCCAAGTATTTTTTCACTAATATTTTTTTCCTTATTTCTATAGAACCATCTTTATGGTAAGTGTCCTATTGTTTTGTCTATAGTTTAAAACAACAACAACAACAACAAAACAAACTCACTGTAGTCAAGTCTACTCCTACTCATAGTCACTCCTCCTTGGGTTTCCAAGTCAGTACCTCTATGAAAGTACTCCATTTCCTATTCTTCCTTCCAAGGAGTGGCTGGTGGGTTTGAACTGCTGACTTCCTGATTAGCAGTCAAATTCCTTAGGCATTAAGTTTACACATTCTTTATTGTCTCTCAAAATTTAGTGATTTTGCAGGATGGTTTTGGGTATAGCAGTAAATATTAGATAACAGAAAAAACTGTTGGAGAATATTAATATATTTGTATTCCTAATTCATAGGTATCTTATAATTCCCATATGAAGAACAAAAACTTAAGAACTTAAAGCTAGTTTATTTTCTTTTATTTCCAGGAAAGTGTACATATGCAAACTGTAACAGGGTGATAATGAGGTTGTATTATCTAGGGTAAAAGAGAATAGAATGTAAAAGATGTTCAAAGATGGAGGAAAAAAAAAAAAAAACATCAGGGAGCTCTGGTAGCATAGTGCCTAAGGCACTCGAATAACCAGAAGGCTGGCAGTTCAAACCCACCAGCCACTCCTCAGAAGGAAGGTTGGGCAATCTACTTCCATGCTGATAGTGCCTTGGAAACACAAGGAGGGGTTGCTATAAGTCGAGTCCAACTCCACGACACATAACAACAACACCCCCTTCCAGGGAGAATACAGAGAAGAAAATAAGGACAAAAGCAAGGCTGTGGTCTCTGTAATTTTCATTAGTTGGAAGAGATAATGTGAAACAAGTGAGCCGCATGACCCAAACACTTAAGTAGCAGCTTTAGCTGAATAAAGCTTGCAACTTAGTATTATGGAAAAAAGAGGCCCGTATAATACTCTTACTCCTCTCACAATCTCTTTGTTTCATGAAAAGGACTCAAGAATCTCTTTGAAAACTCTGAAGGTAATCAATCATACTATTCCTGTCAAGTCATGTCAGATCCATCTTGTCCTCATGTGTGCTACAGTAGAACTATGCTCCATAGGGTTTTCAATGGCTGGCTTTTGGGAAGTAAACCATTAGGCCTTTATTCTGAGGTGCTTCTGACTGGACTCAAACCTTCAACCATTTGGTTAGCAGCTGAACATGAAGGTGGCTAAAGCAGAGCTTCAAACCAATTTTTCCCAGTTCAGTTAAAGCCAATGAAGAAAAATTGAGACAGACCAGAATCTGCAAAATGTCATGCCTAGAAAGATAAACAGAATGGAGAAAAATATAAATTGACACCCTGCTAGAAACTTAATCTCCCTATTAAGTGCAGAAAACATGGAAATTGTTTTTATTAAAAAGCTGGTAAAATGAAGGCATGCAAAGGATATTTCTATGCACTCTCTTAAGTGATTTCAATGTAAATGGGAGAGAAAGATTCTCCTCCATTGCAGCATATCACACAGGAAAATTTTGACACCTAAAAGGTTAACCATATTAGCAAGGTTGTTAGACTTGACCAATAAGCAATATATTATATAGGAAGAGTAGCATTTTATCCCAGTGTAAACAGCAACAGACAGTCACGTCATTGGTTGAAGTGCTATTACCCACTGGTCACAATGTATGTGTCCATAAGAACTATGAATATAAGTTTCCACTCCAATTAAGGAGGTGTAGGTTTTACTGGAGCAGCCCTCCTGGGAAACCAAACAAATAGATAAATAGTAGATATGTTGTTGTTGTTATGTGCCGTCGATTCAGACCCGACTCATAGTGACTCCTCCTTGGGTTTCCGTGGCAATATTACTACAGAAGTAGATTGCCCCATCTTCCTTCTGAGGAGTGGCTGGTGGGTTTGAATCACCAACCTTCTGGTTAGCAGTCAAGTGCCTTAGGTACTACACTACCAAAGCTCCCAAATAGGAGATATAAATAGATAGATAGATAGATAAGTGATAGACTGTGAAAAAATATTTCACAAAAAATCTCTGGAGAAGATGTGCGGCAACATGAAATGCAATGCACGGTCATCTTTAGAAAAAAGTTTAGTAGCTTATTACAAAGTTAATTATAGATTTACATTATGATTCCACAATTGAAATGCTTCTGTATATACCCATGTGAGTTGAATTTTTTTTTGCTCAAACAAAGCTACACATGAATTTAGAAATCACTTAGAGCAACTTTGTTCTTAATTGTCAAAAACAGGAAGCAACCAAGATGTCCTTCAACAGGTAAACGTATATACAAACTGTGGTATATTCATGCATTAACATATTATATGGGAACAATCAGTATTTTCTAGGAGCTCTACTGGCATATTGCCTAAGGCATTTGACTGCTAACCAGAAGGCTGGTGGTGCAAACTCACCAGCCACTCTTCACAAGAAAGATTGGACAATCTACTTCCATAGTGATACCGCCTTGGAAACCCAAGGAGGGGTTGCTATGAATTGGATCCTACTTGAGGGTAGTGAGTTGAGTTTGATCAGTATTTTCTTGGCAATTTTTTTGTAAACCTAAAACTGAAGGCACTGGAGAGTGAGCCAAAGGAGGGAGAAACAAGAAAGGGGTATATATTTGAAAGAAAGGTTTGTGAGGATGGTGCAAGACCAGGCAGTGTTTTATTCTATTGTACATAGGATTGTTATGAATTTGTGTTACTGTGATGGTACCTAAGAATTATAAAATTGTTCAGTGTAGTCTGTGGTTACCACACAACTCAAGAGAACACAGATGACTTCCAAACCATCCATTTAAGATATATGGAGGGGACAATTATACTGTCTTAATCTTAACCTGGCAAGTAGCTCTGGTGGTGTAGTTTTTTTTGGGGTTTTGGTTTTTTAGTCTACTTCAAAACAATCTTAATATGGAAGGAAACAATTGTCAAGGCAATTCAATGGAAAAAGGATAGTAATTTCAGCAAATGATGTTGGCCAACCATTTGCAAAAAGATGAATTTAGACCCTTATCTCATACTTTATTAACAAATATCTCAAATGGATCATAGTTTTCAATGTGAGATCTAAAATTAGAAATACTTCAGAATAAAATATTGAAGAAAATCTTTGTGAATGTGGAGTAGACATGAAGTCTTTGACACAACACCAAAAATATGACCCATAAAAAACAATTGATAAATTCGAATTTATAAAAAAAAATTAATGTAGTATACTTCCAATGACATCATTAAGAAAATGAAAATATAAATTACAGAACAAAATGGGGCAAAAATTTCACTTTTAGTTATCTACAAATGGGAAAGTATTTATAGAGTATGCATCTGATAAATGATTCACATAAAGAATATATAAATAACTCTTAAAATACAATCATGAAAACATACACATGCACACAAAAAACCTTTTTTTTTAAAAAAAGCTACCAAAAGACATGGGTAAACTTTAAATATATATTGTCCCATGAACAAAACCAGCATAAAAATCTACATTCTATATGATACTAATTATGTAACATTGTGGAAAAGCAAAACTTTAGAGACAGTAAAAAGGTCTATGGTGTCAGGAGTTCAGGAGGGGGAAAGAAGGGTAAAAAGGTCTAGCTCAGGATAAGTTAAGACCAGTGGAACTGTTGTGTATGATTCTGTACTGACAGAGGCTTGATATTATCCATTATTAAAACTCATTGGATTGTATAACACAAAGTGTGAAATTTAGCAAAAATTATGGACTTTATAATGATATATCAATATAAATCCATCAATTTTAGAAAATGTACCATGAGAATGCAAGATGTTAATAAAATGAGAAACAATGGGCAGGAGAATGAGACAGCATACGGGAAACGTGTACTTTATGTACAATTTTTCTGCAAACCAAACTTTAATTGAAAATAAAGTTCATTTAAAAAATAAAAAAGTTATGAATTGGTCAAGGAAATTGGTCAAGGGAATGGTTTGAATAGCTATAACACCAAATAAGATAAATGAATGATGATAAGCAAAAAAAACTGAGCAGTTCGAAATAAAGCCTTTATGGTTCAGTGGTAGAATTCTTGACTTCCATGTGGCACTTATTCCCAGCCAATGCACCACATGGGAAATCTTTCAGTGTTGTGTTGTGTGTTGTTATGATTCTGAACAGGTTTCAGTAGACATTTCATGCTAAAATGGACTAGGATTAAAGATCTGGCAATCTACTTCCAAAACTCAGTTAATCAAAGCCTATAGATCACAAGGGCCCAATCCACAACTGATCAGGGGAATGGCACAGGACTGAGTAAGCATTTCATTCAATTGTACATGGGGTCACCGTGAATCAGGGGACAGCTCACAGGGTCCTGAAAACAACAAAATTGTAGTAAGATAAGACAAATAATAAAAAGCATTGACAAGGAAGTAAAGAAACACAAATTCATTTGTGGTGAGAAAGTAAAACACTGTAACTGCTTTGAAAAGTTTAACAATTACTTAAAACATCCACATATGCACGTACAATCATACCCAGAAATTTCACTTTTAATTATTTATCCAAGCAAAATTCACAGATGTTCATAGCAATATTACTCACAATAGCAAAAAAAAGTAAAAACAATACAAACAAGATAAATACCAATTAACTATAACTAGCCAAGTGAAGTGGTAAATCTATACAGTAAACTACTATCTAGTAAAAAAAAAAAAAAAGAAGAAAACTATTAATACATGCTACAACAGGGATGAACCTCAAAAGCTTTATATACAGTGAAATGTTACACAAATATTACCATATTGTATGATTCCAGCTGCCTTAATTGTGCACACAAGAAACAAATACAGAAAAGGAAATAAAATTAGTGGTTTCCTGGGAATAAGAAGACTGGCATAAGAATGGGAGTTGATAGCCAAAAAGAATGAGAGTACCTTTGCAGTGATAAAAATTATCTAAAATTTGATTGTGGTGATGGTTGAACAACTATTAATACTGCTATGTTTTTCTTTTAATTGTGTACTTAAAATGAGCAAATTTTATGCTGTAAATATTAAACCTCAATAAAATTATTTAACAGAAAAGATATTTAACTGATCACAGATCAAACTTAGCAAAATTAAATGCTTAATTTTATTTTTAATGGTAGGTGATTGACTGGCTTATTAGATCATACTGATTATAAAACACTACCTGTGATTTAGATGTAATCAGCATTTCCAGTTTTGTTTTGCCTGTAAAAACAGATCCACCTTATAGGATTTTAAAAAATGACATTTAACTTTTTTAAAATTTTATTTTGGGTATACTTTACATAAAATAAAATGCACTGTCTTCAAGATTTTAGTTCTATTACTTCTTAACAATTTATATGCCAGGTAACCAGATTAAAAAAAAAAAAAAAAAAAAATTCTTCTCACTACAGAAAGGTTTTGATCAGATATGAAAACTTAGTTTCACTACAGAAAAATTTCAGTCACTTTTCCCCTCTGTAGAAGCAAGAACTTCCTAAAGTCAACCATTAGAGATTATTTCTTGTCTACTCTTATTTTCCATATAAATAGAACAATACAGCATGTTTTCTTTTGTTTTCCATAAGTTTCTGGCATCTTTCCTTCTACATGATGTGTTTGATATTCATCAATTTTTTAGGATGCATCAATGGTGAATTTATTTTGATTGCAGAATGGTTTTCAATGATATAAATAAACTACAATAATACAATTTTTTCATTTTCTGGTTAATGGACATTTTGTCTGTTTCCATTTCAGAGCCATTAATAAGAAAGCTGACATGAATTGTTTACTTATCATACAGATTCAATAAATATGGTGAAAGGACACAAGCCTGAAACATACCTTTACAGATTTCAAACCATGTCTAAATAAATAAATAAAACACAGGTGTCAGTCAATTCTGACCCATAGTGACCTTTATTGGGTTTCCAGGGCATAAACTTTATAGAAGTATATTGCCTCCATCTTCCTTCCCTGGAGCAACTGGTGGGGTTGAACCTTTGGTTTGGCAGTCAAATGTCTTAGTTACTGCTTTGCCGGAGCTCCTTTTAAACCATGGAGTATCCCCTTATTCTGTTTGAATTACTGCTTCTTGGTCTTTGTATAGGTTCTTCAAGAGCAAAATTAAGCATTCTAAACTTCTCATTCTTTCCAATGTTATCCATATTGCTATGATTCACACAGTTGAATCTTTGAGGAAGCAGACTGCCTAATCTTTCTTCCAGTGAGCAGTTGGTAGGTTTGAACTAACAGTCTTTTGGTTAGCAGCCAAATGCCTTAGTCACTGGACCACTGGAGTTCCTGAACCACCACTCGTCTGTCATTTTGTCATACTGTGGTAGCTTGAGTGCCACTGTGAGGCTGGAGGCTATTGCACAAGTGTTTCAAATACCAGCAGGATTACACATAGTGGACAAGTTTCAGCAGAGCTTCCAGACTAAGTCAGACTTGGAAGAAGGAAGGGGTCATCCTTTCCTCAAAGAACTGGCCAGAGAAAACTTTATGAATAGCAGTGAAACACTGTCTGATATATTCCTGGAAAATTTTATGAATAGGCATGAAACATTACCCAATATAATGCCAGAAGATGAGCTCCTCAGATGAAAAGGCACTCATAGTAAGACTAGGTAAGAGCTGCCTCCTCAAAGTACAGTCACCTTAATGATGTGGATGGAGTAAATCTTTCAGGACCTCTATTTGCTGATGGGGCACAACTCAAAAAATGAAGAAACAGCTGCAAAAAATCATTAATAACCAGAATATGGAATGTGTGAAGTATGAATCTAGGAAAATTAGAAGGTGTCAAAAAAGGAATGGAATGCATAAAGATCAATATCCTAGACATGAGTGAGCTGAAATGGACTGCTTTTGGCCATTTTGAATCAAATACTCAGTTCATTTTGCATGAACTACTATGCTGGGAATGACAAATCGGAGAGAAATGCCGTGACATTCAGTGCCACAAAAAATGTTTTAAAATCCATTCTGAAGTACAATGTTATCAGTAATAGGATAATAGCTATATGCCTACAAGGAAGACCAGTTAATACTACTATTATTCAAATTTACACACCAAGCACCAAAGCCAAAAATGAGGAAACTGAATATTTTACCAACTTCTACAGTCTGAAATTGACCAAACATGCAATCAAGATGTGTTGATTATCAGTGGTGATTGGAATGGAAAAGTTGGAAACAACGAAGAATCATCAGTAGTTGGAAAATATGGTCTTGGTGATAAAAATCATGCTGGAGATTGAGTGATAGAATTTTGCAACACCAATGACTTATTTAATATAAATACCTTTCTCAGCAACATAAGCAGTGGCTGTACACATGGACTTCACCAGATGGAGTACAAAGGAATCAGACTGACTATATCTGTGGAAAGAGGTGATGGAGAAACTCAGTATCTTGAGTCAAAACAATACCAAGAGCTGAGTGTGGAACAGACCATCAACTCCTCATATGTAAGTTCAAGTTGAAGCAGAAGACAATTAAAACAAGTTCATGAGAGCCAAAATATGACCTTGACTATATAACACATGAATTTAGAGACCGTCTAAAGAATAGAACACCAGTGACAAAAAACAAGACAAATTGAGGGATAACTTCAATAACATCATCCATTAAGAAAGCAAAAGATCATTATAAAGACAACAAAGGAAGAAAAGACCAAAATGGATGTCAGAAAAGACTCTGAAACTTGCCCTTGAATGGAAAGTAGCTAAAGCAAATAGAAGAAATAACAAGATGAAAGAGCTGAACAAAAGATTTCAAAGAGCAGCTCAAGAAGACAAAGACAATTATCATAACCAAAAGTGCAAAGATCTGGAGTTAGAAAACCAAAAGGGAAGAACACAGTTGACATTTCTCAGGCTGAAAGAACTGAAGAAAAAATTCAAGCCTCGAGTTGAAGTATTGAAAACATCTATGGAAAAAATATTGAATGATGCAGGAAACATCAGAAGAAGATGGAAGAAATAAACAGAGTCAAAATACCAAAAAATAATTGGTCAGTGTTCATCCATTTCAGGGGGTGGCATATGATCAAGAACCAATGGTAGTGAAGGAAGTAGAAGCTGAACTGAAGGAATTAGCATAAAAACTCCCATTAAGATGTTTCAACAAATGGAATGCTGCACTGGAGACACCTTATGCCAAGAAATACCTAGCCAACTGACTGGAAAAAATCCATATTTGTACCCATTCCAAAGAAAGGGGATCCTACAGAATGTGGAAATTATTTAACAATATCATTAACATCACATACAAGTAAAAGCTAGCTGAGGATAATTCAAAAATTGTTGCCACAATATATTGACAGGGATCTTCCAGAAATGCAAGTTGGATTCAGAAGAGAACGTGGAATGAGGGATATCATTGCTGATATCAGATGGATCTTGGCTGAAAACAAAGAATACCAGAAAGATGTTTACCTGTATTTTATTGACTATGCAAAGGCATTGGATTGAATGGAGCATAACAAATTATGGCTAACATTGACAAGAGTGGAAATTCCAGAACACTTAATTGTGCTCAGGAGGAATCTGAACATTGATAGACCAAGAGGCTGTCACTCAAATAGAACAAGGGAATACTGCATATTTTAAAATCAGGAAGGAAGTGCATCAGTGTTGGATCCTTTCACCATGCTTATTCAATATGTATGCTGAGTAAATAACTGAGAAACTGGACTATATGAAGAAGAGCATGGCATCAAGATTGGAGGAAAACTCATTAACAGCCTGTGGTATGCAGACAATACAAATTTGCTTGCTGAAAGTGAAGAAGACTTGAAGCACTTACTGATGAAAGTTAAAGACTACAGTCTGCAATATCAATTACACCTCAACATAAAACGAAACTCCTCACAACTCAACCAATAAACATCATCACAATAAATAGAGAAAAGATTGAAGTTGTCAAGGATTTCATATTACTTGGTTTCACAGTCAACACGAATCAAAGCTGTCGTTAAGTGATGTCAAGTTGTTTCTGACTCATAGTGACCCCACGTGCAGCAGAAGGAAATACTGCCTATTTCATGCTAGCTCCATGATCCTTGCTATACTAGAGCCCATTGTTTCAGCCCCGAGTCAATCCATCTAGTTGAAGGTCTTCCCCTTTTTCGCCGATCCTCCACCTTACCAAGCATTACACTCTTTTCCAGGGAATGGTCCCTTCTAACAACATGACCAAAGTAGGTGGGATGAAGTCTGGCCATCCTTGCTTCCAAAGAGAATTTTGGCTGCACTTCCTCCAAGACAGAGCTGTTAGTTCTTTTATCAATCCATGGTACTTTCAGCATTCTTCACTAGCACCATAACTCAAAAACTTCAACTCTTCCTCGGTCTTCCTTATTCATTGTCCAGCTCTCACGTGCATACCAGGCAATTGAAAATACCATAGCTTGTGTCAGGTGCACCTTAGTTCTCAAGGAGACATCCTTGCTCTTCAGCACTTGAAAGAGTTCCTTCGCAGCCAACCTGCCCAGTGCTACACATCATCTAATGTCTTGACCGCTGCTTCCATTGGCATTGATTGTAGAACCAAGCAATGTGAATTCTTTGACAACCTCAATCTTTTCTCCATATATCATGATGATGCTTATTGGTCCAGTTGTGAGGATTTTTGTTTTCTTTATATTGAGATGCAATCCATACTGCAGACTGTATTCTTCAATCTTCATCAGTAAGTGCCTCAAGTCATCCTCATTTTCAGCAAGCAAAGTTGTATCCTCAGCATATCTCAGGTTGTTAATGATTCTTCCTCTAATCCTGATGCCACATTTTTCTTCATATAGTCCAGCTTCTGAGATTATTTGCTCAGCATATAGATTGAATAAGTGTGGAGAAAGGATACAACTCTGACTCACTCCCTTCATGGACAGTGGACAGTGTCCCCTTGTTCTGTTTGAACGACAGCTTCCTGGTCAAGGTATAGGTTCCTCATGAGTACAATCAAGTGTTCAGGAATTCCCATTCTTCTCAGTGTTATCCATAATTTGTCATGATCCACACAATCAAATGCCTTTTCATAGTCAATAAAACACAAGTAAACATCTTTCTGGCATTCTTTGCCTTGAGCCAAGATCCATCTGACAGCAGCTATGATATCCCTTGTTCCACATCCTCTACTGAATCCAGCTTGCACCTCTGGGAGTTCTTTTTCAATATACTGCTGCAACCGTTTTTGAGTTGTCTTCAATAAGATCTTACTTGTTCTATATCCCACATTGTGTGGGATCACCTTTCTTTGTAATGGTTACAAATATGGATCTCTTCCAGTCTGTTGTGCAGGTAGCTGTCTTCCAAATCTCTTGGCATAACTGAGTGAGTGCCTCCAGTGGGGCATCCGTTGTTGAAATATCTCAATGGGTATTTCATCGATTCCTGGAGCCTTGTTCTTCACCAATTCCTTCATTGTAGCTTCAACTTCTTCCTTCAATACCATTGGTTCTAGATCATATGCACCTCCTGAAATGGATGAAGATCGACCAGTTCTTTTTGGTACAGTGACTGTGTATTCCTTCCATCTTCTTTTGATGTTTCCTGCATCATTCAATATTTTGCCCATAGAATTTTTCAATATTGCAACTCAAGGCTTAATTTTTTTTTTCTTCAATTCTTTCAGCCTGGGAAATGCCGAATGTGTTCTTCCCTTTTGGTTTTCTAACTCCAGGTCTTTGCACAATTCATTATAGTAATTGGCTTGTCTGCTCGAGCTGCTCTTTGAAATCTTCATTCAGCTCTTTGACCTTCCATTTGCTTCAGCTACTCTCCGTTCAAGTTTCAGAGTTTCTTCTGTCATCTATTTTGGTCTTCTTTTCTTTTCTCATCTTTTTAGTAACCTCTTGCTTTCTTCATGAATAATGTTTTTGATGTCTTCCCACAATTCTTCTGGTTTTCAGTCATTGGTGTTCAATGCATCAAATCTATTCTTTAGATGGTCTCTAAATTCAGGAGAGATATAGTCAAGACCATATTTTGGCTCTCATGGATTTGTTTTGTTTTCAACTTCAAGTTGAACTTGTACATGAGCAGTTGATGGTCTGCTCCACAATCAGCTCCTGGCCTTGTTTTGGCACCAATTGAAGGATCAGCCAAGAAATCAGATGACATATAGCAAATTTGCTGCAAAATACCTCTAAAGTGCTAAAGACCAAAGCTGTCTCTTTGAAGATTAAGGTGCACCAACCCAAACCACAGTGCTTTCAATAGCATCACACATATGTGAAAGCTAGACAATGAATAAGGAACACTGAAGATGAGATGATGCTTTTGATTTTTGGTTATTAGTGAAGAATACTGAAAGTACCATGAACTGTCAGACAACTAACAAATCTGTCCTGGAAAAAGTGTAGCTAGAATGCTCCTTGGAAGTGAGAATGGCTAGATTTTGTTTTACCTACTTGGTCATGTTGCCAGAAGGGACCATTCCCTGGAGAAGGATATAATACTTGGTAAAGTGGAGGGTGAAAGACAAAGGGGAAGGTTTTCAACAAGGTGGATTGGCGCAGTGGCTGGAACAATGAGCTCAGGTGTAGCAAAGATTGTGAGGCTTGCACAGGACGAGGGAGTGTTTTGTTCTGTTGTACATAGGGCTGCTATGAGTTTGAGTTGACTCACTGGCATGTAACAAGAACAACAAAACACTACTGAATGCCTTTGCATAGACAGTGAAACTCAGGCAATCATCTTTCTGATAATTCACTGCCATTGAGTAGGATCCAACTCATAGCAAACCCTCCTGGGGTTATGAGATGGTATCACTATGGAAACAGATTGTCCAACTTACTTTCTGAGGAGTGACTAGTGGGTTTGAACCACCAGCCTTCTGGTTAGCTGTCAAATGCTTTAAGCACTATGCCACCAGAGCTCCCATCTCTCTGATAGTCTTTGCTTTAAGTCTAGATCCATCTGACGTCACTAATGATATTCTTTTTCCTTGTCTTCATCTGAATTGGGCTTGAATTTCTGTCAGTTCTCTGTCAATGTATTGCTGATTTTCCTTTAGAAGAACACTTGAGTTTGCATTAGAGGAAGAATTAAGATAGCTCAAGTGATAAAGCATAATCAATAGTGCCAAATAAACAAATTAACAAATGATATGTACTAATTCTCACAACCAAATATTCAAAAAACTTCTAAAATATATTTTGGAGAGAATAATATGAGGTATGTTTAAAATAATGCTTATATTTTAATTTCCCCAGTGATGTAAAATAAAATTCTAATTAAATTATATGTAGGTTTTTAATTATAATATGTTTTTATCCAAATAGTAGGGAATATCTGATCTATGGATAAAATATGTGAGTAAAAATGTTTATTGCTAAATATTTAAAAGAATCAATTACTTTTCACTAGTTAGACTAATAACAAACGAATTGAAAGTAACTTCATCTTTCTATGAGAGTCTATCTAAAAACAGAGTAATACAGTATTAGCAGTGTACTCTCTTTATTGAAAAGAATTTTCCATCATTAATATTTAATCAATTAATTAATATACTTAGTAATAAAGTCAAAGCAGTGAAACACTAGAATATTATATTTTTCTCCCTATAATAAAATTATTAATAAACATTTATGTTTCCACATCTTAAAAAAGGAAGTAACAGTTCAATTTTTCAAGCACATCATCAAATAAGCCATGAAAGCAAAACAATGTTTACACCTTAAATTCTGCAATAGAATTTTAATGTAAACAATTAGCCCTTTATTATAAGGGGGAAACAATTTGACATCGGCTAATATTGTATGAGTAACATCACAATACAGTATCATCATCAAGAAATTTGAAATTAATTCAACTTATGAAATTCAAAAGTTAAAATAAATTTTGCCCTTTCACTCTCACCATTAGACTTATATATGGAAATAAGGTCACTCAAGAATTTTAACCTCAGAGGTGTAAACATGGTGGCATCCTGCAAACACACTCCACCCAATCCCTTATTATAGGGACCTGGAAAAACTGAATGAAACAGATACAAATAATGATCCCCAAACTCTGAGCATCAAATGAGAAGATAAAGAATTAAGTTGAGCACAGATTAGAAAAAGAAATGGAGTGAGTTTATTGACTGAGGAGAGAGAAGAGGTCAGATATTTTACCGGTCACAAATAGAATTTAGCAAAAGTAAAGGCTTAATTTTACATCAATGATAAAATAAAATTCATCGACTTCAAGTTTTCAGTTCTATTACTTCTTAACACTTTATATGCCAGGTAACTGCTTTCATTCATTTATTGTTATTTGGGTGACAGTTTACAGAGAAAATTCTTTTTCTATTCAACAGTTCATACACATTTTGTTGCATGACATTGACTGCAATCCCCATAATGTAAAAACACTCTTCCTTTTTCTTGTCTCTTGTTACTTTTTTCCTGTGTCCTTCTTTCCTATGCATCCGTGTCCTCTGAGCTATCTCCCTGTGTACGTGCTGTCCTACTGGTCTCCCATGGTTGATTGTTCTAAGGAGTGTACCTATCTCGTCTAAATGTTCACTTTAAAAATCAATACATTTCTTTTACCTGTCTCTTATTTGGCTGGAAGTCAAGGGAGTGAGTTCAATTACAGGCCCTAAGAGTGATTAGGGGTCATAGACTCAGAGGTTGACCTAGTCTCTATGAAGCCAGTAAGCTTGGATGCTTTTATAATTTTCAGTTTGATTCTACATTTTTCTCCCACTTTATCTAAGATCTCTTATTATGACCCCTTTCCAAGTGGTTGACAGTGGTAGCTGGGCAATATCTGGCTCTTCTGCTCTCAGGGTAATATAGGCTGAGGTTTGCATGGTCTACTAGTCTCTTGGACTAATTCTTTCCATGTGTCTTTGGTTTTGTTCATTTTTCTTTGCTCCAGATGAGGAGAGACTAAATGTTTCATCTTAGATGGCTGCATGCAAACTAAGACCCCTGTCACTACACACCAAAGTAGAACGTTTTTGTTGCTCTTGTTAGGTGCCATCAAGTCATCTCTGACTCATAGCAACCCTATGCACAGCAGAATGAAACTTTGCCTGAGCCAACTCCAGGATTCATGCTACACTTGAGCCCATTGCCACTGCCACCGTGTCAATCCACCTTGTTGAGGTCCTTCCCCTCTTTTGTCAACCCTCCACCTTACCAAGCATGACATCCTTCTCCAGGGAAGACCAAAGTATGTGAGATGAAGTCTGGCCATTCTCACCTCCAAGTAGCATTCTGGCTGCACTTCCTCCAGGACAGATCTGTTAGTTCTTTTAGCAGTCCATGGTACTTTCAGCATTCTTCACCAACACCACAACTCAAAAGCATCAACGCTTTTTCAGTCTTCCTTATTCATTGTCCAACTCTCACATGCATATGAGGCAATTGAAAATACCATGGCTTGCGTCAAGCATACCTTAGTCCTCAAGGAGGCATCCTTGCTCTTCAGCACTTGAAAGAGTTCCTTTGCAGCCGATTTGCCCAATGCTATATGTTGTCTGATGTCCTGACTGCTGCATCCATTGGCATTGATTGTAAAACTAAGCAATGTGAAGTCTTTGATAATTTCAATCTTTTCTCCATTTATCTTAATGTTGCTTATAGATCCGGTTGTGAGAATGTAAAACAATGCTTTTGCATAGTATGTTATGTCAATTGAGCTTCATGACCCCATGACCAAAGTCCCAAAGCCATGGACCCAGTGACCTACTCTCTCAGGATGTTTGGCTGTGGGTAAGAAGTTATCATAACTGCTCCGTCTATTTGTTTTATTATATATATGGACATTCTTACAGCCCCCACAAATACATATGTAGAAATATCATCTACCAACTCTATATATGGTCATGGGTATATTCACTTTTTTCTAGATATACCCAATCATTTAGCCTGTCTATCTATTATCTATCTGTAGATTAATGTTTGTTATTACTGATAATGCAGTATTATGTGTGTAAAAGTGTTTTTCTTTGTTGTCTGTATCTCTTGTGCACATCTCTGCATCTTGCTTTTCCTTAGTGTTATTGTGTTGGTCACTTACTTTTAGTATCTTGCATTTCTCTTCACCCAAATCAATACTTTTCTTTTACCTATCTAACAATTTTCCCTCTGCTGCCCTCCCTTCTCTGGTAACAAAAAAAGAAAGTGCCTTCCATATGTAAACCTTTCCTTGACATTTTCCTATAGTGCTCTAATACAATATATGTCCTTCTGTGATTAACTTTTTTCACTCAACATAATGTACCCCAAATCTATCCACAAATAAGGTGTTTCACCAATTCTACATTATTCTTAAGGATTGCATAGTATTCCATTGTAGGTAAGTACCATAGTTTGGTTATCTATTCCTCTGTTGTTGGGTAATTGTGTTGTTTCCACCTCTTTGCTATTGTCAATAATGCTGCAATGAACATGAGTGGGCATATATCTTTTCATGTCCTGGCTCTCACTTTTTTATAACATGTACCTAGTAGTGGGATTTTGTGAGCTCTGGTAGCATAGTGGCTAAGGCGCTTGACTGCTAACCAGAAGGCTGGCAGTTCAAACCCACCAGCCACTCCTCAGAAGGAAGATCAGGCAATCTATTTCCATTGTGTATCACATCAGAAACCCAAAGAGGGGTCGCTGTGACTAGGGTCCTACTTGATGGCACATAACAACAACAATAACAACAATGGGATTGCTGGGTCAAATGGTATTTCTATCTCCAACATTTTAAGGAATCACCATACCATTTTCCACTGTGGTTGTATCATTTTACAGTTCTACCAGCAGTGTATGAGAGTCCCAATCTCTCCACACCCTTGCCAGTATTTGTTATTTTCTGTCTTCTTGAACTTTGCTATTATTGCTGGGATGAGATGATATCTCAGTGTTGTTTTTATTTCCATTTATCTAATGACTAATGATTATGAACATTTTTTTGTCTGTTTTCTGGCCACCTGAATATCTTCTTTGGTGAAGTGTCTGTTCAGGTCTTCTGTCCACTCTTTAATTGGATTGTTTGTCTTTTTGATGTTAAGCTGTTGGAGTTTTCTATAAATTCTAGAGATAAGTCCCTTTTCAGATATGCTATTGTCAATCCCCCCACCCCAATCTTTGGGCTCTCTCTTCACCCTTTTGGAGAAGCTTTTTGATACACATAAGAATTTAATTTTTAGAAGGCTCAGTCATCTAGTTTACCTTATACTGCCTGTGCATTTTAGTTTATGTTTGCTAGTCTATTAATGTCATATATTAATACCCCTCTGGTAGCATAGTGGCTAAGACACTTGCCTGCTAACCAGACGGCTGGCGGTTCAAACCCACCAGCCACTCCTCAGAAGGAAGGTTGGGCAATCCTACCTCCGTAGTGATACTGCCTTGGAAACCCAAGGAGGGGTCTCTATGAGTTGGGTTTGACTTGATGGCACATAACAACAACAACAACGTTTCCCTCATTTTTTTCTTTGATGAAATTTATAATTTTAGGTTTTACATTAAGTGTTTGATCCATCTGGAATTGGTTTTTATGTATGGTGTGAGATATGGACCTTGTTTCATTTTTCTGCAAATGTATATCTAGTTTTGCCAGCATCATTTCTTAAGGAGACCATCTCTTCCACATTTAATGGATTTCAGCTCTTTTTAGCACATACATTTTTGGTAAATGACAGAAAAGGTAGGAAAACTGAGCAAAGATACAGATCTCAACAACACCATCAACCAACCTGGTCTCATAGACATATATAGAGCATGCCAGCAAACACAAACACAATACACATCATTTCCTGTTGTTATTGTGTGCCATTGAGTTGGACCCAACTTATAGTGATCCCTCCCTGTGTTTCCAAGGTGGCATCCCTACGGAAGTAGATTGTCCAATCTTCCTTCTAAGAAGTGGCTGGTAGGTTTGAACTGCCAGCCTCTGGTGAGTAGTCAAGTGCCTTAGGCACTATGCTACCAGAGCTCTGCACAGTAATCATTCTCCAGAATAAACCATATTTGGATATGTGTATCTTATGTGTTTCAAAAAGCTTTTGGAGTTAGAAAGCTAACTGAGTTAGAAAATATGAACAGACACACAACAAAGGAAGAAAATAAGTAGATCATTGAAAAACCAAACCAAACCAAACCAAACCAAACCACCAAGCCTCAGTTAGATTAAAAATATCAAAATACTACAAAATATCTTCTCAGATCACAATACTATAAAAGTAGAAATCAGTAATAGGAAGATTGTGGCAGGGTGTGAATCAAGTACAGGAAAATTGAGTAACATTCTGTTCAAAAACTACTGGGTAACAGAAAAAAAAAAATCAAATGAGAAATAATAATTTAAAAAGATCCTGGAAATAATTGAAAATGAAAATACTATGCACCAAACATTTGGGACAGTGAAAGCAATACTCACAAGTCAATTTATAGCAATAAATGCACACATGAAAAAAGAAGAAAGAGCCAAAATTATCATCTTAACCCAACATCTCCTACAATTAGAAAAGAGAAACAAAAGAAGCCTATAGTCTCCAGAGGGAAAGAAATAATAATGATCAGAGCAGAAATAAACAAAGCAGAAAACTGAAAAACAATAGAAAAAAATTTAGGAGACTAGAAGTTGGTTCTTCAAAAAGAATAACAAAATCAACAAACCAATAGCAAATTTAACTATGAGGAAAAAGAGACAGAGAGAGAGAAGATGCAAATAAAATGAATAATAAATGAAAAGGGCGACATCAAGAACCAATGGAAATAAAAAGGATAATAACAGAATACTCTGAAGAACTGTACTCCAAAATATTTGAAAACCTAGAAGAAATGGACAAATTTTCACAAGTACAATACCTATTTAAACTAGAACAAACTGAGTTAGAAAATATGAACAGACACATAACAAAGGAAGAAAATAAGTAGATCACTGAAAAACCAAACCAAACCAAACCAAACCAAACAAACAAACAAAAAACTCCCCACCAAAAAAAAAAAAAAAGTCCTGGCGCAGATGGCTTTATTGGAGAATTCTATCAATTGTTCAGAGAAGTGGTGACACTTATTTGACTCAACTGTTCTAGAACATAGAAAACGATGGCATAATCCTAAATCCTTTCCATGAAGCAAGCATAACCCTGATACCAAAACCAGGCAAATACCACTAAAAAGGAAAACTATGGAACAGTATCCTTCATAAGTGGAATTCATACCAGCTATCCAAGCATGCAACAGTAGAAAAGCAATCAACATAATCCACCATATATATTAAACAAAACAAAAGAATGACATGATCATATCAATCCATACAGAAAAGCATTTGATAAAATTCAACACTCATTCTTGATAAAATATCTCAACAAAATAAGAATAGGAGGGAAATTCCTAACATAATGAAAAGCATGTACACATAATCAACAGCCAACATTATTCTCAACAGAGAGAGACTCAAAGCATTCTCTTTGTGAGTAGGAACCAGAAAAAGAATGCACTCTACCACCACTTATATTTAATATTTTAATGGAGTCTTATATAAAAAGATATCAACAGATACTTCACCAAAGAGGATGTGCAGATAGCCAACAAACACATGAAGGAATGCTATGATCTATTATAGAGAAGCAAATCAAAACTACCATGGGATACCATCTCACCCCAGCAATAATAGTAAAATTCAACAAGAAAGAAAGCAACAAATATTAGTGAGGCTGTAGAGAGATTGGAAATCTCATAGACTGCTGGTACAACCACTGTGGAGAATGGTATAGTGTTTCCTTAGAAAGTTGGAAATAGAAATGCCATTTGATCCATCAATCCCACTACTAGTAATATATCCTAAAGAGGTGAGATCTGGGATGAAAATAGATATATGCAACCCCATGTTCATCACAGCACTATTTACAAGAGCAAAGAGATGGAAACAACTTAAGTGCCCATTAACAGATAAGTGGATAACCAAACTATGGTACATACACACAATGTAATAATATGCAACTTTAAAGAATAAAAAAGAATCAGTGAATCACCTCATAACATGGATGAACTTAGAGAACATTATGATGAATGAAATAAGTCAATCAGAGAAGGAGAAATATTCCATAAGTTCATTATTTTAAAAAGTCAAGGGAAGGTTTACACAGGGAAGAAAATTTTCTTTGTTATTTACCAGGGATGAGAAGGGAGGGAGACGGACAAAAAAATAGATGGATAGTTAATAGACAGGTATTGATATGGGTAAAGGGAAAGGCAATATAACAAAAATTGTGTGACTAGAAAACTGTTAAACTTGCCCTTGAGTGGAGAGTAGCTAAAGCAAATGGAAGAAATGTCTAAATAAAAGAGCTGAACAGATTTCAAAGAGCAGCTCAGGCAGACAAAGCCAATTAAGTGTAATGAAATGTGCAAAGACCTGGAGTTAGAAAAACAAAAGGGATGAACACGCTCAGCATTTCTCAAGCTGAAGGAACTAAGCAAAAAAATTAAGTACGAGTTGCAATATTGAAAGATTCTATGGGCAAAATATTGAATGATACAGGAAACATCAAAAGAAGATGGAACACAGAGTCAAGGAATACACAGAGTCACTGTATCAAAAAGAACTGGTGAAGTTTATCCATTCCAGAAGGTGGCATATGTTCAAGAACCAATGGTACTGAAGGAAGAAGTTGAAACTGCAATGAAGGTATTGGTGAAGAACAACGCTCCAGGAATTGACGGAATATCCATTGAGATGTTTCAGCAAACAGATGCTATACTGGAGGCACTCATTTAATTATGCTAAAAGATTTGGAAGAGAACTACCTGGCCAACAGACTGGAAGAGATCTATATTTGTACACATTCCAAAGAAAGGTGATCACAGAATGTGGAAATTACCAAACAATATCATTAATCACATTCAAGTAAAATCTTACTGAAGATAATTTAAAAATGATTGCAGCAGTATATTGACAGAGAGCTTCCAGAAAAGCTGGATTCAAGAGTGGAAGTGGAACAAAGTATATCATTGCTAATGTCAGATGGACCTTAGCTGAAAACAAACAATACCAGAAAGATGTTTACTTATGTTTTATTGACTACCCAAAAACATTCAATTGCATGGATCATAACAAATTATGGATAACATTGAAAAGAATAGGAATTCCAGAACACTTGATTGTACTAATGAGGAACCTGTACGTAGATCAGGAGGCTGCCATTTTAACGAATGAGGAGATCCTGCATGGTTCAAAATCAAGAAGGAAGTGTGTCAAGGTTATATCTTTCACCATATTTATTCAAATTGCATGCTGAGCAAATAATCCTAGAAGCTGGATTTTATGAAGAAGAATGTGGCATCAGGATTGGAGGAAGACTCACTAACAACCTGCAATATGAAGATGACACAACTTTGCTTGCTGAAAAGTGAGGATGACTTTAAGCACTTACTGATGAAGATTAAAGATTACAGTCTACAGTAAATTCCTCACAAGTGAACTAATACACAGCTTCATGGTGTATGGAGAAAAGATTGAAGTTATCAAGGATTTCATATTACTTTGTTCTGCAATCAACACCAATGAAAGCAACAGTCAAGACATCAGATGATTTATTGCATTGGGCAAATCTGCTGCAAAATACCTCTTTTAATTGATGAAGAGCAAAGAGGTCTCCTTGAAAACTAAGGTGCACCTAACCCAATCCATAATATTTTCAATTGCCTGTTATGCATGTGAGAGCTGGACAATGAATAAGGAAGACCAAAGAAGAGTTGATGCTTTTGAATTGTGGTGTTGGAGAAGACTGCTGAGAGTATGTAGTCTGCTAATAGGACTAACAAATCTGTCCTGGAAGAAGTATAGCCAGAATGTTTCTTGGAAGCGAGAATGGCTAGACTTCGTATCACCTAGTTTGGTCATGTTATCAGAAGGAACCATTTCTTGGAGAAAGATATAATGCTTGGTAAAGTGGAGGGTCAAAGAAGAAGGGGAAGACCTGCAACAAGATGGATTCACACAGTGGCTACAGTGATGGGCTCAGGTATAGCAAGCATCCTGAGGCTGGCACAAGACTGAGCAGTGTTTCGTTCTGCTGTACATAGGGTCATAATGAGTCAGAAATGACTTGACAGCACCTAACAACAAGAACAATATCCCTAAGGAAATAGAAGACATGGAGAGGTGCACAAAGGATACAGATAATAAAGGTAAATGCTATTGCATACACAATACTGCATTATTAGTAATAGGGGACAATAATGTACAGGTAAATACATTGTTAGACAGGCAAGTAGAAATCAGGTATGGATTGGTGAATGGGAATATACCCACAATCATATGTAGTTTTGGCAGATGATATTCCTAAGTATGTCTTTGTATGTGTTATAAAAATGTCCATATGCAGTATAAAGCTAACATGGGGGCAAAGCTACAACTAAATATTGTGAGAGAGTGAGTCACTGGAAATGTGAGCTAGGGACAATGTTCATAGGGGACATCAATCTCAATTGGCACAACATACTACACAAAGCTATTATCCTAAATCTTCAGTGAGTAGTGTCCGGCATCTTAAAAAGTTGTGAACAGCATTCTGAGATGCAACTATTGGTCTTTCCTCGTCTGGAACAAAGAGTGAAGAAAATCAAAGATGCATGCTAAGAGTTAGTCCGAAGAAGTAATGGACCATAAGAATCCTATATGACCTTGAGAACAAAAGAAGTAGATGGTGCTCACTACAAATGCTAACCACTTGGAAAGGGACCAGATCCAGGACAGAGTGGGAGAAAAAATGTGGAACAAAATTGAAAAAAAAAAAAAAAAAAAAATCAGGTTTACAAATCAGATAGACAATTGTGAAACCCCTGATCTTATGGCCTTGAGTCAGGCATTGTTGTTGTTGTTAGGTGCCACCGAGTCACTTCCAACTCATAGCGACCCCATGCACAGCAGAACAAAACACCACCCGATCCTGCACCAGCTCCATGATCCCTGCTATACTTGAGTCCATTGTCGCAGCCACTGTGTCAATCCATCTCGTTAAAGGCCTTCCCCTTTTTCACCAACCCTCCACCTTACCAAGCATGACATCCTTATCCAGGGAATGGTCCTCTCTGACAACATGAAAAAGTAGGTGAGATGAAGTCTGGCCATCCTTGCTTCCAAGGAGCATCTCGGCTGCACTTCCTCCAGAACAGATCTGTTAGTTCTTTTGGCAGTCCATGGTACCCTCAGCATTCTTCACCAGCACTACAACTCAAAAGCATCAACTCTTTTTCGTTCTTCCTTATTCATTGTCCAGATCTCACATGCATACGAGGTGACTGGAAATATCTTGGCTTGTGTCAGGTGAACCTTAGTCCTCAAGGAGATATCCTTGCTCCTCAACATTTGAAACAGTTCCTTCGCAGCTGAACTATCCAGTGTTACACGTCATCTAATGTCCTGACTGCTGCTTCCATTGGCCTTGATTGTAGAACCAAGCAACGTGAATTCTCCAACAACCTCAATATTTTCTCCATTTATCGTGATGCTGCTTATTGGTCCAGTTGTGAGGATTTCTGTCTTCTTTATATTGAGATGCAATCCATACTGCAGACTGTGTTCCTCAATCTTCATCAGTAAGTGCCTCAAGTCATCCTCACTTTCAGCAAGCAAAGTTGTATCATCAGCATACCTCAGGTTGTTAATGATTCTTCCTCCAATCCTGATGCCATGTTCTTCATATAGTCCAGTTCTCAGATTATTTGCTCAGAATATAGATTGAATAGGTATGGGGAAAGGAAACAATCCTTATGCACTCCCTTCCTGATTTTAAACCATGTAGTGTCTCCTTGTTCCGTTTGAACGACAGCCTCCTGGTCAAGGTACAGGTTCTTCATGAGAACAATCAAGTGTTTGGGAACTCCCATTTTTCCTAATGCTATCCATAATTTATCATGATCCACACAATCAAATGCCTTTGCATAGTCAATAAAGCACAAGTAAACATCTTTCTGGTATTCTTTGTCTTGAGCCAAGATCCATCTGACAACAGCTATGATATCCCTTGTTCCACATCCTCTTCTGAATCCGGCTTGAACCTCTGGAAGTTCTCTGTCA